>NC_092200.1:14053193-14380693 GCF_043641665.1 Enoplosus armatus | reverse complement strand
AAAACTTTTTCCACAGCAGACATTTTGGCATGTCATAGCCGGACAAACACATTAACGATGACTGCATTCCATTTAGGTGAGCTAGTTTCAGGGTCCTGGTGTTGTGCATCAGTGGGACACTTGACAAATCAAGATGTCTGCTGAGCGCTGGGCTGTTGTGGCTATTCTTACAGGTCAACCAGCCTAAAAAGACTTTTCCTCCATACACAATCAAAAAAAAAGAAGAAAAAACTGCACTCTGACGTGACTCTTTGTACCAACATTTGATCTATAAGATCTAATACAAATGAAAAAGTTATGAAGTGTCATTCACAGCAGGGAGTAAGCAGGAAGTCATCCAGCTCAGAAGGGCTGTAATGCACATGCTCTGTGAACACAACAACATGGACGCCTGGGGAAACCTGAAAGACTTACAGGCATAGGCACAGGTACAGACACTCATTGGTCTTTGGACACAGTGTCCACCTCTCTCCTCTTCTCTACATTCACAGCAAATACTCACGACATCACAAAGGACATTTGATTGAATTCCAATGTGCCCATTTCTGGTGTGACTGGGTAGGATTTAAGTGATTTATTTGTTTTAATTTGACTTTCAGAATGACAGCAAAACATAGTGTAAGCTTTGTCTCTGTGACTGTGAGCAGGGTTTACACCCATTTCACTCAGTAACTTTCCACACACTGCTCTGCCAGCGTTTTATCTGCCATCTGACCACATAAACACAAACACACGCAAGAACAAGAGGAGGAAGGTGAAGGTTAATGAAAGGTGTTTCTCCCATCTTGTCTTGTGCCACCCTCCACAGATGGAGACACTGATAATATCCTCCCTTTTCCTCTCCTCTCCGAGCCCTGCCTGCATTCTGGCCCCCGGCGGCCTCCCCCCGTCGAGCCCCACTTCCTCTGGATAAGAGCTGTAGCACAGACTATCTTCATATCTAGGCTACGGATGCCAACTGTAATCTCTCAGGTCCGTGCGTGTGTTTTATTTGTGAGGAATATAGGGCAGCCATTTATTGTTAGACTGCGTGAAATATAGTAACGAGTTTTACTATAACTTGCCTTTTATATGAAAATGATCTCAAGATAAAGCAGCCATGTAAGAACAACAAAGGGAAGTTGACCTCAGCTTCAGGACACATATTGTGCTTCCAATTGATGTTTTCAAAGCGATAAAATGCTGTTTTGCTTATGATAGCATTGTCAGGGTGCAACTTCTGAGGCCTGTGCACAGCAGGTGGACGTGCATTTGAACAAACACTCCAGCGCTACTATCATTTCCTCTGACTTTTATTGTATGTATTTTCCCTTTCTGTAGGTGGTGGTTCATCTTTGCCTGTTTAGTGTTGGTGACTATAATCTCATAGTAACCACCAACTGCAGAGTCCTGTTTCCGTTCATTCCAAAGCGAACTAGAGACATAAACACATCCCACCCCGTGAATTAAAGGCCTTTTTGCCGAATTAAATGCTTAGAGAAACGCTATCGCTCTTCAGATGCAGTTCTCCATGTTAGCTGGGGGCTGTAACACAGTACACACCATGCATTTTTCATGCATGTTATGTTATAATTTCCATATGATGAAATGATAATGACTGTGTTACACTCTTGTAAAATGTAAACATTTTCTGGGAATCATCAAGAGCCTGTGCCGTGTAGCTGGCATTTTAAACCCTTTGGGGTAAAGGATTGTGGACCTGGCATTAACTGTCAAGAGTTTTTACTGAATCAGGCCCACAGCACCTTAACTGAGCCTCCTCCTGCTCTCACAGTCAGCACCGATTACTCTGTAGTTACTACAAGGGAGAGTGTCTCTCCCAGATTCACAGACATCCTGCAGGATTGATTCTTCACCTTGAAGAATTCCAAAGGGGGGTGAAGAACCCTCTTTGATCTGTTAACTGACTTCTCACATCTTGAATAGTAAAGGTGTCATTGGGACACTTCCCAGAGAAAGTACCAGGACTTTATACCCCTGAGAAATATACGTCTTGTCAAGATAACAAAGTAACACCCAGATGTGAAGACACAACATGAATCTTCTGAATGTTTTATTTGGAGATTCATGCAAAGAGGCTGAAAACACCACTTTCCGTCCCCCCTTTCTTTCTTTCTTTCTTTTTCTCTCTCTCACACACACACACATACAACCTCTTCTCTCCGTCCCTCTCACCTCTGATCTGGCCTGAAATAAGAAGACCTCATCTGCTCGGTGACCCACTGCTCCTCACGGAGTCACCGGAGAGCGTAACCTGCAGCAGGGCTCCTAACAACAGAGCCTCACAGGTAGACCGGCCTGCACCTCCTGCTGCGCTGTGACACCCACAGCCACCTCTGGAAGTCAGCTGAAACGGTCTCCTCTCTCAACAACCTTTAGAGAAGTTAATGCCCTAGCGTTACGTTTGCGTCGCTTTTTGTTTTGATAATTAAATCACATGCTTCTCACTTCACTTATCGGTCTATCATTTAAGATCTTGTACTCATCTGTTTATTTTCTTTATCATGTACTCTTTATTAATCCTTCATTTATTCAGTTATTACACATTTAGCTATAAATAAATGTCCTCATTTAGCAGCAAGATGCTGTCTGTGTGTTTTTATTTGAAGCAGAAGACAGAAGTAAATGTATCAAAAAGAATTCCAATTCCTTCTGACGAGACTGATCAATTTAATGATTCATTTGGTTTATTTATTTCCTTCAATTTGAAGGTGCTGCCCTTTATTCAAACAAGAGCAAATCTTTAATTTTAAAGTAGTAATAGAATCACAACAACACCCACTTTCACCCACTACTGTACACTTTCTCCACCCTGCACCCATGCGTTGGCTTCCAGTTAGCCCACAGCACCACAGAGGATCTTTCCTAACTCCGTCTTGGCTGCGCTGCCACTCATTTGTTTGGACTGGGAAGGGAGAGACTACAGTGTAACCACAAGTTTGATCTGTGCACCTGCAGATCTGTGAGTGCTTGAGGAGGACTGGGAGCCCGGGTGCATACTTTCCAACACATTTAAATGTAACACAGAAATGTGACTGATTGAACAAGCTTTTGTAGGAACAATATACTAAATATCAAACTAAATATATGTTTCCTACACAAATATTTCCTGGTGCACGGATATCCTCGGGCTGGTGCCTATCCCAGCAAGCATCAGGCGAGAGGCAGGGTGCAACCTGGACAGGTCTCCAGACCATCACAGCACGAACACGTGTCTATAAACAGACAACCACATTTGCACTTACACCTACGGGCAATTTAGAGTCTCCAATTTACCTGACCTGCATGTCTTTGGACTGTGGGAGGAGACCGGCACACCCAGAGGAAACCCCCAGACATGGGAAAAATACATCAACTCTGCAGCCAGCTGGAGGAGAAACCAGGAACAGTGCCCACCCCACATATTATACTATAAATTAAAGAATGAGCTTGTGTACATGAGTCTAATCCACAAACTGAAGCTGAAACAAACATCCTGAACTCTGGACGAGAAGAAGAAGACACTAGTTCACTGACTTCCTGTATAATGAAGTCCTTTAAAATGTTCAAACACTTCAGGATCTCTTAAGAGTTCAAACAGTTCAGGATCTCTCACTACCACGTGGGGCAGTCGAGGTGTGGAGCTGCAACTTTAATATGTGACTTTACACATGCAGCCGCAAAGATTGTGTGAACTTCACAACTGAGTAAGCTCTGGGAATTCAACCTGGTGGAATTATATGTGTTGATGTGTCTGACTATTTTAATGAATGTTTTGATTCCAAATAAGTGAGTTGAATGTGTTTCATGCAGGCAGAGGTGCTGCTCTGGTATAATGCGGCTCAAACGGATCGCTTGACTTTTACAACAGACCTGCTGAAAGGCATTTATGGTGTGTGTATACATATACAGTACTGCTGACCTTATATCACATCCAAGTGCATTGCAGTTTTTTTCACCTATGCCTGCTGCCTCACCAGATTTTCACTTTCGGGGGGGGGGGGGCAGAGTCCCAATAGTAGCATGCACTCACACGCACACACATCCTGTGCCTTGTTCCCGTGAGAGACTGACTGTGTGCCAGACAGGAATTGCATACATTGTCCCTCCTCCCTCTGTCATCCTGCTGGGACGCAGCACCTGCCCCTCCACCCCGACCATGTCTGACCATGCGTCTCTCTGGGACAGGATGGGATGGGTGTCCAGCCCCGGTGCTTGATGCGTGAGCTCAGCGGAACTCGCGGCTTGTTTTCTGAAGGAAGACGGGACTCCAGCAAAGAACTTGCTTTGTCTGCACTTTCACACTGTTTTGCTTTCTGATTTTGTCTGTTTCTTTATGAACCAGCCATCCCTCGCTCCCTCTTAGTCTGCTTTTTCCAGCTCCATTTCCTCTTTCCAACCATTCTAGCATTGTTCCAGTAGGTGGATACAGAGAGAAAAATTACTGTTTCCCTTCCCTTCTTTTCCTTCTCCAGTCACTGCCTTATCTCTGCTCACCCGTTCTGACTTTTACCAAACTCCACCACAAAAAATACTGATTTTCATTCACCACATCACTGTAGTTTACAATATTTGACTACACTGATGACTCAAGTCATTGACTTTTAGGGGACAGCCTATCTATCTACTATGCCAGCACATTTTGCACTGAATGCATGCAAGAGAAATAAATATATACAAATAATAAAACGATAAAACAATCTTATGCTACAACAAATCTCACCACAGCTGTAATACAAAATGTCTTTCTTTCAAAAGAGTCTCTGTGAGGCTGAGACACAGCGATTCTATGAGCTAAATGCTGACATCAGCACAAGGACTAGCTAAGATGCTGATGTTAAGCCGGTATAATGTTCACTATGTTCATCATCTTAGTTTGGCATGTTAGCACTAACTAGCACTAAACACACAGTACAGCAGAGGCTGATGGCAAAGTCATTGGTTTTGAGGTATTTGGTCAGAAACAATTTTGACCTGATGATGGCGCTAGAAGTCAGGATGGGTTTTAATAACTGCGATGATCCCCTGAGGGGAACATGAATGTTTGAAAAGATTTCCATGGCGATCCATCAAAATGGTCTACTGAGATATTTCAGCTGCTAGCATGGCTAAAAGTCAAGATAAAAATCCACTTGTTTTTGTTTTACTCTGGTCCAATAAATGAATAAAGCATTGGCGTGATCATTATGACTGAGGTGACCTACAGTAAGCAGCCGAAGTGAAGGAACTGTACAAAGGCGAACAGAGAGGACAGAGAGGTGTGCAGCTCAGTACAATGTCATTCACTCAGCTGCTACAAAATGTCACAACAGTCTGAGTGAAGACTGTCAGGTGGGAAGAAAAAAAGAAAAGTAATGAAATAAATGGAGGCCTGCCAGACAGCCTTCTGTCTCTGTGTTGTACACTGCAAATACTGCCAGGAAAGCTCGCAAACACACACACACACACACACACACACACACACACACACACACACACACACAATTACTGCAGCTATTCATTTCCTGATTTCCTCCTTGGCCTAGCTGATGGCTCTGCTCTTTTTAAAGCCATCTATTATCATTATCCAACATCTTAAATCTTTATATATTATATCTTGAATCTTTATTAGCAAGTAATGGCAGGTGGATTTACGCAGCACTGGGGATCCATACTGGAGAGATGCAAGCTCAGGGAAAAAACTGCAGCAGCTGAAGCAACAAGGTATTTATTAGCAGCTACTGGGATGAACACAATCAATAGGCACCATCATGTTAGAGTGGATATGGAAATGTGATAGCCAGCCTGCCCTGGCTTTGTGTCTGTGTTTGTCCACTGAACTAGAAGCTGTGATCAATAAGTGGCAAGTCCTCAGGCATCAGACATAGTGACTCACTGCTGCGCCCACGTAACCTGTTGGCTGCATCGTAACCAGGAGGGAAGAGCTTACGTCCTCACCTGGGTATGTAATTCATTTAAAGGATAATTCTTGTCTAATACAACTTGGGTCTTACTCTTGTAGTTTTGGTCATCTTTTCTATGGGTTATGGGCTATGATAGCATTGTACTAACCAAAGAAATGACAGAGATCTGTGAACACAGCAAACAGTGCAGATATTTTAAACCACTTTATTTGAAGCTTAAAACCAAATGTTGGCAAACCCGAATGTTCAATCTGTCACTGCTCAGGAAAACTGCCTGCATGCACAAGTGGTTGGTCAAAGTTGAACCATAAAGTCGGCCTGTAAACTGTCATAATTTTAACGTTCGCCATCCTTTCCTCTTCCAAATCCTTTTGGTGAAGCCAACGGGGGGATTTGGTACGAGGGGTGGGGAGTCTGAGGGTGCTACAAAGACCAAGGATGGGGAACACAGTACACATATACAATACACAAAACCAGCGTTCAGTTTGCAACCACGCATTGGCCACTAAGTACGTCTGCGTCATTCCAACACCTCAGCTAAAAGTGTGGGGAGCTGCTGCACAGGAGCGCAGAAAATAATAACATATTTTTTCACTTTAAATAGTCCAAAAACAACCAAAATATAAACATATAAAACAGAAAGCTCTGATAGGTGATCGTCGTGGGGCAGATGAGTCAAAACATGCTGAATCAAAACACCAGAAAGAAGCCTCAGCAGCTGAGCCTGCTGCAGGGTTAAATATCCTCAATCTTCTCAATCATATGGTTTATCTTCAGCTGCTGTCATCACTTACACATTACGTTTCATATGAAACATTTGTTGGTGTTTTATTGTATGTTCCAATCATTTGTAAGCGTCCACAGACTGTTGCAGAAATAATGACTATAATATATCTAAAGTAATAAAAATAAGACCCAAGTTGATATAAACTAAAATGATCATTCAATTGAGACTCTTATACAAAGCATGCATCTTTCCAGCCTCTCTGCTCTGCAACTAAACTCTTCTTCCCCGGGTTTTCCCAGAAACCAGAGACCTACAGGACTTGGGGTATGTTGAAGTATTTTATAGAAGACTGTAAAACACCCAAAGAAGCGATGCCAGAACTCTGAAGGGACTGATGTCTTGTCTCATGAGCAAATGCTTTAACCATCCCTCTCTCTGCTCAGCCTCGGCCCTGTTAATGTGGGCTGTGTGCTGGATGAATCAAACTGAGAGAGGCTGCAGAGTGTTTTCATAGCGTGATATGCATTTACTCTGATAAGTAGATTATGCTTATGCATGCTTGTACAGGACTCAAATCCACAGCTGTCTTGGCTAGTTTTATGTGCAGTAGGAAAAAAAGGATGGTTGAATGCAGCAGTGTATGCATAGGAGGAGATGTGTGCAGGTGCAGTGCCAGCCCAGGAGATGGAACAGATAGATGTAAAGTCTCTGCCAGCACAGGAATGATGGAGTGAACAACACCGAGAGGTAGAGCGTCACTCTCCAATATGAGACAGGTGCTTGGAAGCAGCTTTGTAGCAACGAGGCCCATGCAGCGATAAAAACCCTCCTGAAGCCATACAGTACTGGAAATACAATATATTTCCAGATTACCCCCCCCCCCCCACCTATCATTTTCACCCTCTGCTCCTTTTATGCCCATCTCTCTATTTTTTTATTTAAATGCGTCTGACACCGTGCCGGGAGGGGAAAAAGAAGCAGGACATAAATATCATGGGGCGGCTCAGCGTGCCGTGGAAACGTCAACACAGAGAAAGGAGTGGAGAGACAGGAGTCGCTGAAGGAGGAAAGAAGGGAAGTTCCCCTCTCATCTGGTTCTGGCAGAGGAGGAGTGAGTCATCCTGTGGAGCAGCCACAATGCTAAATGACTTTCCCTTCCCATCCCGCTCTGAGGGTCAACCGAGGTAGAGCGTCTTTCAGGACAAGTCAGGTGCATGGGATATCCTACACAGCTTACTGTCAGGCAAGAAAAGCTGTGTTTTATTTCAGTTTCCCAGGCTAGGCTAGTCATTTCAGGACTGAGTAAAGGGCCAAAGGAGGTGGCGGCGTCATTCATTACGAGTGCATGAACTCTTCACTCCACAATTGCTTATGGAGTGCCTCCAGTCTGGTGGTGAGACATGAGAGAGACTGAGAGTTGCCAGGGGCATAGAAAATTACAGAGTACAGCTCAGCTTAGTCACCTAACGAAAGAGAGAAATACAGGAAGAAATGGAGCACTTCAGGACGAGTGAAATAAGACCTGAAGTTGGTGAAATCGGAATCTGAAAGTGATAGAGGGCTCACCTGAATCTACAGCCTGATGCCTACTCTGCATCATACAGACATCACCGAGTATCAAGCCAATATATAATGACTGTGGTTGCTGGGGGAAAAAAAAAAAAAACAGGCAATGAGAAACATCATCTGTGAATGCCAAGTTTATCAATCCTGAGCAGAGTTGCTTGGCAACATCAATATAAAGGCATATTACAGGGTACGAGACAATGGGAGCTCTTTTCATGGAAGATGACTGTTCAGCTCAGAGACAGAGATCCAGACACACAAGCTGCAAATGAATTCACAGATGTTAAAGGTTTTTACATATACAAGCATTTTCTGATCACACCCCCCACTGGCAGGGTGACATCATTTGTTAGTGCCATCCAAAAGAACTTTTTCTGACACTGCTATGATTAAGCTTTGGCTAGGTTTAGACACTAAAAAGACTTGGTGGGGGTTAAGGAAAGATCATGGTTTGGGCTCAGATAACTACTTGGTTATGGGTTAGGCACCGGTAGCTGTCACGGTTACAGGAAACCAATGTTGATTGTTGGTAGGAAACAGGAAGCAGCCTCTCAAAATGAACAGCGGTCGCCGATGTCAAAGTCTGACGTTTTGTTGACGTCTGATACTGTTGTTTTCCTTGGAAGAAAAGTTGCAATATTTCATCAAATAGCAGTGACTAAAACAAATTAAGTCCTCACACTCAACAAAAAGAGAGAGCTCTGAAGATACCAGTGTGTCCACCAACACTCAGCAATGGCATGTTCTTGGATCTGTGGTCTGTAGCGTGGCAAAATCTTTGAAAAAGACCGGCACAGCACGCTAATATATTGTGCTCTGGGCACCCATTTTTCATAGCTGGAAATTTTTCTCCAGATTTATCGCTTTGTAAAAATATTTAAGGGTGGACTGAGGTGACATCCAGTTTTCATAGTCCAAGTTGGACACAGGCGCTTACAGCAGGCCAACATGTACAGATCTCCCAAAATGAAAAAGGCTGATACCAAAATGTCTCCAGACTCCATAAAAAAACCTTTTTATTCTATACCTGTATATAGCTGCATGTTATTTGCAACTGTAATACTTGCTTGGTCACAAGTATTGATACTAATGTTTGTCCTCAGAAAGAGGACTGAGCTGTAATATTGTTTAGATTAGTGAATGTTATCTCCCATGTTGTGGAGCTGGTGGTGAAGATTGAACTTTGTGGTTTCTTTGCAAACACAAAAGAGCAGATATCTGATACACTTTTATTAAAGAGGGCTTGTCCCCCCCCCCCCCCCCCCCTTTCATCATACTGTATGGGGAAGATGTTATTGTCAATAATATAAAATATACTCTGGTTGTTAGGTAATATAATAGACCTGATCTATCTCATATTGGATTCAGAAAAAAATTCTCTCCGGTCTCTCACTGGCACTCAGATTGGCCGCTGCAGAGCCTCATTTCAGTTGAAATATTATCACTCTAATCTCTGTGGTGGATTTCTTTTTGTAGAGACTCAATTCTTTCTGGCAGAGGTGGGACATAACCTCGCATCGCCCTGCCAGGTCTCTCTTCCAGCTTAAAGACAGCTGCTGCTGCTGCTGCCGGGGGAAAGCCCCATGAGAAAAGAGTTCTTCTAAACACCCATTCTTTGCTCATTTATTTCTTTGACCGGGTTGTTCTCATCCCCTGGCTCTCTTCTCCTCTCACTTGTTAACAGTTGAAGGAGGAGTCAGGGCATTAATCAAACCCAGTGTTCCAGTGGCTAGGCTTTGGGATTTGCCCCCAGACTGGGTGATGGTGGTGGCTCAGGCCTTGCTGGTGCTGCTGGTGCCGCTGGTGTCTGGCTGAGGTTTCTACAAAAACATGGTTGTTAGAATGTGGGAAGTTTCTGGGTAAGTTCTGTGTTATTGGTCTTTGCTATATTTCACTTGATCCCTGTCTTGGCTGCACCGTACAAGCGCCGCCTACAGTAGAAGTCTATGCCAGACTGATCTAAAACAGTCCTTTAAGGACAGTGGAGGACATTCACTCTCCTCTTGAGACTTTTTTTCCCCCCCTTTTCTCCTCACAATGCATTATCTAGTGACAGAGGCGTCCCAGGCCTTGCTCTCTTTGTCGTGATGGATGGTCTTCGGCGCTCCACAGTGGCCACAGTGATTGGCTGGTACTGATAAAGCTCTAAATGGCTTTAGTAGGAATCTCATTGCCCCACAATCCCCAAAAGACACGACTGGGCCACAGCTTTCGTCTGCAATCCCCTACTGCTGCTGAAATTGAAACTGAACCGGTTTGCCTTTTTCCCTCAGGGCTGACCTTTGACCCTTTCAAGTTCTTTCCAAAGAAAAGTACAGCAAAGGCAGGAAAAACAACAAACAACAGGAAAGCTGAGGCCATCACAGAAGCAATCAAAGTCTCTGGATCCCGCTGATCAAGCCGGCGAAGGCCTCCCCCTCGCAGAGAGGAAGTGGCACTTTGACTTAAAATTAAGTTCATCACCTTTCATAACACTTTGCCCAGTGTCTAGTCAGTGGGGCTCTTTGCTCCTTAACTTTCAGCCAGATAACTCTTATCAGTGGTGCCCCATCCCAATGATTTATGTCACTGGCTGACTTTGCTTTAGTGGCAATTTTCTGCTGCCACATCCACTGCAGATAGCGGGAAAAGGAACGCATTTGGTGGCCGGTAAGATAGCGTCGGAGGGGCCCGAGCAAGGCTGCATGATAACGGCGTTTACTGTTATTTGTGAGGAGAGGGCGAGGGGTTCTGTCTCTTGCCGGGTCAATAACAGCAGGTCTCTTTCTGATATAGACACCCTGAAAGCTACACAGAAGGGTTTGTGCATCGTTGGACCCGAAACTAATCTGAACACCTCAACACCCAGAGTGTTGGTTGTGAAAGCCTCTGATGTGATGATGCCGGCAAAGCAGGATGTGTGGAGGTGGAATCAGCATCAGCGTGATTATTAATGATGACAGATTGATGACAGAGGGCTGTAATCTTTTCCAACAGTGAAAGGCCACCAACACATAACTACAGAGAGTCAGATTATCCTCAGTTATACAGCAAGCTTTTTTTTTCTTTTTTTTTATCCAAAGGAGTGCTGAGACGTGTTCCAACAGTTCTGAAAATTCTCATGAAAGCACAAGCAGCTCTGCCAACTTTTATGACAAGCAGGCAGCTATTCAGAACTTTCCTTGTGTTTGATTTTGGCTTTTGTTAGTATGTATCTAATCAGCTTTAAAGAGACTAAGGTTTCAGTTTGTACACATGTGCATACTGATGTTATTCACAGTGATTTGGGTTTTATTTTGCGCTTCTGACTTGAGATGTGCCAGTATACTAATTTCACTATACACATTTTTGATGGTAACAACATTATTACGGGGATTTTTGAAAACTAAAATCATGCAGTCAATCAATCATTCTTCCTCACAGGTCAGCTTCTGCTCTGCTTGTGGTATTTAATAATATATTAATTCAGAGATGGTGTGTAGATGGTTGAACGGTGCTAGTGGCCCAATACAACCTGTGCCGTGGTCTAGCACCATTATGATGTTCTGCCCTTTAAAAATGATTTTAACTATTAATACCAAGCAGGTCACATTTGCTAGAAAGTTCCTGCGCACCAGACAGTCTTATAGACTTTAGTGTGTCGGATCAAAAAGTGTCATTGTGAAAGAACCAAAAATACACTTGAATAATCAGATTCCAGACACGGACAGCTGCCAACAGCAGATGCGCACACTCTTCTATACATACTACAATCAGGGGTATGTGCACATGCACACACAGGAGGAGCTTCTTTGTTTGTTGTATTTAAAAAAAAAAAAGACAGAAAAAGAAAACAGCGTGTGCGACCAAGGATGGGTAATACAGTACATACATGCAGTGCACAAAACAAACGTCCAGTTCACTTTTCTAGTGCATGTGCAGTTGGCGTTCCAGACAGTTCGCGCATTCACAAATGTTTTGGGCACACGGACCCCTGAGGGCTCACATTAATCTTTTTTTCAGTCTGTCCATCTCGTAGATGCAAGATGGATGACAGAGCGAGCTAGCCACATGAGTCATGACTAAAGACAGGAAATGTAGCCAGCTGTCATCTACTTTACTTTTTGACTGAAAATAACCTTTTTGTGTACGTTATAATAACTCAGTTTTAACTATGTAGACATTTTACACATCATGCAAAAACAGAAATTACACAATAAATCCCATCTGCCAGAAGCTGCACCTCTTATCATATACATCCTATGCATCACAGCTGTGCCAATAATTGTAGCACATCATCAAATATAGCTATTAGTTTCAGAGACTCTTTTTTAACAAAAAACATTGTAGAAATTATTGATTTAGTTAGAAATATGAAACATGAAGTGAAATGACAACAGGAAAGTGGCTGGACTGTGTCAGCATCTGTTGGTGCAGGAGTTTAGATCATCCTTTCTTGCCGTGTCTCTGTCTCTTTGCCTCCGTGTTTTTCTTGAGTGACAAACTCTCTGGAGTACAGCATCAACAGAGGTTGTGCAGCTCTGCACTCAGCGCCACACTGCTGCAGCACATGGATGACACCCCCCGGCATAGGACACCATCAGTCTGTCTGTTTCTGTCTCTATCACCCTCTCTCTCCCCTTTACACACACACACACACACACACACACACACACACACACACACACACACACACACACACACACACACACACACACACACACACACAAATTAATCTGCCATCCTTACACAATTGTCACTTTTCTGACTGCTCAGCTCCATACTGTGTGTGTGTGTGTGTGTGTGTGTGCGCGTGTGAGTGTGTATTAAGGAGCTACAAATCCTTGACACTGCAGAAAATTACCCCACCCCCCAAGAATAATTCAAGACATCCCTGTACTCGCGATGATAAACTTTTCCGCCAGTTAATTACAAATGTATGGAAGGATTAGAGAGGGCAATTATTATTATCACTGGAAAATTTATGATTAATGTCACCAAGTGTTGTATGAAAATAGCAGCTGAAGCCTGAATTCATTAGAGATGTTTGTTTACTGTGAAAGCAGGATGAAGACCGAGCACTCCTCGTGGCCTAACCTTGAGGTTTTAAGAAATGCATGTTTTGCCATTTTAGGGTTTTATTTATCTTCTGAACCGCAGAGTACTCTTTTCTAAAACAGATATAGGGCTACAGAAGGTCACTAGCTTTTGCTTTGCCTTAGAAATCCCAAAATCAGAAGGAATCACTAATAATGTAAATCTACTATTGCTTTTGAAGTAAAGAATAAAAAATAAAAAAAAGAAGCTAAAATTAACTTTGATGAAATGATGCTACTTGAAATACTTGAAATACTTTTGAAGCTTGTTAGGATGCAGACATTCACATTCAGCTCAAAGCACCGCTGACCCTAAGCTGCTAGCATGTAGGCTCTTAGCGGGCGTTGAGACCTAAAACGGCCCTGGGTTTAAAACAAGGGGCTGATGACGAAGTACGATCCAGGAAGTCCAGTTTGAGGAAACACATCTGAGAGTTTGAGGGTTTATCAGGCACCAAAACACCTGCACAGAGGTTTGTAATACTCAGATACAGTGAACACATTAACAACTGTTTCACCTTTTGTTGCAACAATTGTGAGGCAAAGAGTAGAAATCAGGTGTTTGGTTCAACTTCTTCAGGTGTTTTTACGCAGGGCTACTATCGGTCTGAACGCAGGCTTTGTCTCTTTATGAAGATACTAATCCTCTGCTTTATTTAAATGCTTTGCTGTGACTATTTTAGCATTTGATTGCACTTTCACTGCGTCAATCCTCAGTTGCTGTAAAAGTTTTAATTGCCTATTGTAAGAGTGAAATATCAGCCACATACAACGAAGTCCTCAGATGACTTTGCGAATTATCCAGACAGGGATGGTTACATCATCCTTTGTTTGTGCCTATATAGCCACGGCACCACAGAAACAAACCTTACTTTGAAAGGCAACACACATACAATATCTTGCACCTTGTGATGGCTGTAACAGTCAGAGGAAGCACATTTAATTATCTGCAGGTCAGGGGTCAAGACTAAAGATGGCAGCAGCAAAAAGTCTGGGAAGGGAACAAGGTCAGTGAATCAAGGTTGGTGGTCGCAGAGATGTAATTAGTGAAGAGTCTTCATACAGTGCTGGGAGCATGGAGGTATATTCATTGAATATATTGTTTGTCTTGACATCAAACCCTTTTCTGTTTTTGCGATGTTCTATTTGCTTATAGAGGCTGTAGGTACTGTAGACCTATGGTTCTTCACACAATGCCTGTTAAGTCATGATTACCAACTGTTCGGATCACTCCGCAGGGAGGAAAATTAAACCCATGGTGCACTTCTCTTTTCCATTATGGTGGTCAATAAAAACACATGTGGTCCCTCTGAGACTTCAGAGGAAAGGGAAACCCCTCCATAGTCCCATGAATATTGTTTAAACAGATTCAAACAGCACAGCTCAGCATAAAGCCGCTGACTTTGGCTCCAGTATAACTGACAAAGTGAGCTCATCCTGACTCTTATGAGCTGCAATAACCATAAACTAATTATTACGTTATGCTTGCAAATACGATAGCGCCATGAGAGGGAAATCAAATGCAGATACCACAGGCCGCTTATTCCCTGTTGGCCTCGGCGTGACTAGATGTATAAGCATTGATTTAGCATGCAGGCTCTTTGAGCTTGTCTAGTGCTGAAACTTTGAAATAATCTGGGAGCTATGAGGCAAAGCTCAGCAGAAGTCATGCATGACTCGGTCAGAGAGGACAGAGGTCCTCAGTGTTGGAGGATTCATCGTCAGCGAGCCACGCTCGGCTTGGCAGGTGGGTAAGCTGCAGGGTGGAAGGAAGAACTCACCATCTGACTTTTAAAATGTTAAAATGATTGGAAACTACACACAGAGAACCCAACACTAGACTTTGGTACTGCAAATATCGAGGTGTCCTCTAAATACCTTCAGATTTCTAACTGTTGGTCAGATAAAGCTTGACAGACTGGGGACTTGAGAGAAACATTCAGTCATGGATATATAGGGTATGCTACCTTCTTTGTGGGCACTGGATGCTGGCATTGCAAAGTCCTAGGGACACTGGGCTGCCATAAATTTCCAGTCTCCATTTTCAGTCTCCAATCTCTGGGAAGGACTTTAATGGAGCTGGTAGAAAAGGTGCAGAAACAGGAAGTGCTTCATATATGTGTATGTAGTAGAGCTGCAACAATTACTCGATTAATCGATTGAAAGAATATTAGTTGCCAACTATTTTGATGATTGATAAATAATTGAATTCATTCATTCATTTTTTTCAAGCACAAATGTAAAACGTTGGTTGCAGCTTCTTAAATGTGAGGAGTTGTTGCTTTTTCTTTGGATATTGGACTGTTGGTTGGACAAAAGGCGCAATTTGAAAGCGTCACCTTGGTCTCTGGAAAACTGTGATGAGCATTTTTCACATTTTTTTGACATTTTATAGACTAAAAGATTAATTAATCGTGACGAAGAATTGGTAGATGATCGATAATGAAAAGAATCGTTAGTTGCAGCCCTAGTATGTAGTGTACCTGTGTGCACTGCACTACTTCCTCTTGGACATACTTTGCTTGTCCTGTGAAATTGCTGCTTGCAGCTATGTTCTGTTTTTGTCTTTGGTGTGATTAATGTATGAGATTCTGACATCTCCATCTTCAGTGTTGACAGCGTTGTGACTCTTCATCTGTCCCTTGCTAAACACCATGAGTCATGCCATGTCAACATGTGAGAGCATCAACTCGCGTACCATAAAACAAACAAAAGAGAAAACAGTGGAAAGCACCCGTGGAGACTTTAAAAGCAGGTGTCTGATGTATTTATAAAATGTCCAAATGGATGTGAAAATGTAATCAAATGTGAAAATTCAACAAATGATGTACCAACACACAGTAGTTTTGTGACACAGCTGTTTTTGTCAGGTAGTAAATAAAAGAAAGATACTGTATTGTTTTGTGCTGTCAAAATTTATGTCAGAGACAGAAAAGTTATGATGCTAAAACTTTGGTTTGGCTTCCTCCATGAGATGAAGAAAATGGAAAGAAAGAAGAAAAAGAAAAGAAGTTGCTCTGCATGATGTGGGTTTTGTTGTTACAGTGAGAATACATCTTCAGAGTGGACAGACACAAGTTTCTATAATCATATAGAGTGTGAGCCCACACCCGTGTGAGTAAATGAAAAAGCGTACACAATAACATCTCCCTCCGTCTCTTTCAGACCTACGCACATAAACACACAGGCTCGGCCGAGTCCCTGCAGGCCTGTATTGTGGAGGTTCCTGTGATTGATGCCTCTGACCTATTCTGCGAGCAGGCAGCCACATCGGCAACCTAATTACCCTATCATCATCACTGCTCTATCTGGTGGAGCAAAACACACATACACACACACATACATATATATATACACACACACACACACACATTCACAAACAAAATGTCATTAACAGCAAGTTCCCAGTGACTCTTCCCAGCAAAGTTGAAAAGTACAAGTTGCAGGTTGCAATATGATCAAATTTAATTCAGACACTCTGACCTCCGAAAACCTCCCGCAGGGAAGAAAGCGTTGTTTTCACAGTAATTTCTGAGAGGATTTTACCGTAGTGGAGAAAAGGCTGTTTTCTGGCAGACTATGGGGTGTGCCATCCATTTCCTGTTTGGATTACTGTACATGTCTTCAATGTCTCCACTGTGGGATGTTTACAGAAACAGTGAACACACCTTTTCTCTTTGTGCCTTTATCTCTATCTACTTCACAGTTTGCTAGTCTAGTGGTTAGGCCACTGCACTAGCTATATACACACACAAGAATAACTGCTTTACTACAGAGGCTGCAGTAGAAGTCATGTCTTGATGCAATGAGCTTTCCTCACTTTTTTTCATGACTGCACTGCACTTGCAGCATACTGTATTGTAATTACCTGTTGATTGCATGCTATTGTACAATGTGTGCTCATCATCGGTTGCATATGTCTGCCCTGACCAATCCAACCAAGTTATTTTTCCATCTTGTTTTATCTTAATTTTTAGAGGTAAAATTATCCAGTAATTCACAAGAAAAAAGAAAAGAAAAATCAGATTTTCTGCTTGCCTATCCTGTTGATCCTCTTGTGGCCTGTTAGATTTGTCTTGTGACTCTTTGTGGTGGTCCCGATGCCCAGGTTCAGAACCCCTGATTGAAATGCTGCTGTTAATGTAAACTAAAATACACTAGTACAGTTGCAGCATACCAATTCTCACAGGGTTTTGTGTGTGTAAAATATCCATCCATCCATCATTCCACACTGCAAAAATGACAAAACTACATAAAGAACACTCAAACACGTTAGTACAAATACCACATTTGATGGATGCCATTGTTCTACAATAACATTGGAGGACCTGATCACAGCTGGAACAATAATTCTACAGCTCCAGGGAGAACTTGGAAAACAAAAACATTAAAAATATTCAAATCTTTGGACAAACATTTTACGTTGTCTTTGCTAACTTCCACATTTGCATCAGCAGCAGCTTTCCAAAGTTGCATATCGATTTATGTCATCTAATATCCTGTTAGTACAAAACAGGGTACAAAAATGTCCATATATTTCTTGTGTAGCACCTGCCTAAACGGTATACTTTAAAGATTAGTCTAGCAGTGTTCCACTTTGATGCGCAAATTTGCGTTAACCAACAGCAAGCCGTCTCGACAGAACTGACCTTGGATGGGACGGAGAGAGCCGGAGAGTGCAAAATGGAGAAGGCTATAAGACAGACAGGTAGGCCAACAGACAGTTAAAGCAGACAGGTGGGTTGACAGACGGTTACAACTCCTACAGCTTTGATGTCATTGTTTTAGACAGCCCCATTCCCCGCCACCGCACTCTATCACACAGAAGACACAAAAAAACACATACAATCACCATCTATTATTCATCCTATTCACCAAAGCCATTTGAATACATCAAGCAAGCAGGCGGTTCTGCCTGTGTGTCTATCAGATTTAGCTGTAGGGAGGGAGGAGGCAAAACAAACAGGGAGAGTCTGCCTGCCTGCTCACGCCTGGACAATCATTAACCGTGGATGTTCGAGCACACACACATTAATGCATATGTATGTAAAATAAACACACACACATGCATACCATCATACCACCATGAAGATGAATTGAACATGAATATCAGGAGAGCTGTCTGATTGCCCGAAAGCAGTCCCATCTGCCTCCGCTTCTTTTAATTATTCAGTCTCTATCCAGCCATCTATAATTCACTCTCTCGGCTCCCCCACATCTCTGCTCCTCAGCAGGAGAGCTCGTTCTCCATGTGGAGTCGGGCCAGTTTAAGCATATTTGGAAACCCCTTCCATGTCGTAAAAGAGCAGAGAAGAGGATATGGACGGGGGGTAGGAGGGGAGGTTAGTGGGAGAGGAGTGACAGCAGATGAAGCATTACATGCATTACATATGTTAAAGAACATTATAATGTGTGATAGAGGGGAATTGGGTGACTAGACAGGCAGAAACGTTCAATATTTCAAATAAGATGAGGCATTAGAGGGAGGCAGGGATGTGATTTCTTGTTTATCGGACAGTAATGGGTGGTGGGATCTGAAGCTTTTCTTTAAGAGGTGGGTTTTCACTTCGCTATGGCACAAAGGGACTGGCTGCCTGTGAGGTAATGATTGAGCTGGGAAGGTCATTTCTCCATTGGGGAGTCATTGTTCTATAAGCTATGATTACATTTGCTGATTAAATTATGGGCTGTAGGTCTTTAGAAACCACTGAGCTAAATCAGCAACACATTTAGCCTATAATTAATGAGAGCCATACGATCCATTGGTCAGATTGAACTGCTCATACAACCGTGTAGCAGTCTCCCCCAACACCTAGGTCATTGTACCTTATTGGTGCCAAATAGTCCTCTAAATGTGTTTATTGCTCTTGTATGCTGTTATCATCTGCCAATATGACATAAGTGTACCACTTAAAATAGAGTTTTGATGAAACTAAATTGTTTGAAGAACCTCTGAATAAACCACCATGTAGAGTACAAAAGGTCAAACAAGTTCCAAGTCCACCAAGTGCTAACTAACTCTAACAAGGCAACACTGAAACTTGAAAAGCAAAGTGCTGCTGGCACTAAAAATAAGTAACGCTTTTGCCATCCAACACTGCTTCTGGCTGCCTTCATGGGTTTGAGCTTTTTGTTTTAGTTTGTTTTAGCACAGTGCTGAGTATCAAATGCTGTTTTAGCTCATTTCATAGCACTTTAAACTGGTTTACAACTGTTGCCTGTCGAGAGAAGCGGCCATGACTGCTGCTGTTTTTAGCACCGAGTCACAAGAGAGTTGCTTTATGGGCACATTACTGAGCAGTGTTTCATGTGGTAGAGAAAAGGCTGTGACAGACAAAAGGGGATTATAGCGAGAGAAAGCAGATTTGTGTCAGAGAGCGTCTGCTCAGGCTCAAACAACTTTCAGGATTAGAATGTCAGATGTGTCCAAGTAGACAGTGAATCATATTTATTTTCACGTGAATTTGTTGCACTATGCGTTTTGATCACGGTCTCTGCAAGGCCAAAACAAACGACTTCTATGCTCACACTGTATGCAAACACGAAGCCCCTGATTGGTTTTGTCCGTTGACAATTCAGAGTTTTATTGAAACAAGATGGCTGCATCCTCAAAAATGTTGACCAAAAAAAGAGCAGCAGCGTTGAGAATACAGAGCCGCAGATGTTTTAAACAAAAGGCTTCTAGCCATGACAACTTTTACATTGCAGTGTAGCGCTAATTTGACCTATGGCGAGGACAAAAATAAGGTCAGACTTATATTTTATTCTATAACCTGTTTGGATGCTTAGCTTACATACTTGCTTGCATGCTTTATTGCTTGTATTTTAAAACTGCGTGTTTCACATTTAACATTACAAGAGAAAAGGCTTTTAGGATGAGGACTGACCAACATTATCTAACATTAGCTAACGTTATGTCAGATAGTGAGTTTCTGAAGTGTAAACTTCCCCAAATCCAATAAAGAGCAGGACAGAGCTGCTAACATTAGCCTAAACTTTGACAGCATGAAGGCTTGGCATTTGTACAGTGGGGAAATACTACACTGTGGATTCTTTATGTGACCTGTAACCCCAGAAAATAACATAGCATGAAATGCTTCACATCATGGTTAAATGCACATGGCTCATGTTTTAATCCATGACATGATGACTTTTGTCCCGGCCTTCTTCCTTTCTTGATGAATAATATCCACCTGTGGTGAAAATAACATGTCCCCGCTGAGACATGCCGAAGCTCTGCTGCAAATGAAAATGCTTCCATTAGATTGACCGTTGACGACATTGTTGAAAAACCAGGTTCAATTTATGATTCAATTTGTCCTCATCAAAGACTGTCAAAGCAGAGCCGCCGACACTCAGTGGGTTGTCATCGCAGGATTGTCTCTGCTTTGATACGAGCCGTTCTCTCTTTCTCACATTCACAAAATTGCTTTCCCTTTGTCAGACCTGATAATCACTTGTATATTGTAGTCGATTAATGATTGGGAGAGAAGTCTGAAGCAAGAAGCAATCTGGAGAAAAAGTAATAATCCCCCCCGCCTGGTCTGAAAGTGCCAACGGTTTGTAGACAGATAGTAATGACTGAATATGTCAGGAGCAAATGTCAATACTGGATACATTATGCGGTTCGGACAAGACAACTGTTTTATGAAATTTATGACAGTAACAGTGAAATGTACAATATCAGTGTTTCTTTTTGCTTGTGTGTATTTGTTCTCTGGCATAATTGTGTTTCTCTGAGAGATAAGCCTCTGCCATGGTTTTGATGTCTGGCTTTTATCTTCGATGAAGGCTGGTTTTATTAATTGCCCAGAGAAGAATAACAAAAGCTGAATGGGAATGCGCTGAAATCAAACTTGAAATGATTGTTTGATGCGTTCGATGATGGTCACGCCGACATTCAGCCAGAAAGTAGCTGCATTGTGACTCACTCTGGTCGTCTCTCCTCCCTGTTGCTTGACAGTATTTCCCAAACACTGGGTTTTATGTGTTTCTAAATAGTTAGGCGCGGCCCTACAATCTGGACTCGCCAGAAGACTTTCGACCCAAAAGGACCCAGTAATGAGATGTTCAATCATAAGGGGATGTATGAATCATCAACAATGGACCGATCAAAACACCCTCTTCATTTGAACAATGTTTTTTAGGCCACATCATTAGATAAAAGATTAAATAAAAAAAGGATCACATCACATGTTTATTCTGTTGTTTTCTGCGTCCTGGCTCTGCTCAGTGTGTGGGAAAGTTTTGGCTCTTTAAAGCTGTCTGGTGAAGCCAACATGGCGACCATCCAGTGCGCTCTGACCACAGAACCATCAGAAACGCTCAAAATGTCCCTCCCTGGATATAAAACTTTTTTTGGTAATTCTGTAAGTGATTTCAACTCCTCGCACTTGTGTACCGTCTCTTGCTGGTTCACAGCATCTTACTGGTTGCCTAGCAACTGCTGCTGGCGGTGGAGACTCCATGAAGTTGCTGCTCCGGGCCAAGAAAAAGCACATAACCTCCCGTAAAACCACATATTGTCGTTTTACACTTCAAGTTTAGTGCAAATTAAACAAAAAACATTTAATTAGTAAGCTTTAGAGGTGCTGGTATGTGGGTTTTGTTTCCTTTAACTCTCCAGGTTTCAGCTACATAGCAAGTGGTATCGATCGTCTCATCTAACAGCAAGAAAGTGAATAAGCATATTTCCCATTATTTTAATTAGTTTTGCAGATACTTTTGTACTTTTGGACCACTTGAATTTTCTGAACTCTTCACTGTGTGTTGGTGACTAGCCTTGTGCATAACTGGCACATTTTATGCTTCCCACTCCCTGAATATGGCCACAGCATGACCAAAACAGTCCTTTTCAAGTAGCTTTAAGCCTTCTTTTTGCCTTGAACCATGCCTTGGAACTTCAATTTTGTCACTGAAAGCAAAGAGCGTGTTTATCAGGTGCCGCCACACTGAGTCCACTAAATCATTCTCTGCCCTTTTTTCCTCAAACAACACATTTAACAATGCTTGTTGACAGATTTGGAAAGCATTTCCTACAAATATGTAACAGAATAGGTCAACTCAAACACACATTTAAGTGTCAGTTCTCATCTTTTCTTCATCATGGATATTCACACCTGCCACTGAACGCCACTGCTTCTGTTTTGTGAAGGAGACACAGATATTGGAGTGATGGAGGAAAACTAAAGGTGATAGAGGCAGGAGGGAAAACTGTGTGAAGAAACCGAGAAAGAAAGAGAGAAAGGATGAAACAGATGGCGTGAAGGGTGAGATAACGGCTAACCAGGCCGAGAGAGGGAAGGTGGATTGATTGTGTCTTATCAGTGCCCACGTCCGACAAGTGACTGACAACAGGATTCATGCACGCGTGCACACACACGCACACACACACACACACACACTCACACACACTCACACACACAGTGACTCAAACACCAAATGAAGCCGTCTCTGTCTTAATCATTTTTTCTCATTTGTATGCAATGATCCAGGCTCTTGATTCGGGAAGGAAGAGAAAAAGATGTGTGTGTGTGTGTGTGTGTGTGTGTGCATGTGTGTGTGCATGTGTGTGTGTGTGTGTGTGTGTGATGCAATGTCTCACCTATCAGAGTGCTGGGGTCTCCCTGCAGGCACAAAATAAACCCAGTCGTGTGTTTGTGATTGCGCAAGCAAATCTCTCCCTGCTCTGGATGTTCGTGTTCGTGTGTGTGTGTGTGTGTGTGTGTGTGTGTGTGTGAGTGAGACAGAGAGAAAGAGAGGGTGCAAGAACACACACACATAGTAGACAAAGAAATTGTAGTCAAAATGGATGCCTGCGGGGGATCAGATGAGGCTTGCAGAAGGCTTACAGTCAGGATCACTTTCAGGATTTGTATTACACTAGCTTTGATGCATAATATCAATCTATACATATAATACTAAAAATACAAGTTTTTTGTAGACATGTCTTTATTATTTTGTAACTTTAATAGCTATCTAAAAAAATAGTATCCCGTGCTCGCTCATTGTGGCAGATAGATTGATTTAAATTGGGGCCGAAACAATTACTCAACTATAAGTCCATCGGAAGAATATATCAATATCAATAACAAGAATACATTTTAGTAGCAGCCCTACAGAGAACCCAAATGAACTCATGTAGTGACAGGTGAAAACCTGTCTAATTAGTGAGCTTTAGAGGCGCTTGTAGGCAAATTGTGATACTTTTGGGCAGAGTAAGGCTAGCTGTTTCCCTGTTTCCAGTCTTTATGCTACACTAAGCTAACTGGCTGCTGGCCGTAGCTTCATATATTCACCATACAGACATGGGTGTGGTATCAGTCTTCTTGTAAACAAGCATAAGCGTATTTCACAAAATGTCGAACCTTTTATTTTTACATGCACAACAGTGACGATTTTCTAACACAGCCAGGTGGAGCTGACTGACCTCCAATATGGCTGCCAGAGAGTTCATTTCCTAAAATCCCATTACATAGTGTGTGCCATGTCTGTCCAAAGCTGGCACACCTGAATCAGCTGGGACGGTTTTCGTCTTTACCGGCCTTCAGTAATCCAGCAGGTGTCATGTTAGTAGCTGTTCCACAGCAGCGGATTGTCTGGCTTAATGAAGTATTGATGTTTTATGAGAGGCTGTGCATGGGAATCAGAACGCTTTTCTTACCGAGACGCCTCCGTCAGTCGGTACGAAGACTTTAAAAGTCTGTGCTGACAATATAACAATGACCTCATCTACAGAGCTCTCTATAATGAACACACACACACACACAGTAGCCTGGTACACACAGCTCTTGTGTTTACGACTTTGGATGATATCACTGGATATCCTGGACTGACTGTGATGCTGCAGCTGCAACACACACACACACACACACACACACACACACACACACGCAAACAAACCTCACAGGCCCTTTGGCTGGCCTGGCCTGGCCTGATTCAGGCAGCAGCTTTGCTTTCTCACGCTTCCAAACTGGAGCAGACTGTCCTGGAATAAGATACCGTGGAATATTTAAACACTGGACACACTATCGGAATATTGTGTCTCATATCCAGACAGTCATGTTAGTCCACTGGCCTGTTTTCATTTTATTTTCATCTACCACACACACACACACACACACACACAAGGCCTCGCGGATTGTTTTGTTGGATTTCTGCACTTAGAACTGAGGACCAGATTTACTGTAAATGCAGGCATCTTAATCCATCCAGCCTGCTGGATTACATGTCAAACATGGTGATGCATTCATAGTGCTGTATAGTGAAAGGCCTGATCGATTCGCCATGCCTCCTGCCTTAATCCGGTGAAGACTCAGTCCAGGCTAAAGCTTTCCGTCCTGTTGTCTTTTAATCGAGTGGGACGCCTCGGCGTTATGGCATCACTCTTGCGCCTTCAGGGAATGCAGGTGGTAAAGCTTACAATCCGCTACGTATTGTGTGGCTGTGGTAGCGTTCCCACTGAGCTATCAGTGGTTGAGCAGCAGCGTGTGTACACTGATGTTACGCGATACATCCTCTGGGAATGAATTCATTTCCTCCTAAAGCCTGTGCGTTGTTGGCATCTGGCCTCGTCTGAGAATTCTCAGCTGTCTTCGTCTCTTCTCCCTCCATCTTTTTCCACTGTTGCTCTATGTGCACGGGCTCCATACTACATTATGGACTGATTATAGCTCCACTGGCCTCATTACTGTCAATGGAGGGCTCAAAAAGGGTAATAGCTGCCTAATACGAGGCTATTAGGGAAGATGATTTGCCCCTTATTAGCCCTCTCTGCTTGGTAACTACACAATCAATGAGCTGAGCTACAGTGGGTTTGTTTTTATGGCAGTGAGATATAAAATATACTTAAGACACAGACAAATGTGTACATGTGTCGTACACTCACAGTAATGGCTTCAGCTGCCTCCACAAACCAGTAAAAACATTGGTGTTAGCTTCACCCCATTTGCCTGGTGTCAATCACAGATGTCAGTTTCTGGGTCCCACAGCATACATCACACTTAAGCCTGCAATTTGCAGCTGATTAATAAACAGCTCTGCTGTGACGCCACCACACTGCTTTGTCTGTACTGGGGTGAAATACTGTTTTCGGAAGAACTCTTTCTGTGTTTTTTCAGCAAACTCACTCACGTCTCTTCACCTCCTCCCAACGGAGATGTGAGACAGAGAAGAAGACAGGATTTTTTCTTTAAATCCAGACTATGGAGGGAATGTCCTGTCAGTGTGTAAAAACTTAGAAACACTGTCATTTTGTCACTGTGATTATAACATTTAGAGTTATCACTATCGGTTACATTCTTTGAGTTATGGTATGCTGCTGACTCAGTCTTTAGCACATCAGAAATCCCTGGCTCCAGGTTGCCTTACATGAGATGGTGTTTAGTTCCATGCAGTATAGATATATTCAATTTGGAGAATTATTACTGAAACGGGGAGACAAAAACAGCTAAAAAAAATCTACATAAAAGGTTTGTTAAAGATTCGTTCTCACATATGGATTCAAACTGGCAGGCTCTCTCTGACCTTTAAGTTGAACGTTGAGTAGGGCTGCACGATTCGACAGATATTACGATTGCTATATGATTCACAATCAGTGGGGATGATCATTACATCATCACAATTTCTCATTTTCACTGAAAGAGATGATCAGAATCATGATGATGTGACATTTGTTGGGGTCTGTACCAAACAAACATGTTTTCTTACATGTGGAGAACAAGATTTGTAGGCCGAGGCATCTCTGCAGCACTACAGCACTTCATAATAATGCTTCATCACTCAGCTGATTTAGCAGTTGTTTTCTACTGTAGCCACTCAACTGGCACATAAAATGATATCAGAGAGAACTGGAAACTTATTGACCGTGACAATCAACTTTTGCTCCGTTTTGTTTGAAGTTCCTTTACATACCTAAGTGAAGTCGAAAACAACTCTGTGTTGGATTGGTTGTTGCCATGTTGTTGCGCCCGCACGGGAGAGGACATATATGGTCAAACTAGTAGGGGCTTCACTGTAAATCAATGCAGCTCTTAACCACCACAACAGCATACACCACTCCACCCAAGGAGAGAGAAGTCTCTTTCTTGACCTCCTTCACTCTCGTCTGTCTTTCCCCGCCGTCTTTTTGCTTTTATGCTGTTATCAGCTGAGAGCCATTTGTCTGCGTTTGCACTGAGATGCTTTTTAGGGATTTAGTGGCAGTGCAGTGTCTTGATAGTACTATGCGGTCAATGGAAACAGATGTACAAACTCATCTAAACTCCTGGCCACTCTTTTGTTATGTTGCTATCTCTAGAAAACACACACACACACGCACACACTTTGAGTTAAACAAAGACACAATACACACCAACACAGAAACAATTTGGGTTCAATTTCAATTTTGTTTGGTAAAGAAGTGTTTTTGCTCTTGAACTGTTTGCTGCCTCATTCCCGGGATCGGGTGTTGCTCCTCTCGGGTCTACAGTGACATAGATTTTTTTTCTTCTTCTAGTGCACAGCTGAAGCAGATTGGAACAGATGACGGAGTCTTGCCTCTCAGGCTCATTAGTTCGTACAGGATGTGGACTGGAAACACAGAACCAGGACAGAGCAGATGGGTGGCAGCGATGGAAAAAAGGATTTTACTGAGGAGACACCAGTTACACAAGCCATGATAAAGACAGGTGCAAAATGTGTGTGAGGTCATGCAAAATATAAAAAAATGTTTTGAGGACATGCTTGTGCCATCTTAAATCACAAGTAAAAAGCTGCATGAGTGGAACGGGTCCTATCCCAGATCACGTCATAGATTCACCCTGCTGGCCTTTGTAGTTGGATCTGAGCGCTGAGACATACTTCTCAGTGGACAGGAAGCCGTAAAGTGACAATTAAGCATGAATTACAAACTGTCTGTTAACAGCAGCTAACCATAACCCATATAGGCTAGTCTATGACCACGTTCTACCAAAGTTAAACTGCAAGCTTTTTCAAAATGTACGTACATGCTAATAAATGCTGCTCAGTGGAATTACATTTGTATGAACCTGTGCCTGAAAACTCATGGAGTGACCACACATAACTACACAGCTCAGGCAGCTTTCTCCATTTGTTACAGAGGTATTGAGTATGTCACAGGGATATATATCTAATATGTCTAATATGAGTGATTCAAATGGATGCAAATGTGAGAATAAAAAAAGGACAAACAGGACAAACACAGAGGATTAGGAGGAGCAGGCAGAACTAAACAAAGTGACTTTAGCCTGGATTTAAATGTTGAGACTGTTTCTGTGTCAGTGATGCTTTGTGTAATTGAGCCGTGCAGAATTCTTCTTTACGTTTACATTTTTGGGTGTTGTTAGGCAGCCCTATGGGGCGAACAACACTCCACCACTGGCCCAAATCAACCGCAGAAAAACACCTTTAAAAACAACGAAATCCATGGGATTTATTAACATGAAGGCATATAAGCAACCAAGACACTAAATCAAGGTTACCAAAAGTAGTATGTAACAGACCGTGCAAAGAGGCAGATGTACTGCCAGCATAAGAAGGTGGTTTATATATATTTAAAGATTGTGTTTTCACTTCAACACTAGAGAGCCCAAAGATAGAGAAGGGGTATTTGATGGATGGTAAACAGGTTCCTGTCACCTGAGGCCTTACTCAGGCAGATGGAGGTGCGATGTCCACAGGCACAGCTGCTGTAGTTCACCGTAGATTTACTTTTTATCAACACTTGGTGGTCTGCATTTCAACAAGCAGCCGGAAAAGACATGATAGTGCTAGTTTAATGTGGTAATACATGGAAATGGTGGGGCATGACTGCTCCTGCTTTTAAACATGCAAGTTTAAAAAGGCACAAAAGGCAGAGGTCTTTTCAATGTCAAAAGCCAAAGCATTAAGGATTAAAGCATAGGTAGGTAGGCATGGTATATTTATAATAATCTCCATTATGTGCATATTTATTGTGTAATGATCTCATTTAGTTTTGTTTCAGCACGTTGTTTGCATAATGTCTTGTACCATTTTGGTTTGTGATAGATTGTTGTGATGATTTCCTGTAGAATCTGATTCTGATACTTGGTGTCATAAAAACATAAATATGTGAAAAAGGGCTATATACCATGGCCACTGAAAATTCCCAATTCTGATTGGCTGGAATGTGTGGGTTAAATTTTAGTAACCAGACACCTATGACATATGTGTTCGATACTTCTAAATAAATGGTTAACTAAGGACAGCAGCAGTGCTTAGTTCTCAGTAAATTTAATTTCAGACATGTTTGATATTTGCATGAATCTGGACACCCAAACTACTACTTCCTCCTCCATGTTACCCATCACAATAATGGAACATACAACTTTTCAGGTACAACCCCTTAAAATTTGTTACCCTTTATCGCCCAGCTTATGGCCCTGAGGAGTGAGGACTCTCACACACATTAAGTACCTAGGATACCTATTATAGATATTTTGCAGTAATTGGAAAATTGTGATGCACTTGTTTTGTAAAGTCAGATGGTAAACTGGAGAAAGCTGCACTTGTTAGCAGTGAGGCCCTTTATAAATACAGTCCTTAAAACAACCAGTGGAAACTCAAAAATGTTCCCATGAAAAACCCATTTTCAGTTTCTTGTATATGATACGTGTATCATTCTAACAAGAATGGAGCGAGAGGCCAGGAGAAACACATTAGAAAACAATTCACCTGATCTGTATGCTGGATCAACAATTCCCACATCGCAACACAATGAAACAATAGTAAAAAAACAATCGATTATTAGGCTAAATTAATTGTAGTTAGAGAGTATGATAGTAGAATTTAAATCTGATTGTAGCGCTGCCTAATATTGTCACTGCCTGTGCAAAGAGTGTCAACTATCTTTGTGATTATGTATCAATACTGCCCAGACAAGACTGAGGGAGTTCGAGGTGACCATTTTAACCTCTTTATTGCCTCCGCTATCCTGTTATCTTTTCAATAACGCCTTCATTTGAGTTCAACTACAAATTTCTTCTTCTTCAGTTTTCAAGGTCAGTTCCTGTTGCAGATTACAGGGTTCTGTTGATTTGCTCAGATCAGATCTGAGTCATGAAAACGGCCCCAGCTGCACTCGAAAAATTGTGAAATCCAGACATGATGGCAAAATTGGTCCTAAAAATGACAGCTTGACTCTGGTGTTTCGATTGGATAAAAGCATTGACGGATTTTTCCCCAAACAGGATAAATAATGTAGAGCTCCTAAGATTTCTTGTTCTATCAAATCTCAGAAAATGCTAAAAAAAAACTAAAAAAAAACTGACTGTTGACAGTTGTGGTTTCCAGAGTGACATGCAGGTGTCAAGCAACAAATAAGTTTAAATGATGTGTCATAAGAGACATGTTTGTATGTTTTGGGCTCGGTGGGAGCAGGATGTCTGCCCATAGGGGAGCTACAGGCGTTCTGTACATCGCTGGGATTTATCATCATCTACATGACAATGAAATACAGTGCTACAGTTGCAAAAACAACAAAGCTGAACAGTTTATTCCTAATTTTCTAAAACACTGCAGTGATTATAAAGAACAATAGCAGCATGGGATCAAGCTACTGTCCATATTTGTTGTTGGAGCTCTATTTTTCTCATAACACAGAAAGAAAAATGGCAATTAACAGTATATCACACTGGCTTCTCTCAGGTCACAGAGGATGAATGCACCTCTGGCAACAAATGACTTGAACTAGAATTTCTCCAACATATTTGTTGGCCAGATTAATTAAAGCTGAATATGGCTTTTGTGAACAATTGGTAATCAGTGGATGTCAGTGCCAATTATGCTGAACCATGCTGAAAATAAATAGCAGTGTTCAATGGAACTGTTTGTGGGAGCTGTCTCAAGCATTGCTTCTGTAAAACCATTGCAGCATGGACTGGGAAAAGCTGTAGACACAGGATGAATTCCTTATTGGGCATGTATCTTTTAGTTACATGGTGCGTCTGCCATCCGTTTACAAAAAGGACAGAAAGGGTAAGGCTTGTAATATTTATTTTTTTTCTTATTATGAACAAATCCCATGCAAAGACCAACGCCAACAGTGAACTGATCCTACAGTTTCGTCTGTGTAGCCTGATATACAGTTAAGTAGCTTATTCCTCTGTGCCATAGAGCTACATTGTTGTCCAAAAACTATCAAAACAAATCAGTGAGCCACACCGTTGTACTGCGTGACATGTTCTTCATTACCATTAACATGGGCACTGCAGTTTATTTTGACTCAATCCCACATACACCGTCCTGCTGCTGAAAATGCTCACGCGTGCAGCAAATGTGTATTGATACGCAGCAAAGAATAGTCCCTAGCAAATACTTCCTGTCTGAGTAAAGTTTGCTAAAAACTATAATACCCAGCTGTTTTAGGGAATTCCTGAGCTTTCTTTAATGACAACGATATATTTGTGACCGTTTTTTTAAAGATTTATGTCTTACAGGAACATCTCACATTAGGGCCACAGACAGAGTAGGTAAGTCAGAAAGTATTGAAAGATAGATTAACACATTGTTTGTTTGGGCTTTTCATGGGATCTGTTGACCACAAAAAAACAAACAATAATTTCACAGTTTGAACAAATGTTTGCAAATTCAATCCAAGACTAAGAATCTACAGCCATTCAGATTGTTTCTGTTTCCTTGACTTGATTTCCTTTAAAAGACATGGAAGGACTGCTTGCCTCTGGAGGAAGTCCACAGTTCAACATCAGCGGAAAATCATAGTTATTGATATTAATTTGAGATGTTTGTTTCAGGTTGGCTGATTGTTCAAGGACAGAAGAGAACAGAGTGATTAACTTACTCAGAAAGGTCAGTGTCCTTCAACACCAGTCCTCCATCAGTGAGAGCGGTTTGGAAAGAACCGGTTCAATTCAAACAATACAATTTCACTTTGTAATTAATGCCTGTTGACATATTTCCAGTGCCACGCGTCATTTTTGCTTTCAGAGAAGGAACCTGGGACAAAGCTGTTTTTCCAGAGTGAGACAGGAAAGAGAAAACATGAATGACCAGGGAGTTACACCCAGCACAGCTTTTAACATCTTTGTGTGATCATTAGCAAGACAGTGCTCAAGTGTTGGTGCTCAAGTGTTGGTGCTCAAGCTCAAGTAGGGTCAACAGGAAAGGTCCACTTGGATTGGCTTCCGTTGAAATTTAAATGGCTGTTATAAATAATAAAAGAGCTAAAGTTTTGGAGAGGGATTTCAACAGAAAGGTTTGCTTTGGGCGTGAAGTCAAAAGGCTGTTGAGGGTCAGAAATGAAGGTCAGCGGCTGATGAGAATGTCTTTAGTTCTGGAGGTATATGTGAAAGTACATGACAAAAAAAACATAAGAATTTATATTTTCAGCTTTACAGACAAAGCAACTATTTAATAGCAAATCACTTCATGATTTACCAAAACAACCTCAACAAGCCTCTACAGCACTGTTCTCAAACAACTTCAACTCATAACGGGCCTACTGGGCCTCATTGGAAAGTGTGTGCAAACACAGAAGTGTGCTCTTGTTTTAAGTCTCACATTGCTGAACTATTTCATGTATTTCTGTACCTTATTGCCTTGTACCAGAAGAAGATCAACTGGGAGTATTTGAGTCAAGAATTAAGTAGTGGGAATGTACCAAGGTACCAAACAACCTCCGGTTGTCAGAAATAAGTATGTGATATTATTAGCATCAACTGTCAGGGACTCATTTAAACACACTTTGTCTAACTTTATATCTGATGTGAATCTCAAAGGATTTTAGTGTGTTTGAATGATTCATTTGAATGCTCTCGCGTTTGTAGTGCACCTATCTGCTTCGTGAATGCGGATCACGATGCGGACACAAATGCTGACTTGCTTTGATAGTCAGCAGAGCTTACTAATTCCCTGCCAGCAGCTCCAGTGGTTTCTCTTTGTTTTCTACCAAACCGCTCTCGCTCTCCCTCTCCTCTGTTTGTGGTTTTGTCATGTTAGACGTGTTTGGGATTCTGCCAGTTTCCCAAGACGATTACACCAGTTTGTGTGCTCCATCATTGCCATGGCTCAAATCCTGACTTACAGAAGAAAATTCATTATGGATGCTAATCAGTCCAGTGCAATCCCTTTAAAGTCCCACGATCGCACGCCGTCATGCTTGCACAGCTTGTGTGTAATCATGTCAGACTAACAGACAGACGGACAGATTGGCAAACAGGTAGGACAGGATGACAGACATGAAGCCCAGACAGACAATGGGCAGGCAAGCAGATGTACACAGGTGCAAAACAGATACAAGGTTTGAACGAGGACTTTATTCAGCAGTCTCTAAAACTGTGTTTCTAAAAACGTGTTTCTAAGGATCTCTCCTGTTTGGGTTCACTGGAAATTGGTAAACTGAACCTTTAATGTAGTAGCCATTTTAGGGTCCAAAGACAAGGGGTGAAGGAGTGCTTAAATGTCTTGAAATTGTCTGGACTGTGGCTGTTACAGGTGGCATGAAAGAATGGACCAAAAGCAGGGTGGTTAGCACTTGTATGGGTTGATCCATCTTACTGGAAGCTGAACCAATGTAGAGCCACCTAACTTGACCCATACATTTGGAATCTATTTTTGGTAAATCCTAGAACTGTTGTCTGGCAACTCTAAACAAGGAGACCTAATACAGGATTTTGGGAAGAAAAGTGGGCGAATCTCTCCTATAAATTACAGCTAGTCTTTGCTGCTCAGTAATCTGGGCTGTAATTTTGGGACATCAGCGCTTGCGTCATAGAAGGCCTAAAGTTAGATTGCTTGGGGGTTTTTGTGTGTATGGTCCCTGTCAATGGAATAAGTTACATGCAGGGATGTGGATGTGGGAAAGGCTGTGGTTGAATTGGGACGGAGCAGATACAGGCAAAAGCAGAGTGAAGTGTCTATGAGCTTCTGTACAATAATACCACCAGGCTCACAAAAAATGAAGTCTACCTATCGACACCAAAAAACATTCTTATTTTAATTCTTATTTGAAATCCATTTTGTCCCAATGGCTGGTCTTTAATGCTCATTTTTATGACGTTTCCTTGCATTTTTATAGGCTTTACTGAATTAAACTGTGGTTCTTCACCCAAAAATCAGTCATTTGCGAATATGAAGGTAGAACATTCATTTGAAAACACTTAAAACTTAATGGCTAATTGAAAACCCTTTGATTATTTTATGACTATTTATTTTTAGATACTCTGCCCTGAGGTAGGATGTAATGAACCCAATAAAAAGGCTCCTGCTTCAATTCCCTCTTTATTGAATTGTGCTCAAGTGCGCCCACACTGTCTGCGCATCTGTCAATCTACTGATTTGTGTGTGTGTGTGTGTGTGTGTGTGTGTGTGTGCATGCAGGTGCCCCTTATATATGCCTGAGCATGTGTCTTGTAAGGCAGATAATGAGTGCGCAGCACACATTCTCTGATTTCAATCCAAAGCCACCTGACTGGCCCGCCAGAGAGCAGCAGTTTGTATTCATAAACATAATGCACATCGATCCCTTGATTTGTTTCCACAGCCAAATCAGTCTGGGGGTCTGTCTGTCTCTAATTGACTCTGATTGGTTATCTGTTTCCTATCATTTTGATCCAAACTACGTGCCCATGAAATAGTTGAAGTAATAGCACTACATTGATTTATATACATTCTCCTGTTGTAGATAATGAGTCTGCTTCTTGCAGTGTATTCTTTGTTCTTTCCTATACAGAGAATCTTGGCACAGTTAGGTAAACTAGAGGGGGGATATTATTGAAGCTGTTTTGTCTCATATTCCTTCTCATGTATTCACATCCCAGTCTCTTTAAATGTTGAGTTAAAGTGGAAAAGATTAAAAGGCTTTGAGAAAAAAAAACTGCACTTCAATAGCATGTTTATTATTGCTACATCTGAACTTTTTCTTGTCTCACTTACTGCCCTTTATGCCTACGGGCATGTCAGCGGACCAGTGGATCACACTTTGTCAGGCCTCTACCATTTTTTCTTGGGTACGCTCAATCGATTAAGCTAGTCAGACATTGTGCAGTTTTATTAATCTTGTATGTTAAGTCATTCTACACATTTTAATCACCCTTTCTGAGCGGTCACAATGTACTTCTATGCTCACACTGAATATAAAACCCAAAACTCACAATCGACTTTGTCCTTAGACAGTAAATGGAAAATGGCTGCATTTATATTAGCCAATTTTTGCCTCAGATTTTCCCATTCTCACACACTAACACCATCGGAAGCGAACTACCATGCAAGGTGCCGGCCTGACCATTGGGAGCAATTTGGGGTTAAGCAATTAGACATTTGATTAGGGTCAGGTAAATATTGTTGTCATGGTTGTTAAAAAAAGGGTTGTGCAGTATTAATTAACGGGACGCCAGTCTCCCGCATCAAAATCTGATACCTTCACGGTCTGCTTTGCTACATAAAAGGCACTACTTCCTGCACTGGCACAGAACTTTGGCATTGGATGTATATTGCGAGGTCCAATACAGACATAATTCCTAGGAATACTGGTCGGCTCAAACTTAACATCAAACTACAGCTGATTTCTGGCGGAAATTTGGCCCAATTCTAACATTAGTTAAAATCGGGTTAAATCTGTACAGTGACAGAAACAGGACACCCTTCTTTGTGGGGGTGGAAACTTTGGTCGTAAAGCTTTACATGGTCATTAATTAAAGATGGAAATAAGCTGTGTGGTCATTGAAAACCAGGTTTTGGAGATGCTGGGTTGTATACAGTCACACGTGGGCTTCATATATATATATATATATATATATATATATATTTATATACAGTTATATACACTATTTGAATTGTGAAGCTCTTTAAATTAATGGTATCATGGGAAAGGAATGAAAACTAGATTTTAAGCCATTGACCAAAGCTTCACCCCTCTTTTGTAGGACACACATGCTGCCTTTGACCCAGGAGGGAGCCAGATGTTGCAATATTCAAATGAACACGGGAACTTTACCCCGCCAAACCCTAATTTCCTGTTTACAGGATGACTTCATTCTAGCAGATCCCACTTCTGACAACAACACTCATCATATACTATCCAAAATTGAAACCACCCATCACTGCTCTGAATTGCCGGAGCATCAGAGAAAACTACATTTCTGCACTCAGCTTAAAATGTTAAAAAGCTGAATGTGGACCAACCAGGGTGAAGTCAGACAGATCTCAAGTTGTTTTGTTCTTTCAACACCAGCTCATCCCAAGAAATATTTACCGAAATGTTTCCTGCCTTTTGATGATGGGTTAATCATTAAGGTCACTCTCTCTACGGGCACTACTTTCTGACAGATAACACAAAAGCAGAAAATGAAATGGCATTTGATTTTATTTGCTTTCCTTTTCAAACAGTCAGATCAGAATGTCACAAAAGGACATCTCTATATTTCAAGTTCTCAGTAGAAAAAAAAAGAACAGTTCTGGTCATCCTGAACTGAAACGACCCCTCAGTCTGGGTAAATTGATTCTAAAACGAGACCAGCGGCTGAGACCGTCGTGCTAAATGACCTGCGTTGTTTTCCATTTGATCATATCTGAACGCTCCCCCTTTATACACCACACATCTCGTCTGGCTGAAAGAAAAACAACCTCGCGTTGGTCCATATCCATCGTGTGGGATGCGGTGAAAATAGCTCTGGATTCAGATTGCATCAAGTAATTACTGCTACAGTCATTACTTTTATGCCTACGTTTATCTGCAGAGGTGGGGAAATATTCCTATCAGCAGAGATGGCAGATGAAAGGCCGACATTAGCGGCGAGCTGCAGCGTTGCTGGCGAAAGTTATGCATTTTGAGATACGCGTCTCTGCTGTCGCTGCGGTTTCTGTGGCTTGTCGAATAAAAGCAATTAATCTCAATTACAATCTCTTTTTTTCCCACTGATAATTGTGAAAGAATTTGTCCTGATGACATTGGTGCAGAAAAATATCAGCTGAAGGGAAAAAAATCACCGGAATGAGTTACTCTGTTACAAAAACAGCTTCTTTCCATGCATATTTGGTCTAGACTCTATTTGTTGTTGTTTTTGTTATTGGTACATTTTTCTTCTTCCTGTAAACAATCAACCAATGTACTTTCTTTCATAGCATATTTCATTAGGTACAATTCCTCCGTTATGTGTATAAATGGCTTGTTCATCCAGACAGTGACTCATGTTTAAGTACAGCACAATTATAGAGCATTTGGTCAACATTGAGAGGTTTGGTTATTGTTCAACTAAACAGTAGAAAGGGTAGGGCATGTGATTTAAGAGACTTTGTACAGAAAATTATTGTTGTGCCAGACACACTGGTTCCAGCATCAACTGTCCTGACACCACAGTGTATGGAAAAAACTGCAATAGCAAAAAAACATCAAGCCAGAGAAAACACCATGTTGTTGAAAGAAGTCAGAGAAATGTAAGACTCATGACAGCTGACAGGTGGGCCACAAGTATTCAAATTGAGTATTCAAACACTGATTGCAAGGTGAATATTCAGTGTAACATGGATCCTTGAATCCACCCTGTTCAGTGGATGATGTTTAACTGTTTTCCTGGTTGACATTTGGCCTTCACAAAGCAATTCCGCCTGTGAGCAATGTGTGTATGAGCTAGCATGCTAACATTTGCTCATTAGCACTAAAGACACGTAAAGTACGGCTGAGGTTGATGGGAATGTACTTAGTGTGGCAGCTATTTGGTCATCAACTAAAGTATTGGAAAAACTAGAATTTTGACCCAATGATGGCGCTATAGGAAAAGTCAGGGGATCAGAGTCATTGGCACTTCAGGGACCATGAAGGTCTGGACAAAATGTCCTGGCAGTCCATTTATTAATTGTTGAGATATTTCAGTCTGGACCAAATTGGTTAACTAACCAACTGACAATGCCTTCCCTAAAGGCACTCCTGCTAGCGTGGCTAAAAATCTACACAAAGTAAGTGGTAATGTGGAGTCTCAAAGACTTCAAGCCTTTTCCTAATAAAATGGGGTGCTACCGGGTAGGACAGTCTCTAGAGTGCAGTCCAGAAACTGGAAAATGACAGGGAACAAGTTTAAAAAGGCTTGTTAAATGAGCTGACAGTTCTTGGCAAGACACTGCTGTTTCATGACATTCACAAAGTCACAAAACTGTTTCAGAAACCATTATTTTAACATGAGAAAATTCCTATTTTCTGTCCTCAGCGTTTGAAATGTTTGCTGAGTCTGTGCAGCCTCTTGTTTGCCTTTGCAAAGTGCAGGGGAGAAGGGTCAAAGCCAAGTCATTTCCTCTATTTGGACTAAACCCTGTGAAAACGTCCCAGGAGGCCAGAGGACTCATTAGGTGCGGTGACACTATTGCCGCAGGAGGTGTCACCAGGAAGCCGGCTGACAGGCCCTTACATACAACACACACTTCCTATGACCTCACATCCGGACAAGCTGCTGGAGCAGGATCGCTGCTCTGCCTCAAGGCCAATATGTCTTCAGTCATTGTTTAAAATGATGTGTGTGTGTGTACCATGATGTACACACACATACACACACACACACACACACACACACAGGTGTATGAGTACCTACAGCACAAACATACTCCATATAAACATGCAGCCATTTACAAACTGATTTGACCCTGAAAAATAAAGAACAAATAAAACATTTGGCAAATGTCACTGAGAGGTTACTGAAAACGTCAATACCCAGAAATGTGTTTACTGACATTCCCGTGATGCTTTCTTACTCACAGCCAGTCATGTGATGACCCAGCAACCACACAGGTCAGTGATGCTTTATACCAGTTGACAACAAAGGAACAAGAGAGACTATGTTGTCTATATTTCCCCGTCACATTTTATTCCACCGCTTCCTGTGTGTGAAGAAAACCAAACAATAGGGCAAATGTTTCACTTTTCAATCCACTGTCAGGGGAACAGGCCGCTCCACTCTGCATGCCATTGTTGTTTCTCTGAATTGAATGATACTGTGCTCCACAGCAACACTGCCTCAGACAATCTGTTTTGCTCAACACCTGATTTGTGTTTGTGGCTGCTACAGGAGAAGCAGAGGTATAATGTGCTGCCAAAGTACCTTGTTGTTAACCAAGCAGAGACAGAGGAGACAAAGGTCTGTTACACTTTTCCTCCCTTTGCTGAAATGTATCCATCCATATGAAATGTGGAAAAATGTTGTTTGTGTATACAAAAAGACCTTCCTCAAGTACGCCAAATCCCATAAAACAATTTCCTTCAGAAAAAACTATTTTGCATTAATAAATCTTAGACTGACTGTGACCTGTTTGTTTGAGAAATTATGTTATTTATTTTGTTTTCAGGATTGTACATAATTTAAGAGTCATATAAGAGGTGAAATAAAGCTCTCAGGGCTAAAAATATTGCTAACGGAAAATGCATTTGAAGACATATTTGTAACATTGACTCCTGTCTAAAACAACGATGGTGCACCACAGCTAAAAAGCTACGATAGACAAGATGGAGGAAGCTGCCTCTCTATTCCTACAATGGTCGGCACTGTCAAGATGGCTTGCTATTGGTCAACAGTGCGAATTCGCGAGTCAAAGTTCACCAAAGTTGATCTCAATGTGAAAAAGTTGCATAGATTTACTTTACCTCTGTGTTTTTAATGGAATTAATTATTACTGAATATCACCATTTAAATGCTGGTGTGACCAGGCTGTTATTCTCCGCCATCGCCGCTGGTTGATGTGAGAGGCATGCTGGGATACTCATCCTCAATAAAATGGGAGGAGCAGGAACACTCCTGGAGGGCATTTGGAGAGTGCTTGGCTAAATTCTGACAGTACTTGGTAAGTAACTGATGATGAAAGAACACAAGTACAGACAAGAACACATCTTAAGAAAGACGTGTTGCAAACAATCTGAGACCCCAATGATGACATGAGCAAGTTCTTATTATGTTGGTCACATGCCAACTTGTGGCTCAGAGCTGTGTGAGCAGCAGCTATATTAGCTGCACACACAGTCCACTAGATATACATTACGTGTTAATAATCAACATAATCCCAGATGTGGCTGATTAGTCAAACATAGCCAGAGCAGGCTCACTCGATCTGTAACACGGCCTGAGGCAGGTCTGCTGACAGATGGCTCCACACAGTGTCCAATAATAAACAGGGGACATAGGAGGAAACACGAGACCCGGCTTGACTTCCAGTCCTTATAGGTAATCCATCATCGCAGTGCTGACCGGCTAACTTTCAGGGGTCCGTGTGGACGACATACAATACAGTTTAGAGAGTGTGAGAGCGTCTGGCCAAGTCACGGATGTGTTATGCCCCCCCACCCCCCTTATTGACACTCGCATTGTTTCCCACTGTCTCCGCTGGCTCGTCAGAGACCAGAAAGGATAAACAGAGCGCTGAACTTGGCACAAAGTTTGTCCTCCTCCCTAATGAAGTGCAACCTCCCGAGCGCAAACATCATTCATCACACCCCAGCCTCCGTGTTGGTGTGTGAGCGTGTGAGCGTCTACACAACGAATGTCTGTCCGTCTCTGCGCTCGTGTTTTCATTTTCTGCCCGACAGACTGCAGGCACCCAGATAGAGCTTGAATGACTTTAACAGAGAAGACAAAAAAACAAATAGGCCAGTTTGACCCATTTGTTTTTTTGGCATTTGTTTTGTTTGGCACAAAACTCATACGTCTAATTTCCTGTCTATTAGATGGCTATCAGAAATCTGAGTTATATCTGATTTTCATGTAGAGTAACACTAATGCAGAGTAAGCAGGATAAGTTTCCATTGTTGATTTATGTAGCCTTTTGCCACAACTTACCAGTTATTCATATAGGAATTAGCTTTGCTGCCGCAGTGCCATAATATTTACATGATAAATCGTTAGCTTGTGTTTAGTCTGTGCTCAGATGTATATCTCAATGTAATGTTTTTCCCCATCACAGTTTGGCAAGTTTGAGTTATGAATGTCTACAGTAAAAGTCATATATGGATGTGTGGCCCTGTGATCAGGGTCAAGGGGTCGGAGAATTTGTTTCATGCTTCAAAGCTGTAAAATGAAAAGTTTAATAAACCAGAGTGAGATAATTAAAAGATGATTGTTTGATCAAAGTCACTATTGGATGTTATACTTCTTGCATGAGGGTAAAGAGCAAAAAGGAAATTGTGCTTGGAGATAATTCTGAGAAAGTAAAATCTGGCTGTGTGTGTGTGATATCTCCCATATGGGTTTGTGCTGTTTTACAGCTGAAGCATAACAAAAGAAGTTGAGCATATCCAGACATGTCTGCGTAAAGTATAATATATGAGGGCCGGTATGGCTGCTCTGTGTCTTATGTTTGCTGGAGCTTAACATTGCAATGGCCAGAACTCTGTGTCTGTTTTATTGTACTGACAAATCCATTTATAATTTTCCTCAGATTCTAAACATAACAAATGACATCAGTGGTCAGGTTGCAAAAAGATTTAATGCAACACGTCAACATTTGAGCCGGATCTCCTGAAAGTTCATGAAATGAACACCATGTTTTTAGATACATGTTTCATGCTTGAAAAGTCACAAAGTATTACGTACGTGCTTGAGGTGGTGGATGATAAATGCATTTCCCTTACATTTTGACAACTCGGGTTTGATTCATGTCCACGTCTTTTACGCCGTAAGTTACATTTTACTTTTAGGTACCATCTCTGTTTTATACTCACTTCTCATTTAGTACATATTACATTATGTGGCATTCACTTACAGACCACACTGACTGGCTGTGGTTGGCAATGAGTAAAATTCTGTACACTATGGGCAATAATTACATCTGATTGGCTGGCGAGTTGTTTGTTGACAGTGGATTAGGAGATCTCAAATATAGTTGTTGTCAACACCTAGATCTAAATCAGAACTCAGACTACATTAGTCTGTTTTCTTTGTGGCCGTGGTATATGTGTGATAAGGCACTGAGAGGTGTCTCAACTTTGAAAATAATGGATTTGGTGGAGGAGCAATATGTTTTGTCCCTCATTAAATGCTGGTTGTACCAAATGGTAAATGGACTGTAGTTATATAGCGCTTTTATCCAAAGCGCTTAACAGTTTGCCTCATAATTACCCATTCACACACACACACACACACACACACACACACAACGAAGGTGGAGAAAGATAGAGAAGTCACTGGCCTGATCATCGGGAGCTATTGGGGTTCAGTTAATAACGTGACTTTAAAGCCACACTTATCAGCATCTTTATTTTAACAATGCATTGAATGACAACGTATAAAGTGAGAGGAGTCGATTGTAGGGACGAACCCAGAGAATTATCACTCCACTCAGCGGTTCCTCTCAGCTCTACTAAGGATTTAAGCATCTTTCAGCTAATTGTTTTGGTTTTACCACCCACAGTTTTACTCTTTGGTTCACTTTCAACCTCCATCAGCAGCAGGCAGAAAACAAGCTGAAATAAACTGCACTGTAACTGACTGCACACCACCTGCCAAGCACCAAACAGACAGACAGAGTTATCAACTAGCTAAAGCCAGAGGTAATAGGAGATAAACAATAAATGCAAGTTTAATGAAATTGTTTGAGTTTTTAGATTTGTTTCCATTGCCTTACTTCTTTTCACACGATTAACTGGTAAAAACGGTGTGTCTGACCAGGGCAGACACAGTAACACGATGGCCTGCACAAATAAAGCACTGCAGTACAATATCTTTGGTTGTTGCCGTGATATTGTTCAGGTCCTTTAACTCAGTTCATAATGGAAAGTCATAAACATGTTTTTTATTGATTTAAATTCAAGGCAACATCTTCAATAGCATAGTTCACCTCAGATGCCCCACCGTCTCACAGGCAGAAGATAAGAAACTATCATAACACCAGGTAATATAAGGAGAAGCGGGTCACATTAAGGATATGAACCTCTGCTAGGCTGTGTGTGTGTGTGCTCTCAGCAGTCTCCACAGATAACGCTCCCCTATCTCTACTCCATTTAGCGCCGCCATGCCTCGGTCTGGGTTACACCGACGGCTGCCTCAGGGGAAATAAGGATACAGCTCTCAGGTTTCCAGCAGGCCCAACGTATGGGAGCTGCTCCCTCATCCAGCAGAGATGAATTCATCCCAAACTCATCTCCTCACACAGATTAATTTGGCAGACCACGCGAGGCAGGTGGAGAGCGTTGAGCAGCATCTGCATGTGTGGTATGAGATTGATGCGGATACTTCGCTTTTGTGTATCTCACTTCTGCAGCGCGGAATGCCCGAGTGATGGAAAACGGAATGAGATGTCAGCCTATTGTTATTTATTGTCCTCCCTGTGTCATTATTAGTCTCAGAAGTAAAGGAGGGGACATTCATAATTTACCATGACAGTATAGACCTGTGAATCAAAGTTGACTATCTCACTATAGCAAAAATAACAATAAGCTCAATACAGATCAAGACTTATCAGGAAGTCGAGCTTAAATTAAAGGCAAGTGCAGATGACTACAGAAAATTCAAATGTAATACAATGTAAAACATCACACCGCAATTTTGTGGAATTAACTATTAGTTTATCATTAACTTAATGTAAAAACATGTTAATAAATTTCAAAGTAATTTAACTGAAAATTGTACAGAACCATTTCAGTTCTTCTGAATTTCTTATGACCTGAAATTCTGATTTGAATGAATGTACTGCAGAATGCTCATCGGGCTCACGGAAGGAATAGTTTGACACTTTAGGAATGTCTTGCCGAGAGTTAGATGAGAAAATTGATACCCCTTTCATGTCTGTATGCTAAATATTAAGCTACAGACAGCAGCCAACCAGCTTACAGACAGAAGCTGGGAGAAACGGCTCGCCTGCCTCCATCCAAAAGCTAAGCGGCTACTGGCTGTGGCCTCGTATTTGGTGTGATTTGAGTGGTATCAATATATCATATAGTACTTCTCAAAATATCGAAATTCCTCAAAATTAAGTTTCTAAAGAAACATGATAAGCATATTAGCGTACTTCCTGGCATGCATGGTTTGAAATTTAAACTCTCACAAGACTATTTCTTGTTTGAAGAAAACGTACATGGCGAGAACTTGCTGTGTCTTCAAATACATGTTAAATTAAGTCACATAACGATGCTAACCATGATGAATTTCAGGGCAGCCTTACTTTTTTTCAGTTCTGGTACAAATGTGGCTCTCGCTGGAGCTTTAGAGGTGCCGGTGGGTGGATTTTCCCCCTGTATCCACTCTTTGTGCTAAGCTAGGCCAACTGGCTGCTGGCTGCATCCTTACATTTAACATACAGACATGAGAGTGGTATCGATTTTCTCATCTAACGCTCTGCCAGAAAGCGAATGAGCATATTTCCCAAAACGTCAAACTAGTCCTTATCCCAGTTAACTCACGAGAAGGCTTTGAATAAATTATTCAGGTATAGTTCAGTTAACTCACATTGTAAAGGTAGCAGTGGAACATTTTTGAGTTGAATCAGCGTACAATGTTTTTGGGTGCAGCACCGGGCCGTGGCTAGCTTTGATATTTTTCGCAATAAGGAGCAAACCCTGAGCCTTTAATGATGAATCTGGGTCTTTTCTAGTGATTCTCATCGTGAATAAATCCAATGCAGACGTTACAGCCTCTGAACCCGCAAATCTGCCTGAGCACTGACTGATTTACACTTCTGAATATAAAACTAACTTTGAGGCAAACAGACAGCGAGAGGGTCAGGTGAACCTTCTGGGCTCTGGTAGGCCTACTTCTAAATTCAGAACTAAATGGCAGACATATAAAATAATAACATAATAACAAGAGAGAAAGTGGGTCAGCCTTCAGGCCACTGGTGGAGCTGAAAAATAAAACCATATGGTAGCAAACACAATCCGCCTTGATCATCCAAACCAACTAATACAGTCATTTGGTGCAGTGGCTTTCCCCAGACAGAAGTCAAATGCTTCACTGCCTACCAGGTTTTTGGTAGAGTGAAGGCAAAAGTTAATGGATTTGGGGTTTGGGGGGTGGCCTTAGGTAATGGGGGTTAATCTGCTTTCTTTTTAATTATAAAAATATGGTGAAGACTTTGCATTTAAACAGCTATCAAGATACATATAGTAAAAAACATTGTAAACCTCACAGAGGAGGCTAAAATAAAAGAGAAAATAAGGTCTTCTTTTGAACTTTGAATTCAATCCAAAGTGATGCAAATTAAAGTCCCTGCCACTCACCTAAAAACATTGTTATTACCTAGCCATTTGACATGTGTTTTTATTTTACATTATCAAACTAATACAGGAGAGTCAGAGCAGCTTATTTACTGTCAGATTCATGAAATATGAAAAAGGGCCCATGAATAATGCAATACGCTTGCAGAAGCTATTCTGAATATGACTTTCAACCCCTAAAATACAATAGAAATCCTTATATTATTAAGTGCCACATGCTACAAAAAAGCAGTGTCTCCAGTGGCTACTTGGTAAACAATTAAAAATGAGAAAATAGCAATAACATTAATAAATTGTTTTTCAAATTCATTTCCTTTGTCTGCAGTGTTTGTTTAATCCCTGAGTAATGGCTGCTTGTGGAAGGAGTTAAGTACATAAAATGCAATATTCACAGGATAATTGGAGATGCAAATAGAAAACAAACACGCTGAAAGACGATTAACAGCAGACTATTGCACCATGACGTAGCTGTTCTACTGTAAGATTCAGTGTTTTCCTCTGTGCAGAAAACCGGAGACCTTAAAACCTCATCAAAGACACGGCGACTCTTTAGACCGGCTGCCAACTTGTTGGTCTATGGTTTGTGGCAGAGGTTAATAGCCACTGTGGTTGCTATCTGATGGTTTTCCAAGGGTGATGGGAATCTGTGTGTGAAAGGAAGACAGAGGGGGAACATGTCACTGGCCCTGGTTCACTGTCTGAGTGCTGGTTTTTTCCCTTCCACACTGTTGCTTTTGGGACAGTAAACTAAAACAGCAAACTGGCAGCGCATGATTGTTATCCCGGATTTAAATCGGGCAATTGAGCACCACTACCCATGTTTACTTTACTAGCTGAGACAGATGCTGCAAACTCCTGTTTGACTGATAAACTGTAAAACAGAGAATCTGCATTAAGGCCGGGTCACACCAGAAAGTGGGATAACAAAACTCATCCATGCATCTTAGGAAAATATTTATTTCTAGAAGCTTGGTGACTACTCGTAGGGCTAGGGGAAACATGTTGGCGCTAGTCAGTAACAACAGCTTCTTTTCATTTTCTCCGTACCGTTTGCTCCCCCATTGCATTGAGAATTTTATTCAAGAAAGGAAAAAGTTCTCTGAGCTAACAAGCTTGTTAGCTAAGTTGCAAACGGCACCATAAGCTTACACAGTTTATTCAAAAGGCATATCTGTACCATCGACTCCTGTCTCGTAACTGTCTGCAAACCACGTCTCTGAAAGAGGTTAAATAAAGGTGAATGGTGCAACACAGCTAATAAGCTACGATATCCATTTTGGACTCTCTGGCTCTAGATTCTCTCAAAAGGTCAGCACTGTCATTAAAGCTTCCTGTTGGCGCTACAATAATTTGCGGGACAAAGTTCACCAAAGTTGAACTCAACGCAAAAAAATCACGCAGATCCACTGATCGTAGAGGGCGACTTTTGGCATTTTAAATGTTGGCGCGATGTTGGTGTGTGTTGCAGTTCACTCACATTTCTAAAGCAGCGGGGGAAGCCTTTATGCTGGATATCATGCAGCCAGGTATCCCAAATGCAATTTCACTGCCAATTTTTGCAGCCACCGGGTCTCATGAGTCATTCCTCAAAGGTTCCTGCTGACAGATTTGCTCTTAAATCCTTTCACTGTAAATATGGATTTATTTACATTTTCTTTTGCAAAACACAGTAATTTAAGAGCTAATGTGACAGAAATATGGCACCTTATGAGAAAAGAACCTGCTAAATGCTGATTATGAAGGGTTTTTTTTAAAGCAGAAGTAAAAACTGAGTAATGAATGAATTCCACATTGCCTTTCCCAGAACGACTTTGGAAACATTAAATATATTAAATAACCCACAGCATTGTGCAAGGCTCTGCTCCTACTGCGCAGCCCCAAATTAGCCCTGTGCATGAGACCTTTTGTAGCTTCAGGTGGATGTTGTTGTCTGAATGTGGACAGGATTAGTTAAACAGTGGGTGGTGTGGTGCTGTAGTCATTACTGGAGCAAGCCGATAAATTAAGCCAAATTTGCCTCGTCAGTTTCCTTTTTCCCCCCAAAACTTTGTCATGTTTCTGTGACAAATGGATTAATGACCCAAAGTCTCCCACTTCCTGTGCTGTTAGAGCCATTCAGTACTTTTATCATTTAAACCCTGAATGCGAAAATTGATGGTATAACATGTGATTGTTGTGAGGATTGTGTAAATGGAACTCTCATCGCTAATTGTAGAAACTGATTACACAGACTTCTCGTCCTGTGCAAATTGGCCATCAACGTTGCAGATGTTTGGTGTTGACAATTACTTGCTGCGTTATTGTGCTGAAAACTAATCTTGTTTGACTCCCTGCATGCATCCTGGGAGATCAGACTGTAATAAAATACAGCAGAAATACATAAAATCCTCAATTCAATGCACCAAGTGAAGCTAAGGATCCAACAACAAAATATCAGCCCATATCAACATACACAGATCTAATGACAAAGCCTGTCAAAGACATGTTTGGCAGCTGACATGTTTGGCAGCTGAGATGTCTGGGGTTCCAGCCGATTGAGGAATAGTTCAATTTTATTGTAAATGAATTCACTGGAAAGGATGCCAATTACAGAATGAATAAGACCGACTGCCACTCTCAATTATCCATCAAAATGCATTTAAGTGCAGAACTGTAGCTCTGTGAAGGGTAAGTGCAACCAAAGGCTCCTTCTGTGTCTTTTTGGCTACCGTCTTGAAACCACAACAAGTTTACATTACAGCAAAATGACTCCTAAAATGTTGTGTTGGGACTAAGATGAAACCACGACAACTTTCCCCATGAAAAAGTACACAGAAATCTACCATCCAAGTAGATAAAAAGTAACAATTTGTTTGTAGTTCCTTTCCTTCCCTTCTTTCATCCTTCAAAAGGCCTGTATTCTCTTGTAGTTCTTTGCCCTCACAGCTCTTCCTCTCATTCCCTCCCTGTCACTCCGAAGCTCGCGTCTCCTGCAGCTCTTCTCTCCTCCATGCCACTGCTTATGAGCATGACATCCCTCCTCATTTTCTCAATGGCCTGCCCGTCCTCCTGAGGCTCTGTCAGTTTCTTCTGCTGGATCGCCGTCTCCTTCTCCCTCACTTCCCCCTCAAACTTTGAGTCTCTCGGTCCTCTGTGTCATCTCATCCCCCCTCTGCTGTCCTCTGCTCAGCTCATCTATCTGTCACTTAACCACCAATCTGGGGGACAGACAAAGACATGGGATGCTCTGCGGCACGCACACACACACAAAAAAAGAAGGGTGAATTGTGTTAATGAACCCTCTCAGTTTCCTGTCCCTCAAACTGTGTGACTTCAACAAAGACCCCCAAAATATTCCCAGACAAGAAATCTTATATTTTATCCTGTAGAGTTCAGCCACTTCAAGATTCTTTATAACTGTAGATTAGACAATGGTCTAAGTGGTCTATTAACAACATTAAACAATGTGTTTTTATTGTGAAAATTGTGAAACTACTTGTAATGTAACTAGCTTCAAGCTGACTGGGAATTTCTGAAGTCTGACTGATAAAGTGCTGCTGATAATTTTGGAAGAGCCTAATAATGATTAAGGCAAAAGGGACATTTTTGATCTTTGTATGTTTTTGAATCGAGGTTGTTATCCTGTATCATCAGGCCTGTCACTTTCATCAGATTTTAAACAGAAGCAACACGGTCTCAAACTAATTATGTTTATATGAAACTAATTTGCAACAGCAAGTACGTTGTGAAGGAAACATAATGCTCCCTGGATTCTCTATTAACACAATTTACCATCACCTTTCTCATGATGTTGCTCTAGGTGAGACTTTTGACTTAAACTGTACCTGTCTTATCAGCCTAAATGACTGACAAGAGTGTCCCTCCCCCTAAGTGAAACACGATGGCTTCATCCTATATGTGTGTTGTATACATCCCCTTTATCAGTGGTCCTTCCTGGTTCCAGTTGTATGTATCGCTGAGATCACTTTATTTGTTTTCTACAGGAATTAAGATCTATTTTAGTTTTCCACAAATGATAAATCCATGTAGGGATGCACCAATCGTTTCTCTCCTGGTAATGATTCTGATACCTAAACTGAGGGTTTCTGCTGATACCAAATAACATTCTGATACCAGCTCGCTTTTACCTAACTTTTAAATCTGTATACGTCCATGCGTGGAACTGAGACTGGGATCCGTCCACCCAGGTACTCAATGTTGAGTCAGCAGCCCGTTGTTACTTTAAGTGTATAGTGACATTGTTAACAAAACTATGTAATGTGGATTGGTTTCATCTGGCTGATACCCGTTTTGCTTTATAAGGCCAGTAACAGCCCTGATACGGATCCACCGAGTCAGAGCACCCCTGAGCACATGTAGTGAAAACACCATGTTGTTACTTTACATTTCAGACATACTGAGGCGTCATACAGCAGACACTGATAACTGGCAGTGAAAGTACAAATAGAAAACCACAGTTTCATTCTGTCTTATTCAACACTTTGAACCAGACACCCATTTAATGCCACCACACTGCAACAGTTTTTAAAGGGATTTTTTTAAGGACAGTTTCCATTAATCTTCGCCATACACCGCACAACTGTCACAGACAAAAAGCCACCTCGCAAACCAATTACATGTCGGTGCGGGGAAGAAAACACACCGGCGCAACGACTCGATTAGATGGATGACAAAATGAAACAACAGAGAGGAAACAAATTACACTGTGTCGGCGACGGCGTCAAAAACACCCAAAGGGACGACGGTGGAGCCGCCTCACACAGCTTGGCTCTCCTCCCGAGCTCGGCTCCTCCCCCCCTGCCTCCCCCTCCCGTACTTCTCACAGCTGCTTCTCTCTGAGTGATGAGTCAAGTGAATCATTCATTGGCAAAAACAAACACATTTGTTGTAGAGCTTTTTTCTTTTTTTGAGAATGAAGTATTGAGCGGTGGCTGGTCCACCGAATCAGAAGTAGGAGCCTATATCCACTTTAGGCCCACTGTGTTACAGATTGTAGTAACCTCTATCTGATGTGTAAACATAGAAAACAACATAAAAATATCTAAATGTGGGACCCAGTTCTGGACAATTTGCATTCTAATGCCAGACTGAATGATCTGCACACAGAGCTTCAGCATAGATTCAGTCTCGTAAAGATTTTATTAGAAAGCTATGCATTATCTTGTCTTATTATCGCCTGCAGTCTAGTGAATGGCCCATTTTTATGGCCCCTTTTAGCCCGCTGCTCTGACATTACATCAGTTACCTTGTCATCTCCGTGCACTCCTCTGTCGCCAAGACTGATCTTTTTCATTCTTTATTCCTTCCTCTCTTATGTTTCAGCCCAAACACACACACACACACACACACACCTCTCTCTATCAATGTGTGCTCCAGATGTGATAGCCCGAGTGGTGGACTGGCTACAAATTATTCATGATGTAATTAGCCAGTAGGGAAATCATATTAGAGAATCTTAACTTAGACCTCGGGGAAACTTTAAGCACTTCATCAAATAATGGGCCAGGCATCCAAATAATATTCCTGACCCATTTCTACTCTCCCATGGGCGAGACAGTCTCAACCGCTGCTAAGAAACGTGAAGAATTTTACATTTGATCCTCCAGCCAGCCAGGTTCAGTTACACCGACATGCAAATACGACAAAATGAGAGCTGCTAAAGATGCTGACTGTAATTGATGATGACTGTGAGAGGATAATACATACATTTTGGTATCTCACATCTTCAAAGCTACATGTATCTGCAATACATGTTTTGCTTTTACTTGAGAGCCCTTAACAACTACCCCCTTTCTTCTATCCCTCAGGAACTGGCTTCTATCAGACTACATTACAGTATATTCTCTTTCTATCCCTTTACTGATTCCAGTGTCTTAACTTAGGGTATCTATCAATACTGAGTACCAATCCAATCCCAGGGCTTTTTTTCCAGCAGCAGGGTCTGAGATACCCTGACTTTCAGTTCCTACTACGGATCAAGCTCCAAAAACGCTGGATGCTACATTTCCCATAATACATCTCAGTAGTATCTTTCATTAGAGTTTCAAACCACACACCTCCAATTCTTAATGCAGGCTTTCAGTTAAATCAAAAACAGTATTTAGTGTGGAACAGTCACATCATGCCCGATACCTGGTCTGCTTAATAAGGTATCAGTATCAGCCCCGATACCAATCAGTATTGATTGGGGATTGATCCATCCCTAAATTAGATGGGTACATACATGTTCCCTTTTCATATCAGTTCTCCCCTCTATTATAAAACACAAGACAGACTTTACAGTTTTTGCCAGACTACTGGAAGAGCTCTGTAAAGTATGTTGTTTGTATCATCCAACATATTCTTATTTTGGGGTGCAATGAACATCTGAACCTCTTTAGAGGGTTAAAGGGTATGCAGACAGAAGGTGGCAATGAGGAATTCAAAATGTTAGAAAGTATAATTACATGTTGTGTCTGCATGTCTAGCTTTGTGGAGATTCGAAACTCTCCATGGGTGGCGTTCTGACAACCTTTCATTGTGCTTCAACATTTGCGAGCTCCACCCTGCACTGCTCTTCTTACCACTGTATTTAGGCTACACCCATTTTGAGTTTATCCTATAATCCACATTGATTCCCTACACCAGGCACTTCAACACTGCTCTGAGCAATTTCCCAGGCAGCTGACCAATAATACTAAATATATGGTTCAAGGGGATGTAACTTCAGCAAACATTTCAGCTAAATCAGTGGAATATCATTAGATGCCTCACGAAAACCACTTGAACACAGAATGCAGTTATATAATGCAGGTCTTCTTCAAGCATTTCCCTCATCTTAGCCGTGCAGTCAGTGAAGACTAACAGTGTACAGTAGCGTGATGCTTAGTTACATGCTAGGAAGAGCACAGGAACTGGCGGACTGGATGAGGGTAATTAGGTGAATAATTACTGGAGGGGATTGGGGAATTGAAACAGGATACAGCTCACTGTTTTAGTTTATTACAAAGTAAAGTAAATCCCATAGCGTTGATGTGGGTGGAGGGGAAGGAGGAAGAAGGTGTGTTGTTGAAGGAGATTCAGAGTAAAAACATGAGCCACCTGTTCCAGATCCACCATGAGGGTTTCAGAGCCCTACTCCTCCCCCTTTCCCTCTAACAACAGCCCTTTCTGCCTGAGATCATCTTGGCCTCCATGAAGTCCTACTCTGCTGTGTTTCAGTGTGTATATATCTACATTCTAACTGGATAATACTTTGGTTTTGTAGCAAACCAGCTCCTCACATCTGGTGAGAAATAAAAGTCCCTGAGATGGCTCCTGGCTGGGAAATGAATGTTCCTTTTTATACGCTGTCCTATCAGTCTGAATGGTATGCTATTAAATAGTCCTCTCTTACACTCCATATTTTATTGCCAACTGTTCTTTCCTGCCTTTTGCTGCATCACTCAACACCTCCTCAAAGGCAGCTCTGATATTTTGGGAGGCCTTTTGGATGCATTGATGGGAAAACATTTTCAATTCTTGCCAGTTGCTTTTGTGCTTTGTCCCCTTAAAAATAATGAAATAAAAGCTATATTCCTCTTCCCTTGACTTCCGTTGTTTACCCGGAGACGATGGCTGCCTTTATTTCACTCATAAATCTCGTTGTCAGCCTTTGACTGGTAGATTGCGCAGACAAAATGGGCTGCTACTCTGAGCCTGGAAGGAGTTTGTTCCACGACATTACACCGGTGTTTGCAGGATGCCTCCATCCTGAGAGAAGTGGCCCTGTTTCAGCAGGGAGACAGGAAGAGGGAAATATATCCAAGAATGCGAGGCCTCGCTAAGTCGTCATTTTTACGATGTAGCTGAGGCCAGCCATTAGCTCCTTGGTTGTGCGCCTTGTATTCATGCAGTTTCCATACTGAGGAAACTATAACATTTGGGTTTGCATTATGAAAAATGTTTATTTGTTTTCGAAAGCACTCTTGTGGAAACACTAGCACACCAGCGTTGATACAACTCCATTCCAAGACAGAGCAAACAGACTTTTAGAGTCTTTGCGATTATTTACCCTCCTGTTACTATTATTTGGTCAGTGCTTATGGTGTCTGTGTATGTGCTGATTCATTCAAAAGCATACTCTATGGGAGCCTTCAAGGCTTTTTGTCTTTGCTATCCACCTTTCCATCATGTCAAGAGCCCTGACAGCTTTGGGGATTGAGGTGCACCTTTGGGACCGAATGGGCTATTAAATGAGCGCCAGCTGGGGATCTGGTGGCGATGTTACATAGCGCCTGACGATGTTCGACTCAGCCCCGTCTCGCATGGTCGCCTTGAAAGCCAATTCTTCTGAAATGCGTTTTTATAATGGAAGGCATCTGGATATATGAGCATCTTCTGACAACCCTCCTGTGATGATGCCAGACAGATGGAGCAGCAGGGAGAAGGAAGGACGGAAAGGGAGGTAAAGAGCCAGAAAGAAAGGCCTGATGGAGACTAAATCAGAGAAAATGAGAAAGAGCATGTAGATGAGAAAAGCAATGCAGGAGATGCGAGTGATAGAGGCGAAGCAAAATGAAGAACGGGGGAAAGTGTTTTGCTTTCACACTAAATGATCCATCTGCTGAGGTGTGTAGTGGCTGCAGGGAAGGAGTTTGTTTTGCCCTTGGGAGGTCTTCATCCTCAAAGTATAAGCTCACAGCTGGCTCCACATTCTGCTGGTGGTAGCCTCAAATTTAGGGAAGTAGACCTGCAGTCAAAAAGCTACGTTTTTAAATCCCCCAGACATTTAAGATTATGCTGGTGAGGAAATGAATGATAATATCCCTTCATGAAAACCATCTGACAATGTGCCTTTGAGCAATGCAAGCTTCTACAGCAAAAAGTGGATAAAAGAAAACAAAGGAGTTTGTGTGTTTTTGAGAGGTCCTTATGTGTACTATTCTGCCAACTATTACCATTACAAGATTATGTCTACATGCTAGCAGCTCTGTGAGGTTGTACTCAGACACAATGGTGCGTTGAGGTAAATGCTAACGTCAGAATGCTAACATGCTCACAGTGACAATGTTATTTAGCAAGTATAACATTTTACCCTGTTAACCAGCGTAGTTTAGCATGATAGCATACTAACATTTGCTAATCAGGCTGAGGCTGATAGGAATGTCATAAGTTGACAGATGATGGCGCAAGATGAAAAGTTAAGGTCAACAAAGTTGCTACAATTCATACTGAGGGAGATCAAATATCACGAAAATCCATCTGATAGTTGCATGGACATTTCACTCAAAACCACAAATGTTAACCTCATGGTGGAGCTAGAGGAAAAGTCAGGGAATTACAAAAGTCATTAAGAATCATTCTCTAAGAACCAGGACTGCCTGATATTTCCAGATATTTCACTGGAAAGGTGGATAATTTAAATGGGTGCCGGCAAACTAAGAATCCAATTGCTCCTCACACAACTACCATTGTTCTCATAGATGAAACTGCACATGAAAATATGAGCTATAAGCTCACTATACATCAGCCTCTCTCTTCCTGTGTCTCCTTTTAATTTGTCCTCATGGCTTATTCATGACAGAGGGCTGTCAGCATCTGGTCATTTCAGGCCATTATACTATTGACGAAGGTCATACGTTAAATCATCTAGGTCTGCAGGTCACCAGGGTAAGGTCACCGCTTTTCACTTTGTTCCTTCTTTTTACTATGTCTTTTAAGAGTGACAAAAGCTAAAGAAATGAAATTCATGGAAAGAGCACTTCCTTTAACTATTGAGATGTATCCAAAGTAAAGAGAGGCACAACAGTCTCTCAGCAGCTCCCCTCTCTCTTCCCTCTGGACGTCTGAAACGTGGCCTCCTTCCCTGCTTTGATACGGGCTCAGAGTATGGGGGAGGCCCCTCAGGTAACCAGAGCTGGCTCTTTGGACTGCAGGGCCAGGCTTTCAGAGAGAGACAGATGTGTCATTGAAGACAGCCAACCATGACCTACAGGCATGCCAGACAGCCTGGGAGGGTCTGACAAACAACTACCAGACCTCTGCATGAGAACACACACATCCACCTGTTTTTATGCTCTTATAATAATCCTGCTGAGAGAAGTTTCATTTTCTAGCCTGGGAACTTCTTTTCTCTTTTCATTTGCTGATTTCAATCTTCACCTTCTGAAATGAAGCATGTAGAGAATGTTTTCATGTGAAAAAAAATGGGTTAAATGTGTTGAAGGCACTGAAAACCTATTTTGTCAATCAGCTTGTTACTATGAGCGACGGGGTCCTACATAAAAACAACATTTTTCCAAAGTTTTACATTAGTCTCTACTAGCATAACACAGAGACCGGTCGAGTTGCTCCGTGGGTAATGTAGGCGGCAGGTTTTGACAAGAAAGAAGAACATGTGGAATAAAAAAGAAATATCTCTGCTGCATAGATTTTGATCCCTTTTTCTTTAAACTGTCCAGCGTAAGTCCGGCCATGTTACTGGAGTGCAATGCTAAATCAATCGGTGGAATACTGTTTTATTCAAAAGTTTAACTTTGATTGTTGTTCATTTTGTCATGAATATTCAATGCTATTGACAAAAACTTTCAAGGGCTTTAAGGTATTCTGTGCCACTAATTGAAAAAACAGTGATTCATACTGTCGTAAAAGCTGAAACAAAGAAGAAGAATGTGCCAAATGCTGAAGAACAAAGAGAATCGAGAGAAAATACGGACACACTTTCAGACACAGATGATGTTTGCAATGGCTACCTATCATCATTATAACTCCAATCATTATTCCTTCTCTGGTATACCTTCAAAATGACTTCTTGCACATCTGGAAACTTTAGAAGTACAGTACAAAGCATTTCCCTCTAATATTTCCATGTGAACGATCAGCAAAACCTGATAGCTTTGGTTCCTGTCTTCCTTCAACAGCATTTCCACTTTATATGGAGGTGGCGTTAATGGTAGCTTCATGGTAGTTCGGCAAGCTCAGAGCATGCCTGGCTAAACCAAAAGTGGAGGCTACTGATCCTGATGAAAGCAAATTGGAATGAAGAAAATTATAGTTTCTGGGTAAACTTAACTTCAGTGCACTATTTTAAAAGGGGGCGATTACAGTAACAAAGTGTTTAAATTAAACCACTGAGGCTACTGAACCAAGACAGAAATAGTCATTTGTTATTCAGGAAAAAGTAATAATAATGTTACCATATTTTTTTACTACCCAACAGCAATGAATCATTATGAGAGTAATGAAGCCCCCGTTGATTCGGCACTCCTTCCAAACAACATGCGCTACTTTTTCATACAGCCATCATCATCTTTACACTAAACCTTGCTGTCAGGCACAGGCTATTATGATTTGCAGGACAGTTTGGCATACTGACTTGTATGTGGACGGGTGATTCAATAACCGGGGTTTTACACATTATAGTTAAATAGGGTCATTTGGCAGCCTGTGTCTGCTCTCCCGCTGTGTATGTCCAACAGAGATCGATAGAACTCATTCTATCCCATTGACTTTCAATCACGCTTCTCTGAGTTCCCCCGTTCCCCACCAGCCAGCAAACCACTGGCTCATTACAGGGCTGGGTAAAGGTAACCAAGGCCTCTGCAGCCAATGCATTATGGGCTGAATGCCCGTGGGCAAAACGATCTCATCCTGTTCATGGTGTTGTAATGACAGGGTGCTGGTGTTTATGCAGTAAATTTGCCTGCCACATTCTCAGCAGTACCTTTTCTTGTCAGACAATATTGACTCCCTGAAATCATTTAGAGCTGTCTGAATCTCCGGTGAGGCAACTGATCTAAAGCAATTATGTAATTATAATAGTAATAACTGGTCAAAATTCAATAAAATGGCTCCTGTACGAGGCTGAAATTCTATTTATTGCGTGTAAGTGCCAATGGTCTAATTGCAGAGATGCTTTTGATTTGATTGAGATCAATATTGAAATCATTAAAAAAAAGTTACACATCCTATACAGTGACAACAACGTATAACATTATCAGGAAATGTATTAGGCTTAAATTGATTCTGATGTCTGAATAGTCATTGCAAGGAAATCTTTTGGCGCACAGTTAGAGACAAATTGAAACTTAATAGCTAAACACAAGTGCCACGTTTTCTATTGCAGGTTTAACATTTTTTTGATTAACCAGACGGTTCGTTCTACACAATACAAAAAGGTATTGCCCCGTGTTCAGTTGTCCGTGCACCTACCCCCACCCCCACCACCCACCCCCCACCCCCATTAGTCCTATGAGGCCAACTAACTAATACCACTTTCCTGTAAGTAGGACTAGGAACACAGTGCAAACCTGCTGTTCAGAGCCAGCGTTAACAACACACACCCCATCTGTTCCATTAGTTCGGCAAAAAGGTCCATCTGAGCAACCACAAAAAGAAAAACACATTCATCTCCTTTGGAAAATATTATTAAGCCTCCATGGCTGTGTGTACACAAGGTCTGCCTGCTGCCAAGCACACAAACACAGATGAGTTTTTACTGTCTCTTTGGCATCAAGTGAGAGGTCAGCTGGGACCATTTCCTCCTCCTTCATCCTCTCTCTTGTTCTTTTCTGTTTATCGCACTGCAAAAAGTAACCGCCTTAGTTTGATCTCCTACTAAGTCTGGCTGTCACTTCTTCAAGTCATCAAGTTTGAACTAATTTGAACCAACACGTAATTTGTTCAAATTAATTCAGTGCAACCCACGTAGCCTAGAGTGCAAGGTAATGTTGTTGTAAGGCAGTTGAATTTATAGTCTGCAAACAGCCGTACTTTTATTCACATGTTTTCCATGTATGACGATGAATCCAACATGCTTCCACACACTATTTCTCAGATGGTTTTGGTGTTGTGATTACGATGTCTGCACGCTAGTTTTGTGTTAGCAAAGAGAACAAGAGCATAGCTACTGAAAGCAACAGGAGAATGCAGCGGGTCAGACCTTTTCAGGAATTTTTAGTTTGAATTGCGAGTACCCTATTAGTGAGCAACAAATATTTCTCTTAAAACTGCTGAAAAAAGAAATTAGATCATTTTCCCCATTGTGTCCATTTTGAAGGCTAAACCTGATTTGAAGAGCTGCCTGAATCATCCCAAAGATCAAGGATGGTTTTCTTTATCCTGACAGCACTTGTTGCAAGGTTCTGGCACTCAACTTTGGACACAAATTAAATGATTTTATTACTACTGGCAGAGAATGTTTCAGAATGTTACCTCAATGGCACATTTCCTCTAGTTTCCTTCACTCTTTCAGTGTTGTTTATTGTCACTGTGTGGTGATTGCCAGTGCATTTATCAGGTTTTGAGATTTGCTTTTCTCTCATCTCGTCTTAGATAAGAGAGAACTTTATTTATCCCAAGGGAAATTATTGTGCAGCAGTTGCAGAACAAAGTACGAAATAGTGCAAATATAAAATATCAATTAAAAAGAAAGGTGTTGTTCAAAGTACATTTTTGATCAATAAATGCTGTCTAAGTATTATTTGCAATGGCAATAACAGCAGTTTTTTGTATGTAGCTTGTGAGATGTAGCAATGCTAGTTGTTCCTAACAGAGATCTGACACATACTGTAAAGACTGGGGTTGGATCATATCTGAGTCCAACTGAGTTTGGAGTTTTCTTTTTTTCTTCCAAATGTATGCAGTTAAATGACACTGGACCTTCTTACAAAATGTTAAAGTTTATAGCCTGATTTAAATGCTCTGATCCAATGTAGCAACACATGACTGACTATTTATTAGTCACAGTCATGAATTACCTTTACCGATCAAAAAATAAATCGAGGGTGGGACTCACGGCATATGGATGAGACAGTAATTGTGAGCGTGTGTGCCTCGGCCGGCATGCCTGTGCATGTTTTGCTCATGAAGTTGATGGAGATTGAGCCATTAAAGGCATTATCACCGTTCTGCTCAAGGGGACAATTGATGCCGACGCAAACAAAGACAAAAAACATCTCAACCTGTCTCTTTGCCATTTATCATTGTTAGGACGACAGCTGCAGCACTCCCAGTATCCCCACAAAATCCCCCAAGTGTGTGTTTGTGTGTTTCTGAAAATCCCTCCGTCTCACACTGTATATTTCACAAAGAAGGCAATTTACGATGATGTGAGGGAGATAAAGCTCAGGGAAAGAGAGGCAAACACAAGACGATGTTGGAAGGAAGCAAATTTTATCTTGGCAGCGAACAGGTGGCCGGAGGGTCGATGGGTGTTTTTGTATTCCAGATGCTCGCTGGAAAATGGGCTGTCGTCTGGATTTCTACGTGAACATAAGAGGAGACAGTGGAGGGACCGGGGGTGTCCCAATGCACGGCCGACTCTCTCTGTGTATATTTGTGTGCATATTCTTCAACATTTAGGAATCTCCGGACACCTATCCAAACAAAGTTTCTTTGTGCACTTGTTTATGCACGCACACGCTCGTCTGTCTGCAGACTTGATTTCCTGTGTGTGCGTGCATGCCTGTATGTGCGTCCGGACCCCTCGGGGACCGGTCCAGGCCACAGTGTTGAGCACTGAGCGCTGAGTCAGTGCATTACTGTCATGGCAGATGTATCCTCCGGCCTGTCCCCTGGCTCTCGCTGCTCGCCCATAGAGATGCATTCAGCTGCAGCCAGCGGCATTTTGCGTGATGAGCCTGGCCAATGGCCTCAATAAGGGCCGATGGCAACGTTTGGAGAGAAAGAGGGAAGGAGGAGGAAGGGATAGAGGGAGGAGAGAAAAAAGTGGAGGATTACTGAAAGGAGGAGATGCATGTAAGGATGGGGTGATGCTGGGGAGAGTAATAGTGGGGAGAGATGGGTAATATTGGTGTATACTGAGCTGTGTGTGCACTCAAATGGGCAAACTGCTGGCCATTACTGATAAACAGTAATGTTCTCTGACTACAGCCAGCTCAGACACCTATCATTACCCTGGTGAATTTATTATGAGACACTGGGGGGAAAAAATGAGTCCATTTCACAGCCACATTGAATCAATGACTTGAGCTTCGATGGCAGCTGAGTCCATGGCACGTTTTTAAAACCTCCACTAAGGCCTGGCAGTGCTGCTGATGGGAGGTGGGGGGGCAAAGCAGGGGGTGCCATCTCATTAGCACTTCAGATCCATATAGCTGGGACTTATAAATAATTAGCAGGAAGGCACTATAGGGAGCCTGGCATGCTACCATCTCAAAAGTGAATCAACTTAAGGGTGATTTATTTACATGGTTCAGTCAACACATGTTGGTTAGCCACAAAATGTTTTACGTCACAGCTGATCAGATGATCAGTCAACCAAAACATTTCTGGTTCGCACGAAATACCTTAAAGAACTGAAAAGCTGGACCAATCTATCCCTAAAACATGGGAAGTGTTTTAATGCATCAATGAGCAGTGCCGTGTTTTCATTTTGAATCAGCCATACTGGGTTTCCAGCCTCGATTGGTTAAATGCCAATATTAGAGCATAAAATGCCCCTTTGCCAGACTCTTGGCCAGAACACTAGGGTTAAATAGAAATGTGTGGGCTGGCATTATATTATCACTATATACTGTATGAGTTACTGCCACAGAAAAACCTTGACTTGCTCACAACCAAAAATCTTTCTTTTTGCAAACCTGGTTTTCATTTGAATTTGTATCACTTCATCGCTGGTTGATAGTGTAATTTTGGCCAAATAGGACAGCCGTATTGATTGTTTGTCCCGTCAGAAGCATGTGAGATGAACCACTGAAAAAAACCCATCTGACACACCTCCCATGTAATGTAAATATCTGAGGATTGCAAGCTAAACACTGCAATCATACGCAGCAGAATAACAGTACAGAGGGTAGCAAACAAATGTTTACACTACACCCTTAAAATGCTTTAATGTGCAAACTAGTTCAACTATAACACACTCACACTATCAGATATGCATCTATCATGTCCGATGGCACTGACAGATCAACTTGTCAGTGACATTTAGCTGACTCAGATGACAGATGAGTCAGTGATAAAAGTGTTGGATGGCATCAGCAGCCTTCTGTACTCTTAAATTATACACTTATTACCTGTTAAACCAAAAACTAAGATGATGTTTGCATTACGCTGGCTTGTGCCCATCTCTGCATTTTATGATTTTTAGAGTTTTGTTAGTAAATGTTACCCCATGCACACTTATGAGTGTTTCCCAGACACATTTAAGATGAATAATTTCTGGTGTTGCAATTTGCTCAATAGTCCCCCTATCAGCAAAGAGGACTGCTAATTTCTAATGTTACTACAGTCTGATAACAAGTTCTACTGCTGAGGGTCGCCTCAGTCAAAAAGCTTTCTAATCAGGAGCTGATCGCCCGCCGACCTGCTGCATCCACTTCCATTGAGCTTGATTCTCTGCGCTGATTTCCGGCAGCGTAGAACACTGCATGACTTCTCCATAATAAGATATCACTGCTGACGGCTAATTAAGATTAGGAAGAAAGGAAGGAGCGTTATGTGGGTATACTTGGCCAACATATATATATACACATATATATATATATATATATATATATACACACATATATATATTATTGCTCAAAATGGTTATGTATTTTTTTTAGATTTTGCTATTTATTATGGCAATGAGAAAATGTAATGCAGTATGCAACCATCTTTGTTATTTTGCAACAAACTGCCGTACCGTTCACAACACAGTACTGTGTTTGAACCAAAAGTAAACAACAATGAAATATCCAACTAGAACTATCCAATAGTATATTAGTGATAGTTCACTCATTGCTTCAGGATGTTACCAACACTGTTAAGGTAACTGATTCTGGAGCTGTTGCAGGTGTTTGCCAACAATTATACCAGTGGGCTGGAATCCCACTGTGACTGAAGGCCAACAGTTTATTACGACTGATCAGTCTCATGGTTTGCCTCCCCTATGCTGTCTGGCTGAGTCTGAAATCCCTCCCTAATTACTATATAGTGCACTATATTTATTATTATTTACTGTATGCCATTTCATTATAAGTGTCTGTATTCTGAGTGTCAATTTATCCACTATATCATTTCCTCAAATGTCCAAGGAATGTACAATACTTTCTGCTAACAATCCCAAAATGCAAAGCGTCACATTTTACCGATGTGAAAATTAGTCGTGTGACTCAGTGATGACACAAAATGAAGATGATCCATAAGAGTTTGAATCTCAATTTACTGCTCTCTATAGAGAAAACTGTTGGAGTGATTTTGTTTCAGACGTCGATGTAAAGCAACCTTCGTTTCACTCAGTTCTACCTCTCCATGCTGCACTTGAAGAGAGGGATTTCATTATTTTAATTGCTTGATTTCTGTGGCTAGCTGAGTACATTATTTCTGCCCTTTGTGGCAATAGCTTTTCATGTTTTTATTTTTCTACCTGTGCCAAGTCAATATAAAGTTTTGAGGACTGATATTACACTTGTGTCTTCTCTGCACTCGGGTCTTATTCTGCAACAGCACGCAGAAATACCTGAGATCCTACAGAATCATGTATCATTATTGCTGATCTACGACGAAAAAATATTGATTGCATTGGATCTCACTGATGCAGTATGCATGAGGTAAACACAGTGTTGGTTCTGTTGTGATAATATATTCTGTAACAACATCTAATGAACTTCATCTCAATAAATAAGCCACTGGGGGAGACTGCGCCTGCCGTTCGGAGACAGATGAATGAATGGAGGGTTACGTGGCTTCTCGGCATCTAAGTTTCACGGTATGAAGCCGTGTGTTGTCTCTGTGCTGTATTCAGCTTCCTCTTCCGTTGACAAAGCATTCTCCAGCACACCAAACCAATCCCACCTCCCAGCAAACAGACCCACAGTCATTATGTTCCCATTAGCTCTTGCTAACGCCGCTGCTCCAAACATTATCACGCCTAGATGCTAATGTTATGACTATGATTATCATTATGTGTTCTTGGTGCTGGAAACGCACCGGCACTGGAGACCTCATTCCATTTCCTCCCTGTCGTGAAACAAATCAAAAACTAGTTACGCTGCCGTCTCTGAATGCCATCTCTGCTACCTCGCCACGATATTAATATCAACTATCGATGGGAGCCGGCAGGGAAACTGTCGACTGGGGCCCACTTCTAAGCTGGAGTCAATTAGAGGGGAGGACGACCTCTTCAGATCTCCAATTATTATCCCCTCACTAAAAACCCTCTGGTTGATGCTAGTCCGCCCTAATAGCATCTCAGCTGCGGTGCTAAGTAGAACTAATTCATATTTACGAAAGAGCGCGAATGTGTGTGCGTGGTGGGGACTTACCTACCGAGATAAGTTTGCTTGTTTTTCACCTGTCCAAATGTTTTCTTGACAGGTTTCAATATTGTAAACCAAAGACAATGTAACTACAATGCAGTCTTCTCCTGCTGCTTACAAACAGATGTTTGTAGTGATCACTTACCAAACACAATTCTCTTACTTTTTTCTCTAATACAGACATAATGGCAATAAATCGCCTTCCACTGCGAGAGCTGCTGCCTTAATGGACAGATTTATTGTATTATCCTTGTCTTTCCTTTCCAAAACCAAAAATACAAGAGCTAAAGTGAAAGAAGTAGATTCAACTCTGTTTTTCTATTATGCACTAAAACAGGCTGCAAACGTTAGCATGTCCGGCTAACTATCTCACTACTAAACATAGCTTTAACGTCAGTGTCCTAGCACAATATGTGTGTAGCCATCAAGTGCATGTTTAAAGGGAAACTCCACCAATTTTGAAATCAATCAAAGTCTGTTTACAGGTCTTGGGGAGTACTGCATCTGCAAAAATAAAAGTTCTATAAAACCTTTTGTGGTTCCGAAGGAAGCTATGAGATAGCTGATAAATGTCCTCAAGTGATATCACTTGAGTCAGCATCAGTTGGGGCTGAAGACGAAGAACTCTGGGACTGTGGAGGTAAAAACAAGTGACTTTACCAGACATCTGTAGCCCACTCCTCATTTCTGCTTGAGCCTAGAGGCTCAAGGCTACTTTTAACGAAACAAATCTCAGACTGCCGGCAGTCGTGTTGCATTGTGGGCAATGTAGGCGTCAAGAAAGAAGAATGTGTGGAATTAAAAAGACAATAACTATAGTTCTGCTGCATTGATTTTGCCTTTCTTGTTCAAACTGTCCATCATGAGTCAGAATGTTATAGGAGTGCAATGCTGCATCAGTGGGGTACTCTTATGAGACCCCTTATAAGATTCTCATTTTAAAAGAAGTCATTCAGAAACATTAAAAAGTCAGCCACAAACAGCATTTTCAACCAATTCAAGGAGCTAATGTTAGGTTAATTAGATAGGGAGCTACAGACAAACCTGCTTTTGTGTGCAATTAGGATTGGTATACCTGCCACGCGACACCAGAAAGTTTGAGGTGTAGCAACAGTAATTAAACGTGACGGGGCTTAGCAAACGGTCAGTAGGAAGATTCTAGAGGACCGTTATTTTTACACCATTACCACAACCAGGCAATGTTAATTAATCACACTAATTGCTATTATCTCTCTTGCATCACTACCAAGATGGCTACAACAGCCACGTGAGCCAGGATATCCCCCTCTCAGTATCTCCTCTCACCTCCTCTATCCCTCCACATCTTGTTCTTTTCCCTCTTTGATCTCGCACTGACATATCTGCTCTGCAGAGTGCCCCCTTATTTTGTTAACAGTAATTGGAGAAGCATGATGTAAGTAAGATGCAGCTGGACTCGATTTGTAATACAAATGCAAATTTGATTTACTTAGGTACAGGGTGCAACTCTCTTCTCTTCTTTCCCAAGCGTGACAGTGTGATTTTTTTAAGGAAAAGCAAAGCTAGTTCAGTAGGCCAAAGTTCACCAGTTCAACCCAATGAACTACTCTCAGTTAATTTGTTCTCAGATCAATCCTCTGTGCTTCACCATTGCAGGTAAAGTTTAGTTTTTATGCAGTTAATGCTAAGTGGCTGTGGGGAGAGGCTTCGCCACTTTCCCCTCTTTTTTCTTCAACTCATTAAATCCTCCCTTACACTTCAGGCTTTGCAATGAAGCACAAATTGCATGCTGTAGCCTGTGAACAAGATGGAAAACAAACAATTAAAAGAAAATGTCTCCCAAACCTTCCCCGTCCCTCTCCGCATTCTCAATCTTCTCTTCACCTTCAGCTTCTAATAACAGTCTTAAGTTGACATTCACTTTTTCCCGGAGCCAAACACTTCTGCTGGTGCTGCCTGCTTTCTAATTGTAATAATAATTGTGGTTCCGCCTAATCTCAGCCAGGGCTGCGACCCTGGCCCGCTGCGAGCGGATTTGAGATAATGAAATAATTGCCCCAAATGCTTTTTTCCCCAAGCAGCCGCTGAAACCTGAACCCTCAGACGAAGAGGCATCAACATTCATTCGGTCTCTATCGGCGGCATTTTCCACTTTAATTGAAATTTAGATTGTTGTTGACCCCCTGGGTGAGGTTTGGTGGATCAAGCCGAGGAGAGGGAGGATAGCATGCGACTCTAATGGGGTGGATTGGCCGGAGAATGCCATCTATCCATCGTTGTATGCGCGTGTGTATGTGTTTGTGCAAGTGTGTGTTCATGCTTTCATAAAAAGAGGAAGTCCAGATCATCTATCTTCCTGCAGCCGTTTCTGCATATGTATGTGTTTGTGATGATTAGTGGTGAAGACACACACACACACACACACACACACAAACACACAAAGGAGATGTATTCCATTTGTCTCAGCAGCCGGCTGGATACCACCGTGCATCATTTATCATACAGGAGGCTGGTCCAGGCTCGGATGCGAGTAAATCTGAAGATAATTTCGGACTCGTTTGTGAATGTCCTACATGACAGTGCAGTGTGTTTAGGACAGCGTGTGCTTATATGTGTTTTTCCACTCTTGCTTAACAGGACCTGAGGGATATCAGTGGAGCTGTATGAACGAGCACCGGTGGTTATCCTGCAATTAAACGATTACTCCATCTGCCTCCATGTCAGCCTCTCTGTGTCCGTTCTGTATATCTGCCGCGCTAACTAATGAGAGTGGGAAAATGCCCGCGGCAATAAATGTATAAAATTACTTACAGCTCACCATATGTCTCTTTAAGCAGTCAGTTTAAGCAGCTTAAGGATTTCAAGTCAGTTATCACAGTAGAAATGTAGGCTAAAGCTTCACTGTTGGCGCACACTGCGTCATTTAATAGGAGCGCTTTAAGGATATTTACAGTGGGACTGAAATAAACATTATACGCTATTTTATATATCAGCTGTTTGGCTCTTTAGAAAACAAGCCTGAACATTCAAACTGTTGAAAGTGAACTCAGGTAATTGCTTGACTGCATCTGCTTGAGGGACAAGTCACTGCATAAATGCTGTGAATGTGAATGCTCACCTTTTATTCTCAAACTGTCCCTACAGTCTACAGGTGAATATTGATTTGTGGTGATATTGCATCTCCTCACCACTCGGTGTACAACGCTGTTGACTGCAAATTTCAAAAACAGAAAAACATGGTTCTGCTTTCTCCTGTGAACAAATGTACTGCTTTCTTTTGATTCTGCCAGACTGAGCTGCTGCATTGATTGCCCAGATATAACCCAGACCCAGTAAAACATTTTCTCCATTAAGAAGCTTTAACTTGCAATATGAAATCATCAATAAAATTTTAAAAATAGATAAATTTGGATTCTGGTTACAATCAGTTAAACTTCAAACGAAGCTTGGTATCTATCAGATACAATAACATTACTTTATGATTTGGGAAAACTTTGGGCATTCATTTAAAATATCCCAGGGACCTGACAAAATGCTAAATAATATTTCACAAATATATTTCTGGCACCACTTTTCTAACACATACAGTCCAATATGAAGGAACACGTTTTCAACATACAAACACCATGTTTACATTATAGTTTAAGTAAAGGGGAAATCACTGAAACATGAAGCCAATGAGAGGATTCCTCAGAACTGAGCCCATTACTGAGCGACTCGTATGATGTGGAAACTACTCCAAAGGTTGGGGTTGGATCGATATTTCTAGAGAAATGAGTAAATGAGATGTCTTCCTCTTGCCCTCTCTCACCAAACACACACACACACACACACACACACACACACACACACACACACACACAGATGCATTCAGTGCTCAGGCCCATTGCAGAATTGTAGTTATAAAAGCCGTGACACAACAGCATGAATAATAGCCATTATGAGTCCACTTCAGGGCCACAGTGACCACAACCTAAGAGTCAGTGAGTCTGAATTATTCAGGCCACGGAGAGATGGGACCATGAGGTATACAGATGACACGCTGGCTACACACACTGTAGGCAGTGTTTCCCCTACACACATTCAACAGTGGTGCTGCTCCTATATAAAAATCTCCCAAACGCAATTTACTCACTATCTCTACTTTAAGCATTCAGTGTCGCGGACGAGTGAGGATTATACATCGATCACTCCCAGACATTGCCACCATTTGGGGGTGGTCCTGGGATAGAAACGTCAGCAGCAAATATCGGATCAAATTCACTGTTTATTAATAATTTATGATTGTAAACTTAACTTGTTTGTAATGTGGCAGCTAATACTGGTTTCTACTTCAGCAATGAACCAACATTAGGGACATTAATAATCTCCACCCATTTTCTCGTCCTGTCCATTTTCACATAACTCACACAGGCACATCAGCACCGCAGCTGGAAAGACTCCTGGGGGAAACACGGCTGTAGGAACAGTTTCGCTGCTGCATCTCGTTGGCTCATTTTTTGGAAGTTTGTCATGACTACATTTTTCATTGAGAGAAAATTACTTTCTTTTTCCCGCCATGATTTCAATATGAAGCAGCAGCAACAGCCTCAGGTAGCCAGACGGAAGCAGACGGGTGACCACGGGTATCAGGGAAGTAAAGTAAGATAAAAGTAGTAGTAGTTTTACTTTTTTGCCCCCATATGTTGTTATGTATGAAAAGCCCCAAAATGAACACTGCAAGTTCTAAGTTCACTGTAAGACTACTTTATTACTATAAGCAAATTATTTAAACAGCATTTGTATAGGACTGATTCTGTCCCAAGTTTTTGATCCATGTAAGCGGTTGATCACTGTAACTGTGATCACTATAAGCGGTTTCCACTGTCTTACCAAAGAGCTATTTGAATTGTTTGAAATGAAAAGGACAAAGACAAAACAGCCTTCGTCCGATGAGTTCTGTGCTGAATGGCATTTAGGTCCTGGTTCTTACACTATTCATCACACTAATTAAACTGACTGGGGCACAAAAGCCAACTTAGTCCATCCAGTTTCCTTAATTGCTTTTGACGCAATGCACAGATCGTCAAAGATAAGATCCATAGTCAGTGGTAGAATTAGCGCAATTTTTAATTAGCCTCTTTTATAGAAGTCATTTTCACGAAGGCAATAGGAGAGAGAGACAGGGACTTTTTGTGACTACTGAGAGGACTCAAGTAAAGGACTGACCTGATTACATTATTATTTTTTACATTAATACAAAGTGCAACAATATTGCAATATAACAGGAAGTAGTGAGGCTAAAGCAAATATAGATGCTCCATTATTACAGTTATCGATCATGGTCATTATGCAGGCTAAACGCTCCTCCAACGGACCAGTAAATGACCTTTTCTTAAACCCCTGGCCTCACTACTATACATGGTCAAGTTCTGCAACATCCATCAACTCCAGGAGCAAAACACGTGAACACGAAAATAAACTCAGCTGCAGTTCTATACATACGTACAGCTTTATTTTTACTTCATACCAACACCCTTACTACACTGCAAAATTACAAGATTGTTTAAATGATCATTGGTCAGCACAAAACACTGTCAACTGAGACAGTCAAGGTCCGTTCTCGACCTTGGAAACAGCAGCTTGACATAAAAAAAAACTACATCTGTGGACACCAGACGAAAAATAGTCACAGCGTTGCGCTGAGAAGGAGTCACCATCTCTCCCCAACACACGACCACCTGTTATCACGTGACCGAAATTCCATACTTAGGTCATGTGATAACAACTAAGCCATCTGCATGACAACTAAGCAACTCCATCCGCTGAGGAGAAGAGATGTGGTCCTCAGTTGAGAACTGGGCTATGACACCTTTGTGAACAGACGCTGGCAGCTTTTGGTGAAACCAAGTAGCCATGAATCGATTACATGCTCTTGCTAAAGTGTTGAACGGTTGAAGTCCGTTTCAAACAAAAACGCCAAAAATTCTCTAATGTGAGGTTTTGCTATTTTATATCATTGTAAATTGAGTATCTTTGGATTTTAGACTTTCTGTCATTTCACAGACCAAATGGTTAATGGATTAATAAAAAGAAAAGTAATTAATCAATAAGGAAAAGAGACTCTGATCCTGATTCCATGAGCCTTTTCTCACAAAATCACAATGGGTGAATTCAAACATGCAGTCAAACTAAAGACATACACTGTTTGTTAATCCACTTTCTTGACATCACTGAAGCCTTAATTCCCAAGCACATGATAAATGAGGAAATGAGACAGTTGGATAATCATCTCACAAATTTGGGAGGTCAAAGTGTCTGTGTGCGGAGGGATTAGAGGAGAGATTAAATCAGATCAGAATCGGAGATGCCTTCAGTTATCAAACAGGAAGTAAGGTCCGAGGCTTTAGCTCTCAGTCTGGGATGAATTAATACGGCAGTGGCGTGTCCACTGAGAAATACATCTTACTTATTGATAAATACTCGTCCCCGAGTTAAAAATTTAACAGTACAGAGCATTTTAGATTGAGTGCAAATGTATGTTTCATTTTTGGAATAAGCCTTGCCCGAGAATTTTAATCCATAACGTTTCAGCCTGAATTCCTGAGAGGTTTGGAAATGAGATTCTACTGTCGTGTATAATCCACTTCTATAATGACTTCCCTGTAAAAAGGATAGATAGTCTGTGCCCACAGGGGTTTGCTAAGTAACTCTGTCAGAGAGCCACGGCTACTCACCACTAACACAGCCGCTTACTATAAATACATCCCGTCTGCTGAACAGCGCATTTCCACAGCTCTGGTCTACACCGTAAATAGACATCTCTCTGTGTCCTCGCTGAGCAGGTGACAACACTGAGTTGCCGCCAACTTACAGTAGAGGCTCATTGAATGAATGTTTTGTGATACTTTAATGTTTTCCCTACAAAGGGCCATCTGTGGCGCACTGCCACTGTTTTATCATGCCTGCCACTGAATCATTAATAATGAAAATTGCATTATGAAGTCTTAAATCGATTCATAAAGTTGTGCCAAGTGGTGCACGAGTTAAGAGTTTGATAAGGCAGAAGGGGTTCTTTTTTTTTTGAAGCTGGAATATTACCGTCGATAATGTCATATTGAGTCCATTATAACAAGATGCATTAAGGAGCTTTAACGAGTATAGTTAAAGGGCCATCAGAGCAAAGCTCCTCATTAACTACCCTCATGCTCCATACATATTTCATCCAGAGCAAAATTACACCAGGTGGTTCATTATAGACAGCCCATTCTCCAGGCTGCTAGTCCATACAAAGCAACAGACATACTACAATGTGACCGGATGCTGTCTATAGGGTTCAAGGGGTTTGTTTATTGGTCAGTTTTACAATACAAGGTTTTATAACGATATGTACGTTTGTAGTCCCTTTATGCCACACACATACACAGAAAAAACTAGATACTTCAAATATACTTCAACAATTAGAAAACTACTTCAGAATCCAACCCAGGATCCACATCCGGGCTGACCTATCCAAATGCTACCATGTACAAAAACAACAACGGTTTTACAAATGGAGAGAGGTATCCTTAAGCAGAATGATGAGTACTACCGGTATCAATACAGCTATCAATAATTTCCCAAAACATCTAAAATGTATCTTAGAGCATGATGGAATATACCATCTGGTGGACTGATAGTTTATCTGATATGCAGTAGCAAGCTTAAATATGCAGATAATTATTCATTTACATAAAAGAAATCACAGATTCTTTGCTTGAACAAAAAATGAGTATACCAGTGTAAATCAAAGAACAGGAGCCAAGCACTTTATATTAAATACGAAGTACAGTAGAGCAAGCTGACACACAAACCCACAGCTTTGAGTTGAAATATTCTCTAATGCTTAGCTGAACATAAAGCATGCGGAGGAAATGTGGTTGTGACAACCCATCATGAACGGAACAAAAGCCACAGTTACAATGTTACAGGGAAACAATATGAACTAGCTGTGCGCAAGTTTACATTCCTTTAGCCAACATAATATATTCACTCAGCTAGAGTCAAAGGGAACCACACAAAACAACACAACAGCCTTGGGGAAAATACAAAAACAAAAACATTTTCAGGCCATAACAGTAGTAAAAGCATGTGGCAGTAACGCGCATGCGTACAACCAAAACTTTTCCCAATCAACGCCAATGCAAATACTGCACATGGCTAGGCTATAAGCAGATAGCACAGCATTAACGCAGAAACTAAGCCAACGCAAACAAACACCTTAAACAGAGTCAAAACATCAACGGATAAGTTAGCAGAAGCAGCGAATACTTAGCTTGTTGAAGTGAAGCAGTGGTCCCGGCATCCTGGCTCAGAATAAATCATCAACAGTCCTTGAAAACGCTGGTGTCCACATAGAAGTGAGCGTTTGTGGTTAGCAGCTTAATTAATAAAGTATAAAATAATACACCTGCAGCAACGGGCGGGGGGGGTGGGGGGGGGTATGGTGTCCTCCATAAAACCTCCTGAAGTGACATTAGCAGACTGTTAGCAAGCTAGCTTGCTTATTAATTGCTGGATGGTGTAAAGCGGCAGTGTTCAGGTGGGCGGTGCTGCAGCAGGTGTTTCTAACACACCGCGCTGTTACAAACGTTGCGTTCAATGTACGTCAGCTGCTCACTTTGGTAGCTGGCAGGGTACTCCATCTATATCTGGGGGGGGGGGGGGTTCTTTTTAATTTCTTGTAATTGTATATTTACTTGTATTTATTTTATGTACTATTTCTATATATCTATCTATAAGTGGTGGAAAGTACATTTACTCTGTACGTAAGTACAATTTTGAGGTGTTTTACTTGAGTATTTTCATTTTATGCTACTTTATACATCTACTGCACCACGTACATTTCAGAAATATCGTACTTTTTATTTCACTACTTTATCTGATAACTTTAACTTTGTAGATTCTGATTACTAATTCCAAATATAATCAACAAGTAAATTGTGACATATTATTAGAGGTTAAGATAAGAAAAGACATAACCTGATCCCCACAAGCTACCCAGCAGTATAAAGTATTTAAAAGTACCCCCACCTTTACCAACTGCAGCATTAAAGTGATGTTCACATTGATGCATCCAATAATATAATATGCATTACTCTGCAATAATGAGTACTTGTACTTTTGGCACTTTAAGTATATTTTAATGTTCCTTGTCTGCTCAAAATACTGAACATGGTGTTCAGTTACAAAAATCTGTCATAAATCGTGTTTTCCCAGTTTCATGCAGCCTGCAGCCCTCCAAGTGTTTGTTCATGTTACTGTTAATAATGCATGTGATCTTCTGTCTGTAAGTCGACCTGATTTAGACTCTACAGGCCATGTACAGTATCTTACATATATGCAGCCTAAAGGCCATGAGTAAGTTGTGTGTGTGTGTGTGTGTGTGTGTGTGTGCGCCCCAGCAACTGAAGCCAAACACAAACCCATCAGGACACCCATGAGTCATAGTGAAAGCACATTTATGCACAGGCATAACACAGACACACTTACACACATGCCACATACTCTCAGAAACATGTTTCAGGCTATTCAGGCCACTGACCATACATCCTGTAAGTACAACAGCATGCGGCTATACCCTTCACTGCCCTCAGTCAGTTCCTTTGTGATCATACAGTGCAGCAAACATAACATGCACTTTGCGTTACAAGGCCACAGCCCACATGTCCTCTGTAAGGAGCCACTTACATCAGGTTGATGTCTTTCCCACAGTCATTTGTCTCATACAGCCTGCTGCAGTCTTACTTTAACCCTCGCTTCCTTTCTTTTACATAGTCCCAATAGACCTAATCCATGTTGAAGTCTACTGAGGAGAGTAAAATGTTTATGTTTATGTTTGATATTAAAGATGTCGATATGTTCGACTGAGACCGATAAAGTCCCGTAGATCTTATCCCAAATTGCCTGAGACTTGAGTCAAATTCTGCTGAGCACAAGAAAGAAAATTGTCTCTGGAAACAAACAGGGGTCCATCACAGCTGTAGTACTAAAATAAAGTCCGGAGCAGGCCTCTCACATTATCTTCACATCGAGGCTTGAGACAAAGCAAGGGAAAGCAAATAAGATGGACTGCCAGCGGGTAGCCATGCCGCCAGCCTCTCTGGACTGTTTGAAATGCGTAACACTTCCTGAGCCTGAGTTTCCACTCACTGAAAATAATCACCAAAGAGGGAAAAAAAGGGAAAATATCTGGGGTGTGTTGATTTATCAGATTTGTTGCAGAGGTCCTCATAAATGGTAGTGTTCAGCATGAAGAGATTGTGTTCTATGTCTCCTGCTGATAAAACTTCATCACTGTCAAAGGAAGCTGTGGAAAAAAATAAACAGATATTTTTGCTCTTCTGGTGTTCTCACGCTCGTGTATCCACTTCTGTAAAGGTCAAAATGAAGACTCTCACCAGTCAAAGCCACGTTGCAACTTTTGTAATGGAACACTTTTTTACACATGAAGTTCAGTCTACTCATTATGACAAGTGCAGATTAGTCCGTGAAAACAGCTGTATAATGTCCTCTGTGGCTCTGGAGGGAGCAAAGTCATCAGGGTAATCTCAGCTTGGGTTTGAGCCTTGAAATGTTAAAAGACACCATTGAGTTGCATTGTGGGAAATATAGGTTCCATTTTTTGGAGCTTGGCCCATATTAGGAATTAAAAATCAGGACAACTCAGTCTCACGTGCATCAATGTAGATCATTCTCGTGTGTGTGTGCGTGTGCGTTGCAATTCCCTGAAATGTATAGAAGTTGCGGACTAATGCTTCATCTAAACTAAGAGTTTTCAGACCTACATTAGATGTCATAGTTTCATGCTGAACAAAAAATGTTATCTTGTCAATCATCACTTAGGACGTGGGAGGTCTTCCTGCCATTTCATGTTTAGTGCAAAGACTTTGAGGTTTGCAGAACTGAAATGCCAAAGAACATTGTTTCCACTAAGTTTGTCTGTCTGATTTCCGCTAATGTTGCTGCAAAGACCCACAGAGAGGTGAAGGAATACCACATGGAAAATTCCTTTTTTTAGCTGTTTATTTCGTAACTGTGGGTGAGAAGAGAAGAACTGTGGATGAATTTTAATACAGGACCTCCAGCTGCTGGACTGTCCAAGGCAATGAAAACCTGCAAAAACCCAAACAGAAACTCCACCATTTGAAAGTAAAATGTGTGTCTAAAGAGGCATTTCAAGTCCAAGTATGCTTCCTTAATACCTAAATGAAGGTATTCTTATTCAGAACAAGTGATTCTTCACTGACAACATTTTGTTCCAGCTTGTTTAACGACCAGAGTGTTGGCAGAGAGGGAACAAACAGGTTTTGGGCGAACAGGTACAACTGCTTGGCTGGACTCCACTGCACAAGCTGCTTAAAGAAAAACATATCATAGAGGCTGAAGGAAGAAAGAAAGGAAATGGTGCTAGAAAATGAAATTTCCGCCATGGTATTTGTGTTGTAAAAAGGCAGCAATCTCTATATATAATAATAACAACAGAGTTTATTTTACATTTGCAGGTGTTTGGCAGTTGATGTTTGATGCATGGTGATGGCCTCTCTAGCCTCTCCATTTTCAAATCTCATACATCTTTCTGAAAGGTGGATATCAATCAAAAAGAAAGCTGGAATCTGGCTGCTAAAAAATGAAAACAGTTCATACTGTGTCAAGAAGCCGGCAGAAAATCTATCAGGGGGAGGAAGGAGAGAGGACAAAGGTGGCGATGCAGAAAGTGAGATTTAAAAGTTTTTGGGCAAATCGCCGTCGCGCCTCACTTCTTTGAATGAGCCTTGGATCGAGGAAGTTTTCAAGCCCAATTCTTCTTAATCTACAAGCAGACAGGTATCGACTGTTCCTCCAAACACTGAAAAACACAAACAGCGCAAGAAAAGAGCCTCTAGATAAACAAAGACATTTGAACAAAGACTATTCCTCCACAATCAAAACATATCATTTATAGTTAACCACACACAGAGAGCCATGCCGGCCTCTAGAGCTCATAACTACTTCTTGTGGAAGAGGCAGGGAAGGGGCATTGCATCGTGCGGCTGACCAATCAATGGCGTGATTAATGGAGCTAATTTTACCTGGACACTGCAGATCATTACTTCCTGCTCTCCATCTCCTCCTTCCTCCTGTCTATGTGGAAGTCAGCGTGGATAATGTGTTTGCTTCACTAATGAGAGTCCTGCGGAGAGATGGAGGACAGTGGAGGGTAAAGCCACGGACGACAAGTCATCTGGGACTGCAGCCTGGCACGCAGAGATGCTATCCGCAGTGGGCCACTGAAAGCACCACAGTGTCCACCGCTGACAGTGTGTTGACTTGAAATGTTACCCTGCATACCTGTCTCATAACAATATTTCATTATTTCTGAAAAGGCAATTGTAGGAGGTAATTAACAGCTTCACTCCAGACAAATTAGTATTTACCTTAAAATATGAATATGGATGTAAATAAAAATCATTGAATGGCGGTTTTCTTTTTGGTGAAACTTATTTCAGTAGAGGAAGTGACCCCCATTCGCTCCGCCTATGCTTTCCAGTTATAACACAACACGCAATGATAACAGTGACAGCTTTACCACATGGTTTCATTGTCATTTTTGAAACAGTGGGTCCTTGATTTTAGACTAATTTCTAGCCGGAGATGATTTTGGCTAGCAGATTTTATCAGCTGTAGACTCATTTTAATACTGGAACCCTGTAAAATGGTCTTAATATGATTTTTTTTAAAAACCTGATGGCTACATACATGTCTCGTCTAACAAGTTTGGCTGGAGTTGCTGAAGTGCAAACTTCCCCAAATCTAATAAAGAGCGTGACAGCGCTGCTAATGTTAGCCAGCACTCTGTAGTGGCATCCATGACCGGCTTCCACACAATGGAGAAATACTTTACAGTTGATGTGCTATTGTGAATATGGCTTGTTCTTAACAAATAAAAAATAGAGTAGTATTAAACGCCTTGGTCTAGAAAGTAACACTGGGTTAGAGCAGACAAGCACACTGTTCCTTCCATTCCTTACACTTTTATCTTATATTTTTGGTTTTGGAAAGGCAAAAAAGGACACAACTCTCCATACTATACAGAGCTGGAACCCCATGCACACCGCTTTAATCTGTGAAGCTACCTAGTTATGGTTGCTAAATTATGATTGGTCAATAACTGTTTGGGGTTTAGCGAACTAGCAGTGTAATATGCCTGACACTGCAACACATATGGCAGAAATTATGACACACAAACTCAGTGTAAAAAAAAAACTTGACACTTGGTGTCACTATGTTTATCTGTGGGTTGCTGACATTTTAGACCTTTTGGGCTTATGAAGCCCTTTCAAAGCACAAAATGCATTGTGGTTAAGATGAGGTCAACATAAGGTCAAAGCTGGTTTTCCTGAGCCCTTGCAAAGTTCTCATTTTGGACATTTTAATGCAACAGCAACAATAAGTAAAGCATCTTTTGTTGGCCTTAACCTTGAGCTCAGTTTCAGAGCAGGACAGGGATGTGTATGTGATGCCCTTCTCCGTGAATTAAGGTTGTATGGCTGCAAAGGCCACCTGAGACCACAGTTTGAAATACGACTGAAAACAAGGAACCTCCTGGGGGTAGTTTTCTCAGGACGATACCTACAAAGTATGAACTTGTGACCCGTGCAGGAGAAGAGAAAAAATAGGCCCACAGGGGCTTGTACAATAAATGTGTAAGGCTGACAACATGAGTCAGCTGAGTTCTAGTGCCCTCACTTGTCCGCTAAGTACTAGTTGGATTTCTTTAAAATGTAGTTACTTATCCATCTAATGCCACCATCAGGTCAAATTTTCTGTTAGTTTATGACCAAATACCTGCAAAACTAATGACATTCCCATCAGCCTTAGCTAGGTTGTGTTTTGTGCTGATTAGCAAATATTAGCATGCTAACACGCTAAACAACGTAAGATGGTAGTAAAATTGTGAACATTGTGCCTCATAAATATCTGAATGTTAGCATGTTGTGAGCATGTTTACGTGCTGATGTTAGCATTTGGCTCACACTGCTGTGCCTAGTAGTCTCACAGAGCTGCTAGCATGGCTGTATGGACTTTTAGTCTTGTTCAAAGACAAATGAAACCAAACCTAGTTGCATCTCCATCTGCCAGGTAGCACTTGAGGTAAATGAGAACATTCTGTTATCATTGTTATTATGTTTATTACTAGTGTCGTTGATAGTAGGCATAAGCTTGCAGAAGTTTTGGGTAATAATGGACTCCTCAAAGTGGTGGATCTGCATTTAATGGATGAGCAGATGGTCCGTTTCTTAGCCTGAATCCATACTACCTTAATCTACATAGTAAGATAATGCCTGCAGCTCCAACCTCATTAGCCTAATTTTAGGCTGTGCCATCTTGTACCATTAAACCAAATGCTTACTAGGAGGGATAGCAAATGCAAATACGTGTCAGGGAGCAAGTGAACGCACAGAAAACAACTGTTTCTTTCCTTCGTTTAGGTCTGTTCGGTATTAAACCTCTTTTCCTTTGTGTCTCAATCCATCGGCCCCATACCACTGAAGTTAATGATGTGAACATAGCACAGCAGCATCGGAGACAGCTGGAGAATCAGAAACTAGAAAGCTCTCAGTCAAAACATGGTGGGAAATCTAAACAAAATGTCAGCAGTTAGAAAAAAAAATCTAGTACTGTTACAACAGTGCAGAAATAGTTTCAACAAAAGCATAATGTGTCTCATTTGAGTGTCTGGAATGTCCAATATGCCCTGGGTATGTTTTCATATGCATGTAGGTGTTATTCTAAGCAGATTTCAGCGAGAAGGTGCACGGCTGAAAACCCATTTGGAACCAATGATGGAAATGATAGAAATTGGAAACAGATTACGAGTTCGTCTGGTCTGAGCAGCTCGTTCGAATCCAGCAGACACAGAAATTGGTATTTCTTTGTAGATGAAGTCCCGTGTATTGCAGCAGAGAGGAGTCATTGATTTGTTCGTTCAATATCATTCTACATGATGCTGCGTTGAAAACTTTAGTGTTTCATCCTCCTGCCCTTACAGAGGTGGTTTATTGCTGCGGAAATATGAAGATGGCCTATTCTGTGTGGTATGAGGAGAAAGGCTCTCTGCCTCTGAATGGACCTGAGGGAGAATGGAAGATGGCTTTCATCTGTCACACTCTATATAGTGACAGTAACGATTCTATTTCTATACAAAAAAAAAAATCATGGCACGGCTCTCTTCACCTCTTTGAAGGGATGATAGAGGATGTGGGAATGAATGGGTGTGGGAGACATGAAAGGCTGACGTATGATCAAACTGTGAATATAAAAAATTGGAAAGTAAAGTTGACAAGAAATACATTTTAGATCCCAGCCGTACCTGCTTCATATTCAAACACCTGTAGAGACAAGTTTAAGGAAAGTCTATCAAAAAACTGCAGTGTTTCTTGATCATTTGTAACTTTTTCCTTGTCAAACTGTCTTGTCACGACTGAGTGAGCTTGACTGTATTTCTGCAGGGAATGGTGGTGGGTCAGGACCAGTGTGCAAAATACGGGGGGGGGGGTATCAGGGGGTCTCGGACCCTTATCAACACTTAGGACCCCTCGAAGACATCAAAATCTAATTTTGAGGGGGTCTCAAAATTAAGCTAATTATTTAGGCCTACTATTTATCTGTATTGTAAAATTGTATTTTCATATTTAAATATTGAAAGGTGAGGAACAACACAGAAAATGTGACTGACAGTGAACAGGCCGCTGATGTAAGGGTTTGCTGCTGTTCTACAAATGATGTCACTGTATGAACGGTGTTGATATACATGTATATATAGACTGCAGATTGTCAGTATTTTGCTCACTGGTCAGGACCAGGCATGCATGAACACAGGCAGAACAAGACAAGGATGCATGGAAACATCTTCTTCAAATGTATTTATTAATCGACAGAGCGGAGCTTTAACAGAAGAATGATGCAGAGCGACATTCAGTGGAAAATGGTATAAAAAGAATTGACATTGTTTTTAAATGGGTGTCATCAGAGTGTCTCCCCAAACATAATGACATGACTGGACAGGCCAATTGACCATTCGCTCAGCCCTGTCCCTCATAGCTGCTGGGCCTGTCTCGCTTTCAGTTCTCATATGCAGTTTATAAAGATAACAGTGGCAGAATTGCCACTCAGTAAGTTCCAGTATTATTAAGGCCTATTATTAGGTATTATAAGGAAAACTGTAAGATAAGACTAATTTCATTCCAACACAACCCTGTTTAGCTGCTTATCTTACATACGTAGACAAGACAGAAATTAAATTTAGAATTTATTGTTCGTATTTTCAAACATGTTTTTCTTTTTAAGGTTAAAAGAGGCGTTGAGGTCGAGGACTAACTGAAGTGTGTGAACGTAATGCTGTTTCAGAAAACCTGTTTGGCTGGGGTTGCTTAAGACTAAACTTCCCTCAATCCAATAACAAGCACGACAGAGCTGCTAACGTCAGCCTGCTAACTTTTCACCCAGGAGTGGCTACACCACAGTGGATGTGCACTGGGATTTTTTTTTTTTACGTAACACCAAAAAAATGTACCCGAGTTAGTTAATGATCTGCTGATTTTGGTTTTGCTCTTACTACAGCCACATGCACACTGCTTCAGTGTGGAGAGATCCAAAGCTTGACAGACCTGGAGTTGAGCGAACAGTCATTTTTGACAATGAAAAGGAGGTGCTGAGATGTCACAAACACAGTGCACACATTAAATGTCATCAAACTGATGTAATGATCTGACAAACACCAAACACCATGTGGCAAGAGGAGACGTTGGCAAGCGATGTTACAACGTTATCTCGGAATATGGATGATCCACTGGCGTCCCTGCTACAGACACTACAAGTAAACAACCATTAATCTGTGTGTGTGTCCTTTATATGTTTTAACCTTTTTCATCAGGGTCAAGGAAACAGCTTGAACCCTGCTGACCTTCAACAAGCTCCTTTCAGCTACTTCACTGTGCCACACTTACAACCGTCACTAGGATATATGGTCCTTAACCTAAGAGGCGCCATTAAGCTGTGCACAGTAAGGACTCGGGTTAAATGAAAATGTATTACTTCGGTTCCCGTTGCAATCACTCAAGTTTTGATTCAATGACAGCAGGAGGAGGAGGAGGAGGAGGAGGAGGAGGAGGAGGAGGGCTGACAAAAATAGCACCATAGAAAAACAGCCCTGGCCAGTGTAGGTCAGTTTAGCACCAATGTTTTAGCCTGGCAGTTGCAAAAGAGGCTGCTGGGCCCACAGGGTTTGTCCAGGGTCCAGTTGTGACGTTGACATGCTTGCAAAAACACACAAACACCCACACCCACACCCACACCCACACCCACACACACACACAGGCCAGTAAGCATGCACAGGATCAAGATGCAGAAAGAGATTTACTTCTTATAAGCCGGACAAAGACCAAGACACAGATACACAGTCTGGCAAAGCAACATGGGGTTTGTGGACCAACTTATTACTTCTTTAACACCCACACTGCACTCTGCTCAGAGCACGCTCACACATGTACACACACAGATACACAAACGGAAGTAAAGGAAAGAGGGCTGACTGACTGTGCTGACTCGCACTAAATTGCTTCCATTACTGCTACAGGACTGGTTCATACAGTGCACACATCAGTAGGGAACACAAACAGGCACATGGACACAGACACAGTCAGTCTGTATTTACAGGGATGGAGAGAGAGCGGACAACGAGTAAGAGCCTTGGGAAAAAGCACCAATCTAAACATAGCTGAGCATATAATGCCTTTGTCTAAAAGCAGAGAGGCAATTTCACCACTGAACAGGCCTTTGATGAAAACCAATGAACTGTTATCCCTAAGAGTGTAATTTCATCACACACACACACAAAGTGACCACAGTCAGTAAACTGGCTTGACTTTGTTGTCAGTAACTGTATGTCAAATGTGTCCCAGCAAAGCTAGAATAAACACTCGCGGGCCGTAGACGGCTCCTGTTTCACATTCAGTCCGCAATAAATGCCAGCGCTGCACCGCTGGGATCGTACATCTAAAGCACTGATTTTTATCATGCCACCCAAAAATACAGCGGCAGACTGCTGAGCTCTCAAGCCCAGATCAACACGTATACAGTTTTCTCTAAATAAAATGGTACTTTTCTATTTTTCTTTCCCTCTGGCTGGCTGAGTTTATCTCTGGCGTTCAGAGTTCACTGTAGTTCGAGCAGGTATCCTTGTGTACTGCATGTTGGCCCACTGTCTGCACGGTTAACTTTAGATTCTGGTTTCCGGCAGAGTTTCAAGTTTCAAGTCCAACTGAAATCACATTTAGTCATTCTTTTTTGTAGTCAAAAATAATGTTTTTTTTCAAATGTGTTAAAAGGAAAAGGACTGCAAAACTAGGGGGCGCCATCACGAAGCCAAACAATTTAAACTGTAAATTTGTCCCTTTTTGTTTGATTGTTTCTCAAGGGAGATGAAAAATGTGTCTAATTTATTGGACTTTACTACAAACCTAACCTTTTAAAGTTGCACAAAAAGCAGGCGTCTTATTTCTAGCAAGCAACTGTCGATGTTGCCAGCTGAAGTGGCAACTGTTTCTGTCAGATTTTATCAGCTAGCTAGTTAATTCAGCTAATGTTAGCTCCATGAGTTGGTTGATAAATAAAAAGCTCATCATTAAATAACTTTTCTTGGTATCTTTCAGTAAATCATCATCATGTCAGGTTTGCACACGAGAGCTCGACGTGAACATTGGGTTCCCTCTTTTTTCAAAGTTTCAAAGAGCAGCGTCACCTCCCTGCCTGTATTCTAACCTCTCTGCTGTAGGGTGCACATCGTCTAAGAGTTAGAAAACAAAAACGGCCATAAGGTCACAAGCACTCAGTCACACTCATGCACGGACATGCACTGAACAAACATACTCCACATACAAGTTAAAAGAAGCGCAGAGAGTTCGAAGGCAGCTCTTAATCATATATTGATCAATTTATTCATTCTGTCAGGACACGTTTCCCCGTTGTCCCAAAGTCTTACACAAAGAAGTCAATGTGAGATGTCCAATTTGTTTTGACCAGAAAACAGGAAAGAAAGGAAAACCAGTATGTGATCATGAAAACAGACACACATTCAAAGACTGCTCGCCATGACAGCGAGGACACTACATGTTTGCTAACGTTTCATTGGTTTGTTGAGGCCAATTTGATTTGCCAATCACCCATTATATCTCCCAAAGATTTCCCTAATGTACCACTTGAATCTTTAAGTTTTTTTCTTAGATTTACTTGTACCTGGAGGTAAGGGGAGGGGGGGTTAGGGGTACACTTAAAATGTACAAAAATTAATGCAAACAGTACTTTCAAGAGAAAACTTCCTCCTCAGCTTTTGAGGGGCTCCAAAGCCACGTTGAGCAGAACCGCTTGGATGTACAGTAAATGCTTGCATGCACGTTGACACAGGCACTGATGTTGACTTGGTGTCTCACTTTGTGGGTCCTCAGTCAGGAGACAAGAGCATTCTGGGAACTGTGAGCTCTCTCAAACAAGGCAGTCAACAGGATTCTTTTTTAAAAAATGGTCTGTCCATTCACAAATAACCATACAGGATGACCATTTTGGATGCACACGTCTTTCACGGAGGGCAATATGGGCCGGGACAAAAAAATAACATCAGCAAATCCAATAACAAGACTCTCAAGCTCATAATTAGCCTGGTTTCGTTCGTATGGAAATGATAAAAGTAACAGTAACAAATATTTTAACACACAAAAATAGTGGCTTAACTCCAGAACCTTCTGACATCTTCTTACGATACAATACATTACTCTCAATACAGGCTGACCCTACTGTATATTCTGTCCAGAATGGCTCAGCAAGCCAGTGCTGAGAATTCTGGATTAACGTAATAAAATCCAGAAAAAAAACAATCACAAGAAGCACTCAATTAGCTTCTGTTATAAACAAACAAAAAACGAAAGCAGTATACAAATAAAAAAAAAACAACTCCAAGAACAGCAAAACCAAGCACAAGTAGTATGATCTATAATTAAGGCGAGTTAAAATATTGCAGAATAATTTGGCCCCTGTGTCTGAAACAGACTGCCACAACAGTCAAACTCCCTGACTCTTAATCGCTGCAATGATCCAGAGAAGGGAAGGAAGGATGGACTAGAACGAGAACAAAAAGAAAAAAGGTGTGATCCTCTTTGGAGAGAAATTGATTTTATTTGGTTTAGTTTGGTCTCTTCCTCAGGAACGTGTTAAAGGGAACAGTGAGGACCTCCTTTCTCAAAAGAATTCATAATTAAAAAGGGAATTGGAAAGGGATTGAAGATTGGTAATATGATTAACTTGTGTTTATCTGAGACTGTCTATTTTTAGAGTGCAGTATGAAGCGGGGGTGGGGGGCTGGCACCAAGATCAGAAAATATAAAACTGTTGTTTAATCAACAACCTGATATGACAGATGACAATGCAGTGCCCTGTGGGAAGAATGCGTGTCCCCCTGAAAGTCCTCCTTCTGATTAAGGGCAGCCGGGCGAAGAAATAAAAGAGGAATGGGACAGGAAGTCATGTTTCTGAAATACAAAGTGATGCAGACCCTCCTGTTTTTTTGACTGAAGGTCATTTCAGGCAAAGATCCCCCACAAACTGTCCCTCTGCTCCCCTGTTTGTTAAAAAGGCTGGGGGTTAGCGGAGTCTACTTTAAGTCCTGTCGTCACCTTATGTGTGAGGGGCCGCCGACAGGCTGTCTGGCTGTTTCTGCGGGTCTGAACGAAGGTCTCAGATCGCCCAAAAAGGAGGAGGCGTGGCTGTGTGTTTTCACTAAAGATGTCCAAAGTCCACTGTCCTCCTCTGTGAAAGTGGGGGGCCGTCATCCTGTTTTCACCCCGTCTCTTCCGCCACCCTCGCCCCACCTCCTCATCTCGTTGCGATGTTTCAGACCCATTCCTGCATGGAGCGTTTGCAGTACAGTATGTGGCGTGGTGTACCCTTCCTCTTGAACTGCACCACAGTGTAGATCAGCACCAGCAGGCACAGAGCGAGCACGCAGGGGATGACGATGGCGATGGCCTTCACCGTGTTCGCCTCGTTGTCCAGCTCGATCACCACGTCCGAGTTGCCGTCGTCGGCCGGCGGCCGGGCGGGGTCGATGGGCGTCAGCTCGCAGCCCATGAAGTCCTTGAGGATGGAACGCGGGTAGCCCGGCTCCACTCGGAGGAACTGGTTGTTGAACTTCCAGTACTCCTTACCCTTGTAGAAGTAGGTGAAACCTGAGGGAAACAAAGAAGAAACAGAAGCTTGTAAGTGCATTGTTTTCTGTAGTTTTTGAAAAGATTGACCCGCACAGGACAGTGAGACGCTGCTTTTCAGCCTGCTGTTAAGTTGCTCTTCAAAACTTTCGTCAACATTACTTTCCACCACTGATGTTGGTGTTGGAGCCATTTTGGTTCTTTTGGTGGCCAAAACACAATTAAATTATTTCCCCAAAAACATACTAAAATAACTTGATGGACTTTTTCTGGCACGCAGCGTGTCTGCCTTTAAGGTTGCTCATTTGTCTGCCAAGCAGGACAGAGTTCAGCTCACTTTCAACTCAGGGAGAGCGTTTTCTTTCTAATTAAAACATTGAACAAATTTTGCCTTGGGACAGCTGCCTTTCCTAGCATGAGAAAAAAACAACAAGAAAACTGATTGAACTTGAAGTGACGATAACCTGCCAGTAAAACAAGCCTCAACTGTGTCTTGCTGCTCTGCTGCTGAGCCATTGTTTCCGTTTCAGCTCTGTTCAGCTGAGACGTCTCCGACTGGCCCTCAGGACTCATTTTATCGGGTCATAAAAAGAGGAGCCAAAGCCCACAGCTAAGATCACACAACAGCACAACAACCGTCACCGAGGACCAAGCTGCTGTGGTACTTTACAAATCACAAGAGGGATTTTTTTGTTATTTTAACAGGAATGTGAGTCAGTGTTCATTTTTTGATGATGGGTTATTTCACTTGGGAACACTCGTCCCTCTGTGTTCGTGTGTGAGCAATGGGAATGGTTATTTTGTCTTTATTGCTCTATCAAACACTTACACACCCATTCCAGCAAACATGTCGACAATTAATACATTTTAATATAACGATACACATTTTTAAAAAAGGCATAAAAAAGTGGTGAAATGACATTTTGTGCTGTGCCATGACAATAAGTTATTGTAAAAGTGTTTATCTGGGTTGACACTAAACTTTGCTGCTTCCCGTGAGTCACTGTCACTTGTTGGGGGAAATATATGCTGTGTAAAACTGAGCATGACAGCCTGGCTGAATTCTCAAGCCCTCCTCTTCCTCGCTGGCCCCCTTTACACTTTGTGTCTTGCGATCTATTATTCATGCACACTGATAGCAGCAAACCCAATTAAAAGTCCTATCATTGTAATAATTCCTTACTTTTGGTGCTTTCTTTTTGTGTCCAGCAGACTTTGTGCCTACACACCGACATCTTACAACAACTAACTATGAGCAGTAGGAAACCCAGATCATTTTGGGAAAACCACTTACTGGCTTTTTTGCAAAGAGCAGATTGAGCCAGGGAGCGATTAGCTTAGCAAAATAATTAGCTTAGCATAAAGACAGGAAGCTGGGGGAAATAGCTAGCTCACAAATGAACATGTTGTATCTCTTACATTGTGGCTTTTATGGGTTTTAACTATTCAAGGCGCAGTCACTTCCTGGAGTCTCAAAACAGCTACACTATGTAATTCACTTTTTTTTTTAAATTTACATTTTACATTTCAGATTTTTTTTAAACAAATGAAATGCTTGGTCGCTTGGTCCTGCTTCCAGTCTTTATGTTAAGCTAAGCTAATTGCCTCACAGCCCTTAGCTTTATACTTAGCATACAGACATTAGAGTGGTGTCATCGAACTCTGAGCAAGAGAGCCAATAAGAGCATTTCCCAAAATGTTCAATTATTCCTTTCATTTAACTGAATTCCTTTAAAAGAAACGCGCAGAGGTCTTCGATCAGACACTGCAGGTCTTCCATCAAAACCAATTCAGTCTGAATGAGACTAATGAGAGACATGAATAGAAAAGTAATTGATGAGTAGCTTGTTTCATGAAGAGGCACAGCTTGGTCTTCAATGTAGTGGGCAATGAAACACAAGCCCATCTACACACAACACTATTCAAACTCTCATTAAGAGTTCAGCTGAGTGTTGTGATTAGCTGAAGAATTATAACCACTCTTGGGATTTTCTTTTTCTTTCCAACCCGGCGGCAGCTTCTTCCCTACAGTTTATGCAAAATGAAGTGCGACCAAGATCCAGATGAAGCAACAGATAGATGAAGTTGCTGAACACAAACATACAGTGCTGTATGGGGGGGAGGTGAGACAGCCTGAGCTATCGTAGGTCACAGCCAGGTCAGCATCGCCCCGGGGTCCCAGCTCTGAAACGCGTTGCCTCACATACACTATCATCGACGGCAGCAACAACAACAGCGCATTCATTTGTGGCTGCTCATCTGGGTCAATGTTATGAGCACTGCTGACACACATATACGAGCGTGAATACATGCGATGCACACAAACACCCATCATCCCCTTGGGTATCAGTCCACCCTTCATGCTCCGGTTGATGCCCGCTCCACCTGGCCTCACCGGCAGACACGCCCGCCTACAGATCTGGCAGCGGATCCACAGCACAGATGGCCCGAGCGTTCAGCGCCACCTGCCCTGCGTTTTCCAACCCAGGGCGATGCCAAGACCAGACCCAAACCCACCTGGCACAATATATCCAATGGGGAAAGTGTTTCTCCTTTTCACACTATCTCACTGGCCAATGGGTGAGCTCATTGAGAGTTATAAATCCCGCCTTCCCACCCTTGGCGAGGGCCAACTGGCTTAAACCGGAATGAGTGCCCAGCGGTGGTCTTGTCCTTACTTGCTTTCCACAATCCTGCTCCAACTGGGTCTTATAGCACACCGAGCAGGATGGACCGATTATGGAACATTCTGCTTGTGAAACAATAAAAAAAAAAGGCATTTCTGGATAAACTGACCTCTTTTCATCTTTCATTTGCTGTACACAAACACACTGTATCAGTCTATTTCCCCTGATATGGCACGTATGGAAGCGTGCCACTCTCTGAGACTCGGCGTAATAACTGGGGCAAATTTCAATCAATGCTACTCTGGTTTACCTCCCACACAGCGCGAGCCAATGGCTAGCTGAAATCAATGCCGCCTGGCACACGAACCGCACTGTTGTTGCCAAATCAGAATATCGGGCAGGACAAATCGTACCATTGGCTTTGTCGACGAAGGCCCCCTGTGGCGAATCAGGCACACCTCTCCACACTGTGACGGGCTTGGGATAGCCGGGGTCCATGGTTCTCATTTCCTCGTTGTAGCGCCAGTACCTAAACAGGAACAAACGATGAGCCGCAGGAAGACAAAGCACATACGGCATGTCTATGAATGAATGCAGGCTTAAACAGGAGAAATTGACAACAGGTGGTATTTTGTGCTCATATCTCGTATCTAAAGGCTCCTTATCGCTCAGTGTTGTACCCACCTGTCCCCTTTAAAGAAGTAGGTCTTGGCCACATCCTCCCACCACACAGCGGTCTCGATGCTCTGGGCCGGCATGCCGTGGCCAAACTGGGTGATGTCCTTGGGGTATCCATTCTGCAACACAGTGTCCTTAAACACCCAGAACTGCTTCCCTGCACACCAAGAAGGAGAGGGGGAAATAAATTAGAAGGAGAGGGACAAGTAACAGCTGGGATTACCCTCCAGGAGCAACACACGATGAAGGGCAGATTTACAAGGACAGATACAAGCCTTCTAACAAATGGCGGGCAATAACCTGTTGCCTTGTATTACTGTATTTGATGTTGATGTTTCCCTAATTTAAAATAGTACACAGACGTGGTGACAAGTTCTCCTTGCCCTTGCTTGGAGGTACTCTGGGAACTTTTCGGTGCCAGCAAACTGTGCCGGTAACTGCTCAGCTGAGATAAAAAGGAAACAGCAACCGCCCTTGTGGGAAAATTGGCGACCAAAGAGTTGCATTAAAACATTTCGTAAAAGTTTCCTTGGCCCCAGGGAGCCAAACAAATACCTGAACTTGAGGATATTTTTGGGAAGAATGTGATAATGTTTTCTGTTTTTTAGATCCTATTAGATATTGTGGGTTTTTTAACATTGTCCCTCTCGTCCCTTCTTCCTGTGGAGTAATTGGGTTAAGAGTTTTTGACACAGTGTGACCCCAGGAAGTACTTTCCTCCGTCACTAGTGGAGGTGAAGGGTGTACCAGGAGGAAGTGGGTGTGTTACAAGAGAGGGAAAAAAGAAAGAGGTGGAATGACGAAGGTAGAGAGGAAAAACAAAGGATATGGAATAACTCTTTACTGACTCATGTCACACATACAGTTTTTCTTTTTTTTTTATCTTATTATACCCCTTTCCGACAATTTCATTTGACTCATCATTGGAATCAGGACTAAGGCTGTCAACATTCAATATTCCAGGCATGGGAAACACTACTCATCACAAAGACTGCGTGAATATGATAATATCTGTAAAATAGAGATACTTTTCTACACAGCCTTTGGTTAATCTCAGGACTGACAAAAATAAATGTGTCTCTCTTTGGGATCTAAACCCCTCAGGTGGAGAAGTTTTGTTGGGGTAAAGATGGAAACTAAGCAGAGAAAACATGAAAGGGAAAACAAGGATGGTGTGTTTGTGTGACTTTTGCAGATGGATGAAAGTAGCAGAGGATAAATATACACTATGCTACATACTTGTTATCTAACTTTTAGATAAACCCTGACAGAGACCAAAAAAACTCTTTCCTCCTCCCTGGTGTCTGATTGGACACCAGTGACTCTGACAAACCGTGGGGAACTTTTGCAAGGTCAGCTTTAAGATGACCTGCACACTTTTAACAAATACAGGAAATGGGTGTGAAATAAAGCAACATTTGCACTCATTCTCTTGCTTCATAAAGTCTACACATCTGACATCTAACCTTAAAGAAGTAGTTACACCACACAGCTGAGGCGAAGGAGGGTGATTTATGGATGGAAAGGAGGAAGGAACAGTAGGACAGAGTGTTGGCTGGAATGTAGTGGCCTCTTTTTGGAAAGGAAATTCCTGTCATTTCACCTCTTTCTCTTACTGTACAGTGCTCCCCTCACTATGGGTCGCACCTCTTCTGGCCCTGACACACACACACACACACACACACACACACACACACACACACACACACACACACACACACACACACACACACACACACACACACACACACACACACACACACACACAGAGTTCAATTAGATTCACAAAACAACAAAACCTATCCCATCTCTCTCTTTGCTACACACAAAAAAGGGATTCTCCTCACATTTTTAAATCTATTTTTGTTTTTTTAAATAGGAGTCAACTCGCATAGCCCTCCACATAAAAGTCTGGCTTCATCTTCTGAGCTGCGAGGGCTGCTTTGATGTAGTGGCGGCTTCGGCATCTGCTGCAGTGTAACAACTAATCCCCCGCTTGCCCTCAACAGTGTATGAAGAGTGTTATGTAGGATGAAGATTTGTTCCAAAAAGAGACCCCCTCCTCCTTAAAAAGGCCACACACACCCACAAACACATACAGTACAGCCAAATGAAGCGCACATGTTCATGTGTGTACTGAAATTATTATGCACAATCATATGCACACATGCAAATGTGAGTGACCGTAAGGTAAAATTGATCGACTTTTCCATGATTTTGTGAATGACCTAAATCTTTGTTCCTAATTTGTAGATGTTTTTTTTTATTAAAGGGGTAAAAAGTGCAAGGAATGTGGGTAAAAAAAATTGCAATCAAAAATCCAGGCCTGTCCAACTTTGAATTTTTCCGCCTGCTAAAACAGTGCTCATGGGGCTCTTACAGCAGTGATACTCGCTACCTCAAGAGTTCAGTGGGCGGTTTATATTTTTAACCTTTACAAAACTACAAACTCAAGAGTAAAAGTGTAACGAATTAATTAAACAATATGTTTGTCTTAGCAGAAGCTGCAAATGTTAGCATGTCCGGCTAACTAGCTTACTACCTACAGCCGTAGCCTATTTCCAAAGGCAAGGAGCATATTGTTATCTTACTACTTCATTACGTTGGATTATAGGTTACAGTACGTTACCTTGCCTGGGACATGTAGCTTTTAGAAATATGTATATAGTTTGTAGCCACAATATTTTAGACTCCTTTTACAGGGGTCTTGTTTCAAACAAACCAGAAGCAAACATTAATAAAGTCAGCTGCAGATTGCAGTTTTCAACCAACTGAGGGAGTTTTAGCGTTTGCATTAGTTGACACTTGCTAACGACTGCTGATCAAATCTGCTAGCATCAGCCGTCATGTCAGTCGACACAATTCACATTCCTCGCCACACCCAATGTTTTCCATTTTGAGTGGTAAATCTGCCACCATTTTCATAGCAATGGTCAAAATGAAAAGCTTGATAGAACAGTAACTAAGTGTTCAGGTGGAGGATGTGGGCAGGACATTTTACAGTTCAAATAAACTTCACTGCTCTCTGAGGAGAAACGTACCTCAAACAGATCTTTGGCAACTCTCATAATGTACTTGCCAACACCGACCTAATATCGGCATATTGGCCGGGCCAATTTATCGGTCTAGCTTTAAACTCAAATAACACACTCTCAGACATGTCCGCATGAGGCAAAGGAGACAAGCACCTCTGTCTGTCCTCTGACACAAAAACCAATGCCAATCAAGCACTGATTGGACCCTACCTCCCAGGAGGAAAATGCATATTGACGTATAGATGTTGCTGCATGTGTAGGGTGCCTTTGTGTAACCCTGCTACTGATTTGATTAATTTAATTAGAGTGTATAATGCAACCTCTTACCATGTGATTTAGATTAATCAAACAGTTATATATTTTACATATAGTGTAACTCTTCATAATGTGTCTGCAAGCTGTCATCGAGCTGTGAATGACATTCAGTCTGACTAGCAAAGCTGACAACAGGCTCGATTCTACGGTTGCATATAATTTTCCCACGACATTCTTGACTTTCATATCCAGAATGGAAACAGGGAAACTTACTCAAAATTGGCACAAAGCTGAATTGTAGGGTTGAAGAACACATGCTGAACCTATCTCTAATGTATACCAGGGGTGTTTGCTTGCTGACCTGCTCTGTGAGGCCTTAACAGCACTAAGGTAATCAGTGTCTCAGCCATGACTTTATTGTAAACTCAACTCTAAAGCCTCCATCTGTGCATTTATTTTAGGAGAACTCATCAGGCGCTGTTAGCGGATATTCAAAACGGCTGGTTGGACAAGGACCTGGAGTGCTGCATTTTGTTTTCTGACCAACTTTCTTCCTAATTTTTTTACTCCAAATGGGGACAGACAGAAAGAAGGCCTTCTGGGAAATCAGCCGTGCGTGTTCAAATGAAAAATGGCATTCTGTTAGCATGAATTTTCTAAATGTGTTTGCAATCCCGTTGCCACCCAGCCCAGTAAAGATGGCAGGGTGGGGGATAAAACGCCGAAGTCAAACACGGGACCAGCAGTCTGCATTTCCAGGAATTGTTTGGCGCTGAAAATAGAAATGGGTCTGAGTGAAGATTTGTAGTTTTTATCCCAGCAGACGTTCATTGCGTCCCTACGTCTCCTCTCATCAACACCCTCTCTCTCCTCCTCTCTGGAGTGTATGCAAATAGGAGTTTACAGGATTGCTATGTTTGTTTGCTGTTTCTTTTAAGTGGCTTTTCGGCTTTAAACATAATTAGCTTTAAATCTCCGTGTTTTGGGGCTAGCTTAGTCTAGATTTGAATATGCAGACAAATCTCTTCTGAAAGGTAAAAAAAAATCGAAATCATGGATCATCAAACACTGACAGCAAGTATTGAATCTATTTGTCACATGCCCTGACAGTGATTTCCAAGAGTTATGCATACTAATTATGTTAAGCTACAGTTGAAGATTTAAACTAAAACATATCACTACCAGCACCACTAAACTTACCACCAGCATTATTAAAAGTCAAAACTGGCGGATTATGGATTAGGATTTTCCAACCAAGTGAGCAAAACATTGCTTTAATCTTCCACAGATTTACATTGAACTCACACACACACAGATAAGATCAAGGCAGTTCTTTGAGTGAGCATGATAGCATACAGCAGCTATTAAAGATAAAAAACGTGTGTTTGTTTCTAAATACAGACACACGTAGGAAACACATGCTGAATACTAAAAAGACATCTGCATACAGTTTATACAAAAAGACAACATGACAGCCGTGTACATAGAACATATCTAGGAAGTTCCTGTGGATGAATGACACACAAGATAGATAACATGAAAAGCAAACGTAAACCAGGATGGTACAGACACAATATTTGGATTGGATGAAGATGAATCAAAGCTTTTATGATGTGCCTCTGATGGGAAAGCACTTTACACAACAGTGACGATGGTGGGGAAGCACGCAAGCTCACCTTTGAAGAAGACAAACTTGCCCTCGCTGTTCTCGTAGACGGCATCTATCTTGGGCGGCAGGCCCCTCCAGAAAACGCTGATGAGCATGGGGTACCCTGGCATTACAGAGTTATCTCTCACCCGCCAAAACCAGTGGTCCTGAAAGAGAGCGAAGGACGATGTTAGGAAACAGAGAAGAGCACGATCAATGTCAAACATGATTCAAGGGTTCATTTAGCGTCTTCTGTGGCCCTGGGGGAGTTGTCCAAAAGGGTTTATTTTAGGAGACAAGGAGGGTCAGATTAAAATGCTACTAAAGTGCATTATGGGAAATGACTGCAATTTCAAGTGCAATCCTAAATCACTGGAGTAGCCCTTTAACCAGATGGTTCAAATGTACATCTGGTTAAAGGGCTACTCAGTCCTCATTCTTAAAGTCGTCTCTCTTGTGAAACCAAAACATGCCATTTGAAAACACTTCCAACCAACTATATCTGAGGTTCTCAACGTCCGCACAACATTTGGAGTGTGTGGCCTAATGGGACAGTAATGATGAAAGTAGGAAAACATTAGTTTGCATAAAATATTTCTTATGTGAAAGTTTGAATTTCTTAAAGGTTTCTTGACACCAAACAACAAACTGTTCTGAACCAGGAAAAAATATATAATGAATTCTGCATATTGTAACACAGTTGGCAGTAAATGACAACATGATAGCGGTGAATTCAGGCCAGCTCCTTGATTTCCCACTTTTACAACAAGGCCTGTTGGCTGCTGCTTTGATAGCCCTCATGCCTTCAAGGTCCACATATACCTTCTCAAGTTGCCTTGAAAGCCTGTGAGACCGTCGCTATGCACGCAGAACTCGAGGAACATACTGGGAAAACCATCAAGTAACAGGGGCAAAGTGATAGCCAGGAGCTTTATGAGAAGCCAAGAGTCTCTGATTTCCTTCAAAAGGGGAGGAGGGTGGAGGGGAGAACGTGAGCGCGGCCAAGTGGAAGGTGTGTCTTTTTGATGTTGGATGAAACTTGATGACAGAGGGAGGCAGGGGGGGGACCCAGCTGTGAAAGCCATTAGGATTCAGCGAGATGTCCCACCCTTTGGCAATGAACGGCCAATTGCGTCTCCTGAGCGCTCAGGCCAAAAAAGCCTGACCTCATAGCGAGGGACGCAGAGAGAGGAGACAACACATCATCACACCCTGCCTCATTCACAGTGAAAGCTAAATAAACAGCCCATTTATCAAACACTCTCTCCGCTGCTCTCGTTCTCTTTCTCTGTCTAATCCAATTGTTTCTCTGGGACTCTCCTCTCTCCCTGGACTCTTCCTCCTCTTTCTTTTCATTTCCCCTCATTGCAATTCCCCTTCTCTTCCTCTCTCCCTCTCTCGCTCTATACCTACTGCACTCCATAGATTTACATTGTTCAGCATTTTCAACAGTACATGGCCCGGCCATTGAAAACAGATCAAACTGTGAAATCCGACCCATTTGAATCCTTTTGACTTTATAAAAGTGAAAACGTCCCACTCCCACTCTGAAAATAAAGCTCAGGCGAGCAGACTTCACTTGTAGAAAACTTCAGCCGGCACTTGGCAATTACAGGAATGTCTAGAACAATCACAACAAGTTTAGTTAGCACAAGTTGGAAATATTATACCTCAAATTGTTCATGTTCTCCGCTTTGAGAGAAAGGGCAGTGCAGGGTTTGTCACGCATACTGTCTCGTGGCGCGTGATAATACATGCAGAGCAATAAGAATAAGAATTACCATAAGCTCTCTATAGGAATATAAATTCCGGACCGCTCAAATGCATTAACAAACTGTCCCTACCGATGATTTTTTGTCAGTGTCAACGAGTTTGTGAAGCGGAACGGAAACTGCAGAAATTGCCCTGCCAACGACTCTGCAGAGAGTTCTATGAGCTCAAACTTAACACTGTGCAACACATCACTGTACTGCAGGAGATTACAAAACAACTTTCACCTGCAGAACAGATAAATGATGGTAACTACTTTGCAATTAATTCATACTTAAATGACCAGCTATTTGTACATAGATGAAGTGATGAGAACATGACTTCATGGGTGCCCTACTGTAAGATTATTGTGAAAGACAACTGGCAAAACCCATTGTGCAAACATAAAGGACATGGAAGGATTACTGAGCAGGCCTACGGGGAACAGGCCCAGGGGACAAAGGGGTCTGGTGGCCCCTGGGCCAGAGCTGTATGTGACTGTAAACGTTTCTTGTTGGGAAGTCAATCAAACGACTGAAAGAGACTCAAAATGACTACAAAGAGATGCAAAATGAACACAAAGAGATCGGGATAGGGGTGAAAAACGCATAGCACCACAATGACAAGTGGAGACAATGAAGATGCATGGAAACAACTTTGTTCTCAATGTTTCCATCTTTGTCCTTAATAAATGAAAAAGTCAGGTCAGGTCCAACTCTAACAATGAGGTCAAACCTAAAACCTTGTCATCGCCGACATCCAGGTCAACCGTGGGTGAGCATCTGCCGCTGCCATGTGTGTGTTTGTGTAAGTGGAGAGGTGAGAATATGACAGACAGTGGTGTTAGGATGACAGTGTTGCTGGCCTCTCACTCGTTTAATGTGATGCACACACTCGCTCGGCTTGGCTCAGAGCACCATGCAGGTGTAAATGATTCAGAGGGATGAGGATTAGGGCTGAAGCCTGAGATCCCGGTATCTATCAGGATTTTATATCACTATTTTTCACTGAGGAAAAGAACTGCAGAAGGAGTTGTGTATTTGTTTTTTGCATTTGTATTTTGTTTTCTTATGTGCTGAAAGCTACCTCATAGACTGGAACAAAACGTCTCCAAACCACATTAACATAACTGCAACTGTTGTAATAAGCACTGGTTCAACTTTTCAACCTGCAGCTGTTTCTTTCCATTACTGCTCACTCTCATATGGCAGCTTTACAGTTTATATGTGTGGCAAGATGTTCTAATCTAATAAATGTGAGCAGAGTACAATATGCAGGCGGTTAAATCAGACATGTAAGCTTCCATCCACCAAAAATTTGAGTGCCGAGTGTGTTCAACCAGTGAAATAATGTTAGAACAAAACGAAGAATGTGGGTTTCTTGAGAATATAAGTCATATATTCCAGGGAGGTAATAATTGTAAAACACCCTCATCCCTAATAAGGTTCAGAGCAGTGTGTAGAGGACAGCTATGTCCACCACAGAGAAGATCACAGAGAAGATCAGCCCTGTATGCCCCATGTATCCTCCGAGCCTCCCTCATTTTACACTCGGAGGGGTAACGCTTATGTTTAGAGAAATAGCACGACATTATGGGACATTATTTGCATTCTTGCTGAGAGTTGAGAAGATTGACACCACTCATGTCTATACTGTAAATGTGAAGCTAGGGCCAGGAGACGGCTAGCCTAGCTTAGCATAAAGGCCGGAAGCATGGGAAAACAGCTGGCCTGGTTTTACATATTTCTTGGTGTACGGACTGAACCAAAATAAGTAGTAAAATTTAGAGGTGCTGGTAAGTGGACAGGCTAGCTGCTTCCCTTTGCTTCCAGTCTTAATGCTAAGCTAACTGTCTCCTGGCTGCAGCTTCATATTTAATGTAGATGGTATCGTTCTTGCTCTTTGTGTTTCTAACTCTGTGTAGGCTGTTTAAGAATCTTATAACATCTGAAAGAGACTCATCAATACTGTAATTAGCATTTTTTTTAAAAATATACTGTATATTTGACTTCTTTTTAAAGTATTATTATTAGGTGGCATTAAAAAGTCTTCTTCTGAGTGCAATCAGACACCCTACGACTGCAGGACTCTTTCCTCCAAGTAAAAGAAAGGAGAAAGATCCTGAGAAGAGTGGACAGCTCACTGCCCACTCGGCCACTGTGTTCTCATTAATGGATGTCGGAATCAAAGCATGTCTCCAACATCAGTGGCCAAGTGGCCAATCCTGAACAGCAAGGCACCCTTCGGCATCCCAGAATCCACTGCTCCAAATCTGTCCACATCAAGGAAGGAAGCTCTCTCTGTCCTTGTGAGTGAACTTAGGACAAGTGGAGAGGAGGAGGGACATGGGAGGGTGGCACTTTCCTTTATTATAGGCTGTCTCAGGATGAGAGTCAGGCAATGGACTGATGGGGGAAGTGTGTTTTTTCTCTATTATACCTGACTGTAGGCAGTGCAAGAGGCTCTGATTGCATCTCTGCGATGGTCTGCAGCTACTACAAGCTTTTGAGCAGGCAAACCATGCATCATAATCAGGCACTATTAAATGAGAGCAGAGGTAAACTCAATAAAATGACTTTCAAGCGTTCAACCATTGATCCTAACAACAACCATTCCTGAATCAATGCTTTCCAAAATATGTTTTCTTTTATGCTTTCACATAAAGTTGTAGTGAACTGTGGACCTTTAAAAGCCTTTGAATGACTTTAAATGGCTGTAGAGAATATGGAAGTCAATAGAAAAACTCAATTTCTCTCTTGAAATGAAAAAGAACACAAGAAGTTTTAGTCTGAGTAGGTAATTTCCCTTCTTGTAATGTGTGTCCTTGTGATGATTTTCAAAATTATTGTTCTATGTAGAAAACAAATCAAGAGAAGTATGTTTTAGGGAATGTTGGGCCAAAAGCCCTGCTTGGACGTTCTGGCTCTACAAACTGACAAGATATCGGCGAGCCATAAACTCAAATCCAGACTTCTAAATGTCTACTGGGTTATATGTCCATATTTTACTACACTCCGAGCCTGATGGGAAATGAGCGGACTCTTTAAAACTTGCTGTATGGTCACTTTGCAGTACATTTTTAATACAGTGGGAAAAAACTGGTTGTAGTAATGCCTGAGAAAAGCAGTGTTCATGTACGCACACATGCATGTACATGAATGAGCAATTCTATGTCTCTAATGGAACACCATATGGTTTGAGGGTTCATTGAAAGTTGAGTGCCTGCAATCATAAAAGTGGTAGCTGTGTAATTTTAGTGAGGCATTTACTGGTGACACCAGATCTACAGGGCCATACACAGTCATCTGTGAACCTGAAACGACCCTCTGTCACCGCGCTGGAGAGAAAAATGATCGACCGTAAAAATACCACCTTAACAAGCATGACTCCTAACCTGCCTTTGTAGATTAACGTGCCTCGAATAAATCAGGCACTTCTCAGCACTGTGGGGAACAATACATTCAAAAACCTATATGTTTAGAGCATTTTACCTTATTATACCTACTATGCGCCTGTAATAGTTCAGCAGCGGATCCATTCAGAAAACGTAGAAAGCACACGTCTGATGTTCCTATCATTCTTTCTCTTGATTTAATCAAAATAGTCTGAAAGACGACTACCATCTGTCAGTCTGCCTTGCTTATTCAGCTTCAATCCAAAACTTGGAAGGTATAACAGCAAAAGTATTAACCTTTGACCTCCTTTATTGGTAACGGCAACATTATCGCTGAAGTTAAAGGGGCACTGCACCGATTTTACACATGACGCTCAGTTTACATGTCACAAGGATTATTACTCTGCCTGTAAAAAGAAACAGTTGTACAATGTCTTCTGGGGCTTTTAAAGCAGCTTTCCCAAGTTTGGAATAATAACCCTGATGCATCGGCTCGAGCTTTACAGCGTTACAAATTGGAGGTGTGGGGTTTGAAAGAAGTGTAGGATCCAGCGTTTTCGAAGGTTGACCAATACTAAGGATTAAAAGTCTCAATATCTTTGCCTCTTCTGCCTCTAGTGTGTTCCCCAACTAGAAGTGCAATGCCAAATTGGCAATTTGTTACACTACTTGTTATTTTATTACCTGAAAAACTTCTAAATCAAGCTCTAATATGGAATAAATTTGCCTTCATGACTGCATACATGGATGCAGGGGCCTGTCCTAGTGCACATAATTAATGTGACTAACTTCAGCTGAGAAGAGGCTCTAAAAGTCTAGCACAGGGAAAAAAAACTTTTGTTGAAACTTCCCGGCATCCTAAAATGTTTCTATTTTTATGTAAATGGTTGTGGAGGCAAATGTACAAATCTGTAGACTTCAAAATGCTTTCAAAGGCAGGCAACAAGCATGCAGAAGTAGTCTTCAGAGATGTGGCCTGAATGAGGGCTCTTCTGTAAACATACAAGTGTATGTATGCTTGACCATGATACTCCTTTCTTTGCCCCAAATGAATGCTGACAATGTGGATCTAAATGTTTGGTTTTTGTATTGCGAAAGCCTAACACAGGTCATAATTTCTGTAAGTAAGAGTAAGCATGATGAATCACTTTCAGTCAAAGACTATTACGTTTCAACAGTATAAATGCTGTTTTTGCTTCATAGAAAAGCTCAGTGCCTCTGGTGTGTTTCACCAGATACACTCTCGTAAAGTCTTCTCTCTAAAGCCCCCTACTTTACATCGTTGGACCACCTGTGGACCTCGGGGGCCGTGAAGCTGCTGAGATCTCTGCTATAATGACTTGGCATCGACTTGACTCTGCTCTTCCAAAACAATCAAGTGGGGACGGTGAGTATAGCCAAGCCGTTCAGGCCAAATGGACCTACAGCGTGAAGTAACCAAGCAGACAATCACTCAAATAATCCCAAAAAAAAAGAAGAAACCACCCTTATAAATGACAGTAACAAGAGACAAAAACTCAAATAAAACTGAAGCACAAGCTGTAAATCATTCCTATTCTGTCAGCCATCATTTTAACCAGTCTTCAGTCTAAAACATAGACCTTGGCATGCTCTAAAGGGAATATATCAAGCTCTGGAGTAATACAAACATCTCTAATTATGATTCATCCACCAGGAGAGAAGAAAGCACTAACATGATACCTCAGTCTTCACGGAGAAAAACTGGCACATCACTCACGGAGAATCAAGAAATATGAGGACCACCTGCTCCTCCTGTGAAACACGCTTACAGAGCGAATCCCAGTCAAACCTGTGATCCCTTATTGATTTCACTTCGCTAAATACATGTGATTCACTCGCCGAGACGTGGCTCATGCAAAAAGGGTGAGCAAATCATCATGAGTCACAAAGTTACCGGTGGTCTTAATGATGTGAATGCGGTGGATTTACAACCGCACTCAACATGTGTCCTGTAACAAATCATCTCGCTCCTCTGTACCTTTTGAGAAATGTGAGCTGGTAGTACTACTGAAGGCCAACAGAGAGAAACATTTATCACAGCCTTCAAAATGAACCAAAAAGCCCCCTTCACGTCAGTGGTGATGCCCGCTAAAGCCAAGCAATTACAGCTACTTCTGCTTATGTAGCTCGCAATCATAAACTTCACCGTTTTCATTTTTGTTTTCATATTACACGGAATTCTAAAATCTGGCTTAAATTTTGGATTACAGACACGTCTGATTATATCCTTTCCATGTCGGTTGTTTTTCTGAGTTCCACTTGAATGCATTACTGAAGATACACACTGCCATACCGCATTGCCCCTTTACTTAGGGGTCAATCATGTACATTTCATTTACAGTATTAATTGGAAAGCTGGCTGTAATAAGTTGAGAGACATGGGTGGCCCCTGTGGATCGGCTTTTAAAGAGTGCTTAGAGACTCATTTAGCACACAAGTCTAAGAAATGTGGCAGTTTTTACTATAAACTAAAATGAAGCTGTATGAAAATTCATACATAAGGTTTCTAAAAACATACTTTGTTTTCTTAAATTGTACAATGGTATAAGTGCCATCAAAAGAAACAACAGCAATTGTATTCAGATTGAACCCAGCAAACCATGTAGTTGTTTGTTGTTCCTTTACTCTCAGTCGCTGAAGAGCTGCTCTCTGGCCACAAAACATCACATCTCAGCAACTCAGGTATTATAGAAAATATTAATTGTAAGTGCGTCCTGGTGGCCTCGTGGTTAAAGCACATAATAAAACTGCAATGCTCCTTGTTCGATTCCAGCTGGAGGGAACATTTATTTTAGTAATAGCGCTCTCTCTCTCTCTCTCCACACATTTCCTGTCTTTCTCTACAACTATCAAAAATAAAGGCAAAAAAAAGTCAAATCATACATGTGAGTGGGACAGTACACAGCACTCATTACATTTGGGGGTAATGTCTTATTTTCGTGTCACAAATACATGGATGCAGTGTAGACAGCAGACTCATACACTTCAGGTTTTGTTTTTACAATACGACGATCTGTCAGATTGGATGAGGAACTACAGGAGATGAAGGGTCATTTTTCCAGCTCTGGCACGGCACCAAAACAAAGAGATGCCTATCTGACGCACGGGTCAAACTAACAAAATCCTTAAAAATAAAAGAGTCTGTCCAGCAGCTGATAGTTGTTGTTGATGGTTGTACTGCCTCTGAAAAATGAATTGATTTTAGTAAATAAAAACATGTTAGCGTTAAACAACACAACGCTCCCAAATTTCAAACCCACAGACACACTAGAAGAGTTTTAGAGCCCACTGGCCTTGTATCCTTCACTTCCTAAACTCATAAAAAAGGTTGGCTGATTGCTGAACGTCCTTTTTGTCTCCATAGTACCTCTGAGCACCGCCGCAATCCCATGATCCTCATCACTCCATCAGACCAGACTGCTGCCCTGGGAGTGATGAAGGGTGACAGGAGCTACTGCAGACACCATGCGAAAGAGACTGGGGCTGCATTTAGACTACTGTAACGAGCAGATATGATTTCCACCCAAAAGAAAACAGACAATTCGAGCTTTGGGTCTATTTTTTTTCGACCAACTTAATTTAAGCAACTGGTCCCGAGCCAGATTTATTTTTTCACAAGAACACAGTCAGAGAGAGAGGGGGGCAGACAGGACAGAAAGGGTTTTCCCCCTGGCTCCACAAGCCTCTTATTTAACCAGTGAATACTATCTATTTATATCCCCAGAAAAATACAGTCACACTCGCATAAAGCATCAGAGGCACTCTTTCTGCTCTCTGTGGTGAACACAGGAAAGCTTTGTGTTACCCCAAGGTTTTTCACAGTTCCTTGTTGAGTGTTGCCAAGGCCTTGTGCTCACAAGCTTAGACCAAGGATAAAGATGCATTAAGAGACATGTGTACTTTTTTCTCTCGCACGGGAATGAAAACCAGGCTTTGTCGGGAGAGAGGAAAACTCTGCTGCACTGAGCACTGGCATGGTGTTTCTTCTCAGTAAAATATCCACTTTGTCCAAATTCCTGCTCAACTGGCCCCAGGTAACCTGGAGAGAGCCCCTTTTAGTCTTAATAGCTCCTTTAATTATGCAATAAAATACACAGGCGCTAGTTTTAAGATAACTGTGGGGAGTCCATCATATTTCTACAATATATTACAATATATTTCTATTCTACAAGCTATAACCACAGTGTCAACGTGCAGAAAACTAAAAAAAAAAATGACACTCAACCAAATAATTTATATTACATCCAAGCGAGCCGTTTCCACATTATGGACATACTGAACATGAAGCAGATTATCAGAAAAGCTCCCACCCTCTGTATATTTATGTAATCCTCGAAGCTCTCTTGCAAGCTCTCTCTCTTTCCACGGGGACCGTTTTCATTGGTCTGAATCAAGGGATGAGTTGTTCTTTTGTTGCATGTATCAGCCGGTTAAGTTATAGGTTGTAGCCATAAATCTCATGAAGGAAATGACTCTCTTCAGGCGTATATTGTTGGTTTGGAAATATGGCGTGAAACTACCCTTCCAACAAGGTCTCACAAGTTTGTTTGGCCTGCAAAGACTGATTGCTGTGTTCCCACACCGCTAATTGATCCAAGTTTGGGGTAAAACAGCTCCAAGGTTCAAAATGACTCCTCAAAAACAAACAAAATGTGAAAATGCCCAGGGTTTGTTTTGATATCGCAGGCTCCTCACTTACCTTGAAGACAAACATCTCTCTCCTCAGTATGGCGAGGGTGTTGAAGCCTCCATCGCAGATGCTGGGTTTGGCGTTGGGGTGGGACGGTCTATCTCCTGGGGGCAGCCTCGGAGGTCGCGTCTGCCTGTCTGGCTTGCGGGGGTCTGAGGGAGGATGGGAGCGGGGAGGGGGCGCCGTCGGCAAAGGCTTGGTGGGCTGGGGAAGCTTATCAGGAGGCCCTGGAGGAGGTCAGAGGAAAATATCTCACCTGTTGTGACACATACATCTGCAACACCGACCATGCAGCCAAAAACTCAAAATTTAGACCGATTACAGAAATATGGTTCATTCATTCATATGCAAATGTAGTGTGAACCACTTTCATTATTACTGTGCCAATTACAACCAGCCGTTGTAACTGAAAGCAAAGGAGGAGGTAAGAAGTGAAGAGGAAATTCAAAAGACAAAAAAAAAAGAACTCAAGAGAGAAAAGGAGCAGATAGAAAAACAAGGTGAGGCCATGCGAAAATCAGTGGGTAGAGTTCAACAATGCCAAGTTCAGGGATTCAGCTCACCAAAGCATAAAATGATATGTTGAGATGAATAAAACAGAAACTCAAAAGCATGAGGAATAAAAATGTACATACTGTAGGGATAAAAATAAAATTTCCTCCCAAATGGAGGCCCAGACGTGCCTCTGTGTCATTTCACATTCATGATTTACATGAGAAAGAGAGCGAGAGGCATACAGAGGGAAAACCGAGGGAGGAGAGAGGTAGACGGAGGGCAAGCGAGTGGGTTGTGTGTATGAATAATTGAGCACATGATGACACATGAACAACACTGTGAAACTGTGAAAACGAGGATATGAGTTGCCATGTGTTGATTGGGGCCAACAGATGCCGCCCCCCCCCCCCCCCACCCCCCGATGAAAAGTATCAATGCCTAATGGTGGCATATATAAATAATGACCTTGAAAGCTACTGTAAACATTCAGGAGTTAAGCATGAATGATTAAATAACTCGACAGATGATTCGAAAGTCAGTGAATGAAAAGAGGATTAAAGAAGTGAACGAGCAACCATCAATCATTTAACTGAAGGAGTCGATCGATAGTGAGCAATTAAAGAAAGATAGACCAGCAAACTAGTTGACACACCAGCTGATCACAAGAGAGACTTCTCCCAGTCCGCAGAGCTGATCAGCGGGTCTGCATGAGAGATCCCATTCACTGACTGAATTAAATCCCCTGAAATACATCCCAGATTAGTGGAGCCAGAGCACTCTGCTGTTATGTAAGCACTGGGAAGACCTGCAGTCAGATGGACATGTAGACAAACATGCAAATGAGTACACACACACGCACAACATTATGATAAACCCATGACAAGAATAATTAAACATGGCATTTGGCAGATTTCAGTTAAACTATATTTGTTCCCAATAATCTGGAGGTCTTCAGGTAAACTCACATGTTAGACCGCTGGTCCCCCATGTGCCATCAAGGCCCAGCCAATCACTATGGCAGCTCATTCCACTGATTAGCACACTTCAAACCAAAGAACAGGAATCTAATCAGTGAACTCAGCTGGTGTGGTGATTGGCTACAATGAAAAATCTGCATACTCCTTGTCGTTAATGGAACAGAGATGGAAACCAATAGTCTAGACTAAGAGCAAAGGTGTCTGGAGAGCCTGTTAGAGAGTGTTAGTCCACCAATTTAGTACTGACCTTTCATAAAGTCTCAGCATGAGTTGTATAAAAAAATCAGGTTTGATAAAGCAGGCTGAGATAGCCTCCATAGTATGGATCAAGACCCAAAAACACTGGACCCTACAATTCCCATGATGCAACTGAATAAATGTATCAAACTCAAGCCCACAGTTTGAAACGCAGGCTTTTTCTTTCCTGTTAGTATAAAATGGCAAATCATGTTGATTTTCATTTAGTTACACTACCTTATACATCTAGGTGTGGAGAGGAAGTTCAGTGTAATTATGACTATGATGTGTGTTCTCTCCTCCAGTTGGCTGCTTTATCATGTATAGTAATGTGAGCGCTTACTTTACTGCATGTGTAAACAGGAAGTAGGCTATTCTCTTCAAAAGAGTGGGAAGTCATTATGTTCAAAGCTCAGTGAGAACACAGTGATTTGTCTACAGGGAATAAAAAAAATGTGTATGTGACCTGTCTTTATTATTTATGATTACTTGCAGGCTGCTAAAACTTTTCTTTCGTTTTTAAGCCAATAAATATCCAGTGAAGTTTAAGCTGTTCCCTACTGTACTATGATAAACACAAACAGCTAGATTTCCTAAACTGTAACAGTGAATCGATTCTCAACACCACGCTCATCCTAGCCCCGTCAGACCTTTTCTTCCCACAATTCACTGTGTGATCCCGCCTGGCTCCCACTGACTGCACCACACCACTTCTCTATAACTCTCCCACATCTCACCATACCTCTCTACCTTTATGGAAACTCTCAGCTCCCAAATCTAACATCCCCGTTAACCAAGAGGAAGAAAAGGAGGCCAGCTGCTGGGAAAAAAAAGAGAGTGAGAGAAGAGCTGCCATCACTTGTCCTGCCCTTCACCTCCTGGTACAACCGAGAGGAGGAAGGAGGGGTAGCAGTGGAGAGGAGTTAAACATGAGAGGGATGAGGAGAGATTTGATCGCTTGCCCAGGTCTGTCACTCCCAGAGGGACGTGCCCTGACCATGTAAGCAGATGGCAGGTTCTTTTGTGTGTGTGTGTGTGTGTGTGTGTGTGTGTGTGTGTGTGCAGCCATTCATGTGGCAGACGAGAGTCATCTCAGCGGAGTGTGACTGCTTTACAGCCTCGACAGCTGTAAGGGACAACACTGCCACTTCCCACCAAGCTGATTCTTAACCAACAGTAGATGTCATACTGAGGTTGAGGCGACAACATGAACACTCATATACATTTGAAAATGAATTCATACATTTAAACATGATGTGTTCCCCCACAACAACTCAACCTCAGTGGAACAATACATAAAAAACACACATGTCTAGATGGATGTCTTAGCAAGGTCTACCCTAATGCACTACTAATTCAACTCTGAAAGTGTAAAAATGAAGACTACACTGATGCTTGCACAAATCCATTACCGTCAAATTGAATTTTACACTTCTGGTATGCACGCCCCAGAGCTATAGCAGTTTTATGAGAGGACGAAGCACTGCAATCAGCGCCTGTCAACTCAAAATGTGTGTCAATGAGGAGTGTGTAGGTGCTGTGCTGATCAAGCTCTCGCCTCCTGTGATCTTAAATTTAGGTCTTAATCTTAGATCTGTGTTTTATCTGGCTACCAAAGTGATCTTGTGCTATAACTGGGTTAGAATAACAAGGAAAATACACTATTCCAGACGCACCAGTATTTAAAAGTTCAACTTTGGCACCATTGACCAACAGCAAACCGTCTGGACAGTGCTAACTTGCTTCTCAGTCAGCTTTTTTAGCAAGCTAGCTAGCTCAGAAAGTTATTGTGACTGACTGGAACTGGAACGTCCTCAGCTTGGCAGTGTGTTAGCGGTTAGCTTGCCAGAAACAGTAGATCTCCAACAAGGCCTGCGAGCACTCACTATGTCACCATGCTTCAACGACATATCTCATGCCAGTATTCTGGCAAGTTACTATAATTCCTTAGAGTGAAAGGTTTTATTGACTATAACAGGAGGAAGGTCACACAAGGCACATTTGGGATCATTAGGTCCAGGAGGCCTTACCATAAATTTTCTGGATGCCCAGCAAGTCGTCCATGGGCAGTTTAAAGTTGTCAGTGTCCATGTACTGGTAGAAAGGAGCCATGATGGCCGTGGGGTCGTTGGAGTGTTCGAGGCCCAGCGCGTGGCCGAGCTCGTGGACCGCTACCAGGAACAAATCGTTACCTAGAAACAGAAAGAGGGAGGATGGCCAGAGAAAAAGAGAGAGAGCAGTCTGTCATGGCTGTGCTCAACAGTAAATGTGTTTGCAGCATTGTATGTCTCCAACAAGTTGCACCTGTTTTGGTTGGCAGTGCAAGTGTAGTTCCTTCAAAATAAAGCCAAGTTTTGCAAGTTTTGTAAGGACTGATTTAAATAAACAACAGCCTTTAAGGGAAAAGTTTTTGGGTAAGTCCATGGTTAGACAATAAAATGGTCCATGAATAGTCCTCGCAACAATATATATCCAAACACATGTGAATATGTGTGTATGAGCATAGATAATCCACTACTTATGCACCAAATGAGTGGATTACTTAGCGTGCGACAGACACTGATGGGACATATTACACAGAGATACATGCACACATACATACACATACACACACACACCCCACAGCGCATAGAAAACCCTGCGCTCTGTAATTAGTCTCGAGCTGTGGTAAGCCGATGACTACACTGGGTTGACCTTTTGACTTAGAAACCCTCTGTGGCCGGCAGCCAAGCCCCAAACCAATCCCAACTGTATTAGACTTGGATATTTGGGATTTAAAGCTGCCCCTCCACGCCCCATTCAAGTTACTCAACTTACGTCACTGGCAACCAAAACAGCAACAAAAACCACTCCTCCTCAGCCTCCTCTCTGATGCTTTGCCAAGATGTCGAATCCGACCCATAAAGAAACTCATCATTGTTGAGAAACTCATGGGTATACAATTAGGGTAAGACTGCTATGTCTTATGTATAATTTATAGTAGTACACTGGCTGTCTGAGGGAAGCTATTAACCTGATTCCAAAGAGACATCTAATGTCTCATAATAAATGATTACTTCAAAGGAGAGCCTTTTCCACCCTATCATGAATAAAATGATACGACAAACAGTGATCTTTTGGCATTAATAATCTCAAACGTGAAGACAATAAATATTGGTTAAAATGTAGCTTTTGGAATAGGAGTTTGGACTAATCAAATGTTTTGCACAAGATCTAAAATTCTTTGATTCAAGGTTGACCCTCCGATGCTCTCTCTTCAGTTTTACCTTTCTCTGTCTTTCTTATCACATCGAGTGTCTCGACAGGAATGAAAAAGAGCATCACTTATTCATTGCGATTGCTACTAAAGTGAGGCACTTATCTGCTGCAAATCTGTCACATGAATAACGCATCAGCATTTACAAACGGTGATTCAGATCGCTTCTTAGCAGGTACAGTACAATGCTTAAGAATTTACAGGCCAGGCTACCACAGAGAAATAGCTTAATTGGAACCTCGTGAAGGATATTTGACTGTATAAATGTCCGTTTATAGGGTTGATGTAAAGCCCTCTTTTGCACGGGTGTAAAAGGACAGACAGCATTAATATCCAGGGGGGGTTGCTGAAAAAGCTCTACTTTCCAGCCAAATTCTTCCAATGAAAATAGATGGCTTATAAAAAAAACAGTACAGAAACTGAGGCAGAATTTATGCAAGCTTGTAATATTGAACAAGTGTCTGGAGATAGTGTTTATAGTGAATAAAGAGAGGCGGAGAAGAGAAAGGAGATAAAGAGAAGAGAGAAACGGCTCAGTGATTTAGGAATCACTTGTGGCGGAAACAGGGTCACACTCTGCAGCTGAAGACCCTCCTTTAGGCCATTGATGGCAGGGGGAGCAGAGGAGTAAAAGTGCTCAATGAAGCAGTTTTAAACATTAGAATTTTATAGTCGAATTAATTATGGTACAGAAGCGAGTGCAGTTACTGTGCATGACTGTGATCATGGTCTGTGACAACAGTTTTTTCTTATGATAGATGTATTGACGGTGCAAAGGATTGATGTGTGTGATTGCTGAGTGCACTGATGCTGACTGGCATCCATTTTTAATGACTTTAAAATCATATGAAAACTCATAACCCTTAATGTATTGGCTGAGTCATATATGTAATAGATAGATAGATAGAGTGAATGGATGCTTTGAAACACCGCATTAGGTTTCAATGCATTACAGTATATAACTCATAAACTACGCATGTCATCATTATGAACTTATTTACAGATAATCAGTGTGAAATAGTAAGCATTTTGAGGGCTGAATTCAAATTTGAGTTCTAAAAAGCAGGAAACCGTAACAAATGATACACATATTGACACATGATACGCAAGCATAAATTAGTGAGCAAAAAAAGGCACGGAAGAATAATAATAATAAGTATGCAGGACAATATGAGCAACATGTTTCTTGATGTCTAAAAACTGGATGTAGTTTATGTTTGTTACACAAAAGACTAAACAAGGGGAAATAGACTAGAAGAGTCTATCTTTCTATTTCTTGCTCTTTCTGACCTTTGTACTTAGACACACTAGTTTTTTCAGAGCCAATATGAGCTTCACTTACTTTAGCTTGTACTATTATTATTGATAATTATGCTATGAAAATCTACTACAGATGCTCTGGTCACATCAGCTGTATGAGTAAAGGGAAGGACTCTCTGTCTAGTTCCATCTCCATCCCCAATCTTGAGTCTGTCTTTCTGCCTCCTGGGGCCATTTGAGGTCAGTGTTGTCACTTTGTTTCGGTTGCTTATGTAAGTCACGCTGTGGCAGACAGGGACGTCCTGTTGGCCCCGGGGCCACAAACAAAGCCGAGGCAGTTTGTACTGCCTGGCTAATTATCAGCTGGAAGGTATACAGAGCCTACACAGGGGATGGTAGAGTGTGGAAAGAGACGAGGAGGGTATGAGGCGAAGGATGAAAGAGACAAAGAGGTAATGCAAGGGGATAGCGTATAGGAGGAGAAAAGAAGCAGAGAAAAAGTTATGGGAGGGAGGAAGAGATGAGTGGGAGACAAAGATTCAAAAGAGTAGATAAATACAGGGATAAAAAAAAGGTGAGGTAAACTGAGGAGAAAGGGCACTTGGAGTGATAGCTGCGTGAGGAAAAGTGGAAAATAAAACAGGATGATAAAGAGAAGGGGAAAAACTGGCAAGGAAAAAGATAAGGCTCGGGACTATTTGTTATCTTGTAAGATGTTCCAATTCCACAAAAGATGGAGATGATGAATTACACAACTGTAACCTTTGACCTCAGCATTTGTAACATCACCCTCCTGTCAGTGCCTGTATCTCAGCCCCAAACACAACAGAAAACAATAAAGCAGAAAATAGAGCAAGAGGGCTTCAGCAGCAGGATATAGTTGAAGAAAACACTGCCAGGAGATGAAATGCATTACAAAGCTCTGCAGGGTTTGTGTGATAACTCACTGAGGGCAACAGTTTTTTTGTTTGTGGGGGAAAAAGAAGAGACAGCGAGTCCTATATTTTCACCACTGTGATTCATCTCGTCTGTGCCATCCACTGGTTTGGGAAAGAATTTAGCATAAAAATAATTCAAATCCCAAGAAACTACTTAAAGCATAACAGCTACATTTGAAGTAACAGCACACAAAAATTCCAGTACTGATAAATCATGTGAAAATTTCTGTCCATGTTAAGTGGGCAGTGATTGTGGCGGCAGCCCGCGGCAGCAGCAGTGTTGCCGACACTCTCCTCAGCATAGGTCAAGGTTGCTGCTAATGAGATAGTGTAGGCGAGAAGGAAGGAAAAACAATAAAAATAAAGAAGGGATGATAGAGTGGAAGAGGTGGAGGAGGAGGGTCACTGGAGATTTATGATCAGACATACCTCTCTCTGTCTTTCCCCACAGGGTTGCAGTAAAGTAAACAGGGGTTGTGATTAGAAACCAGAAACCTCTACCTGCTCTTTCTCCATAATTTACCGGGTCCCCACACATGCCACTGCTGCTACAGTCCATCTGCTGGCCGGCGGCACATGTTACATGGGAATACCAGGTTTGAGACGTACATACAGAGAGATAAACACACACTGGCCCACAAATCAGATATGGGGCCCTGGACACCGCTGTTCAATTGCAGTAATAGCTCAGGCTGTCAGCGCAGGCCTCCAGGGGCCTGTAACCCTCTCTGCTTCCTTACTGTTTAACTAAGAGCCAGTGGTTCACTAAACACATGACATTTGACCGCACCTACAAGCATGGGTGACCGGCAGGCTGTCCACTTGTTGGCTTCTCTATTCTTCAAACTCTTATGCAAGTTTTCCCTCAGCTTTCAGATGGTTACTTAAACAAATTACCAGCCCTATCAAGGGAACCTATTTTTTTCTCTCCAGTCAGGAAGGCTTTCGAAAACACAGCAAGCCCTGCAATGTTAGCGGCACATCAACATCCTGAATTAGCCTGAAAAGCTATAACAACCCTCACTCCTCCAACTGTACTGTCCAGCAGAGACTGGGCACTAACTCCTCCACCCTTTCTTTAGTAAACACAGCTGTGACTGTTACTGCTGTTATCTTGTTGCTGTTGTTTTGCCATCCAAGTCTAAGCCAGCATAAGCACTCTCTTTGTCCCAGAGGACCTCAAATGTTTCCTATTGTTCAGCTCCCACAACTCCCTGAGAGGCTGACACTGCATTTTCAGGAATGCTCTTGGAAAAACTTAGCAAAACCGTGCTGCACGGTCAAGTAGATGCAAAAAGGTTTTTGGGCAGTAGGGCGGTGGTTCCCAACCTTTTTTGCCCAGTGTTCCCCCACATCCCTGTTGGAATGAAATTAAGTACCCCTTCTGACATCATGTCATGTTCCAAATGTGTTCATTTGAATTGATTTTAAACTGGATGGTATTAACACTATTAATTACATAGAAGTGAATAAGGTTTTAAGAACTTTTCCATACAATTAAACTGTCAATCTTACGTTGATTTTGGTCAAGTTTTGCATTTCAACTGTTTTTACTTTAATGTGTTTAATTATTTGAACTGTTTATTCCTTACTTTAGCTATCTACTTAAACCATTTATTTGAAGTAGTAGTACATTTAGCTAACTGCTAAAACTAGTTCTACTGTAGAGTAGAATATTTCACAAGCCTCCACACTGCACACATGAAGTTCATGAACTTGTGTGTACAGAGAGGAAACTCTTATTTTAGAGTAGCTTCAATACAAATATTGAATTTGTGTGAAAGTACGGTTCATGCAGAACTTCAGCCCACCTGATCAAACCTGATCTAAATCAATTGGAACAACAAAAATTGGCATTGGTTTTTTAAGAAGCTAAAACGCAAAGTTGGCTTGTGATACTGTTGTTAGGTACTTTACTGTCCCTGATACTGGCTGAGAGCTCAACAGTGGACAGCAGGGAAATGAAAAGGAAGGGAATCAGCTGTTATCCACTAGCAGAGGTGAAGTTCACAATACTGACACTGGATGTTGTTTCTCTGAGCCGATACAACCTTGACCCTGAAGAAAGCTGGAGATATGTGAAGCGAGAAGCAATCAGAGTCCAGAGAGGCAGCAGAGACAGTGCAAACAGAGTGTTAGTCAATGAGAGCACTGGCTATCCAGGAGTGCTGCGCTGTACTGACAAGCTGCCAGAGAATCTCAGCCCTGAGGTTCAGTGCCTGGCTCAGGGGGCCCCGGGCACACAGAGCTCTGCTGGCTGTCAAACCAGAGCTGTGTGCCTGATTTGACAGAGTGACCATTGTGAAGAATGCCAAAGTACAATGGCTGCATTGTGCTCGCTTCATTTTCAAACTCTCTCTGCTTCCAATATACCCTCACAGGACAAAACAGAAACACACAGTGTGCCATTTGGTGCATTTCACCAAATCAGCTTACAGTAAGTATAAACACCAGGGTATTTAGATGTGAAATTCCAGGAATTGTGAGATGTGGCACCCTAGCACCAATATACGGTCAATATACAGTATATTACACACACAGCTCAACTTTTATCGGCCACTGTAGCCACACGACAATTAGGATAATGATAAAACATAATGCTAACACATAGTGTGACAGTAGCACAAATAGAATAAAGCCATACAGTCAACAAACAGACTGTTAATGTGTGTTACGCAGCAATGGCTATCTAAGGTTTACTGACGTTATCTTACATAAGTCATCACAGTAGCTAACATTGCTCGTCCGAAGCTACTGTCATATCAGTCCAAGTACGGTTATAGCTTCAAAGTGTATTCAACTAATCAACAGTCTTTGTCATTGCTTGAGGAAAATGTGAATTTATTATGTTTCCTGATGCTAAAAAAATGTTGTTTATATCAGTAAAATTAGGACCACATGTGTAAAGTCCCATATTTTTCATTATGATCACTTAAGATCTGACTCTTTAATTGGAGTGTCTGAGGTCAAAAAATGACGGACTGGACCTTTGAAGTTTTGAGAGGTTTCCACTACAATTTGGGCTGGAAAACAACATCTAATGTGATAAAAGTTACCCGAAATTCCATTACTTCGCATCAACGTTGTCACATTGACTTTTTCTGTTTGGAATATGTTTGACATATGATGAAAAGATACCAGTGGAAACTTTGATGAACCCACTGTTAGCCTGGTTATCCCAAGTCCCAACCCTGGCAGTGTTAGTGTCAGTATCCTACACAGGTCTGTTGCTCTGCTCTTCTTCTATCCCTCTACTCTTTGTCTGCCCTCTCTCGCTCTCTCTCTCTCTCTCTGTTCCCCTCGCTCTAGGCTGTTGACATTGGTTGAGCAACACTTGTGCTGCTGAATCTATTACACTTAATTCTCACAAGCTTGTCAGAGAACAAAACCCCCGGCTGATGGGAGCAACATATGTACACTGGAGTAATTATTTATTTACAGAAACCGCTACAGACTGAAATTCAGTGTGTGGCCAGGGATCCAAATATTGGCCGTTCCTGTGGACTTGAGGTAAATAAACCAGCAGAAAGGAAGGAAAGAAATGCTGCCAAGGAAAGGACATCCTTTATTCTTTTCTTGATTATCTCTGTGCAGCACCTGTGAGCAAGACGGGGATGTGTGTACATTTCCATTGTGACCATTAATCATCAATAATGCATCCGCAAGCAATGGTGTGTGCACATGTGTGTTCACAAGCTCACACATGCTTCTTCAGCACAGCAAACAGTAATGTTAATTCACAAAAATGCTGGAGATTTTTTTCTAAACTGAGCTTGTACCAGTAAACTAGTCAGGCGGCTAATGGTAACAGAATTTTCAAAGAAACTACAAAACCCAAAATGCTAGAAAAATATAGTACAGATCTGATGAACACTGTCAATAATGCTCCTCTTTTAATATGGTCTCTGTAAACATACTTTGTAGAGCATTACTTTGGACCCTCCTTAGGTCATTAAGATGCTGCGGTAAGTTCAGCAAACAAGTGCTGACCCACCAACCACCCAATAAATCCTCAACTTTCACAAACGCCTGCCTTGTTACTTCTTAGTCTTTTGTATGTCTTTCTATCTTATCTAAAATAAAATGTTCAATGCTTTTCCACAGTTACCAACTGACATTTCTCCCGTCAGTTCTGAAAGTAGAAGTACTGAAAAAAAAGAAAAGGAAGTTAAAATGGAAGTGCTGAAAGAAGTTGAAGTTTCAATCTGTTTCAACTATTTTCAGCGCTTCCACTTCAGCTGAAATTTTAACTACTTTTACCACTCACATGTCAACTGACATTTCAACTGCTTTCATCTCTTACTCTTCAATTGACAATTAAATTGCTTCCAGTGGAGAAAACATCAACTGATATTTCAACTGCGTTCATCTCTTTCTCTTCAACTGATATTTCTCCTTTCAGAGCTTGCACTTTGAATGACACTTCAAACCCTTTCAGGTCTCTGAAAATGCAGCCTTTTCTATTTTTTTCTATCTTCTTGTGGAGTAAAAGGAACTGTTCACTGCTTTTAAAGAGTTGCCAAACCCCCTTCGTTCTTTCATGACTGGATCAACAGGAGCATTATTAGGTGAGAATTTCTTCCAGAATGCAGAACTACAAATCTGATATCTACAGACAAATGCCGCCTTTGTGGATGTGTCACAGAGTTTCTAGCCTGAGGTCTTAATGTAAGTAGGTTACGAGTGAGTTGGTTTGCAGCAAACACATTTTCCTTTAGAGATCCAAACAGTAACAAAGAACGAGGTTTTCATTGAAGTATGAGCTGCTCAGTGGGTCACTAGTGCACCAAAGCTTCTGAATATGTTCCCTTAGAAATGTTTAACATTAATAGCTACTTCATCCTTTCAATACGTATCACACATCACTAAAGACACAAGTGATATTTCTTGAACAGTGATAAAATGTGTGTGTTCTCAGAACGAGACGTACCCTCAGCAGGGCTGTTTACACTTTTTGCTTGCTAAGGATTATGGGTACGAGGTTATGAGAGCATCTGACTGACTAGTGGGAGGGCAAGTCTCCCCAGGTGCGCGATTTGTGTTACGTGTGTGTGTGCTTCTGAGAGTGTGAGTGCGTGCGTGTGTGTATTCATGTGTGGGGGCGGAAGAGAGGACTACCGCCCACGTGGAAGTTGATGCTGCTGTCAGTAGGCGGCCGTCTATTTCTAGTGGCAGGCTGGCGGGCAGGAACGCATGGTGATATCTCTGCTTTCTTTCTCTTAATTATCAGTGTCTTTCTAAAAAAGTGTGAAAGCAATGATTTAAATCCCTTATCTTTCTCAAAAGTGGTGTTCATTGTTGGAAATTAAACACGGTGATGTAACCACCAAAGATGTCTTCGCTCACAATAAACATGATAGGAAAGGTGTTTTATCAGCAAATTCAGAAGTGCATTCGTATTTTAGTTTAGTTTCAATGGTAGATAACATTGTATTTGCTCTTTTATCTTTACTCACACAACCACTGTCCATTCCTGAATAGTGTCTGCACTGGTACTGTCAGGACATGTACAGGCCCAAGAACCTCCACCAATCACAGCTTAGGACAGCCTGTATGTTGCCTGAGAGGCGAGGCCTGGGGCAAAAGAAATCTCCATATAACATCACTGCTGCTCCTTGAACAATCTGAGTTCCTCTACTACCATATCTCACAGATAGACAGTGTGCTCTATAATGTATAACCTATATCTATGTATTTTGTTATATAGTATTGCATTCATCATGTTCCTAGACTGGATTATGTAGTGTCCTATACAGATTTATTATATTGCACTGTATCATATCATAGTGTTACATCATGTAATGTCAACTGTCGTGCTGCATGCTTGAGATAAACTGCCTACAAGGTAGTGAGTTCTTCAGCACCCTTGAAATGTTTGTGTGTGTTTGTGTGTGCGCAGCTTTCTGTGCTGCTTTACCGCCTGCGTCCTCCCACAAAATCCTCTACTTACAGTAACCCAACCATCAATACTGTTCCTACTTCCTGCCCAAATGTAGCCATGCTGGATGTCCTCGGGACTCACACATGCACACCCTTCCAGTAAAAGATAAAAATCTGCTCCTGTGGTAAGAAAAAGCATCTGATTCTTCCCATTTATTTTCTCTGAGAGATAGAGACAGCCAGCGGCAGAGCGGACGAGGAGGGACGCAGATAGAGACAGAAGGACATAGGAAAGATTGAAGATCTATATAGAACCTGCTGAATGATTGCGGAGGGTTTTCTGAGAAGCTGAACAACCTTGAAAGAATGAGGAATTATTTAACTGTCTCCAAGCAAGGGTAACCCAGAAAAGACTATATATCAGTTTTTATCTCTGTCAGTATTTTAATCAATGGGTTTGTGACATTATAAAAGCAATTACAAATACCATGTCTGATTTAAGACAAAGAAGGAAAATATTCCTTTATGCAGATGACTTGCTTCTTTTTCCAATAGGGTCTGGTCTTTCGCACTTATTACTGCCAGATATATATATATAAAATCTATTCTAGTTTTTCATATTTATAATTCAGGATTTAATTCAAATCCAAATTCACCAGAAAACATTGAGACTGTATCTTGAATCATACTGGAAATGGACTGTGATATCCAATTCCATTCAATCATAGAATGTAATGCACAATGTAATGGGTTTATGTGAGATATGGGGCTAAACATCTCTCCAACAAAGTTATTGAGACAAAAGCTCTAACCCTGCATAGAGTCCTGCAGAAGTATTTGTAAGGCCCAGAGTGAAGCTCACACAGGGCAGGAGGTCAATATCCTTAACACTTACTTACACAATCACTTGTGGGAATGGAACAACAAACCCAAACACAAACTGTAATGACATGCAGCGGCAGACTAACTGACCAAATTACCTGATAAGAAACCTAAAAAAGACCAGACAGACTACATGGCCATAGTCCGACAGCAGACAGACGGACCTCACTTTCCAGACAAACTGAACTTCCTAAAACTTTGTCCAACTAACATACATGAGACATTCTTTCCAACATTTGGAAACATAAACATTGTAATTTCAATGTCTGGACAGCAAGGCGAAATTACTCTTCACCCTGGGGTAGTTCTGGCTCTTAAATATGTTACTTCCTGCCACAAAAAAAAGGACAGCAAGGAGGAAATGTCATCAAGTAAATCAAACAAACGGGTTTCTCCATTTCTTTCTTTTACTTTGCCATAGATACACTCACACGCATAAGAAGATAATCAGTTTTGTTTTCATTCTTGTTTATGCCAGTTTCTTTTGTAGTCATTATTATTTCAGCAGCTTTAACAGTTCTTTGGAAACACATCAAGCATCAATGCCGACTAAACCCACTGAACTTAATGGAGAGAGTGAATGCTAGAGTGACAAGGGAGGAACAAAAGAAAAAGAGAAACGGGGTGGAAAAGACAGTCTACTGCTACCTCCTCATCGCCCAGTAGGAGTAGCAACCTAAAAATAAACCTGCAAGGACAACATATGCTCCTTTATTCCTCAACCTTTCTTCTTTTTTTCCTCTCTTGTGCTCCAACATCTCTGATCATCTTAACATCTCCTCTTTTTTTTCTTACAATAGACCCAACAGAGGCTGCTCCACGTAACAAAGCCTGCACTGTCCCCTGCTAAGCAGCCGAAGATTGATCTCCTTTCACTGTCTGCTGGAAAAAAAACGCCTAAAATGACAGCAGCTTTGAATGAGCAATCAAGTTACAGGATTGGACGTCGATGATAAACAGTTCTGCCAATCGACGCCAGGGAGCCAGGCTTTCTCCTGTGACCATCCATCAATCAGCTGATCGATGTCCAGCCCATCCCAAAATTCCCTCCCTCAGCCAATCGCCACTCTGCCCCCGTTATCTAATCCCAGTACCTGGAAACATAAATTCTTGGGGTATTTTTCCTCCTGGTGACGATGTGTTTTTCTAACCTCTTTGGCTCATTTTGGGGGAAGAAAATAATAAAGCCCTGGAATCTCTCATTTCCTGTGTGTAGGTCTAGCTCACATGCTGTGTTATGTTACATAGTTTTTGCTGATACTACTAGAGGCTGGTGGTACTTGAAGGCATACCAGGCCTTATAAGTCACCCTCGGGTGAGACTGGGTGTTTGTGTACAGTCATGGTATGCAGTAGAAGTGATGAAACTTTTTTTTTTCCTGGTGCCAAGTTGTTGTTTTTTTGTAAAATCCAATCAGCCTCGGTGTGACTGAAAGTCAAAATGGAATCAGTCTTATCTATTCCTGCGCACATCGCTTTGATTTTTCACAACGAAACACACAGTGGCCTCAGCACACAAAGATGACCTTGTGATAAAGCACGGCTGAGCATCTGCTTGTTCTCCTTTTTTGTTTGTTGCACAGAAATGGAAAAACTGTCAGATGAAAACGCCTTCTGCAAACGCACTCCCTTTCAGTCAAGTCGTCGTGGCACATTGAGCTCTGATGAAAAGACAATCTAATCATCTCCATCTCCAGTTCCAGTTTTTTTCCCCCCTTATCCTGTGTTCACACTAAATCCCTCCACAATCCTCTCCTTTCTGCCCTCCAGCACTCTGCATCCCGATTTTTACCTTTGTTGAAAAATGTTCCGCCATGTTTCATCCAATCATGTCTCATCTTCTTACTCTCCTTGCATAATTTTTCTATCAAACCTCTGCCCTCTCAACCTATTATGTCTTAAGTTTATTCTCCCATGCATCTATCTATCCCTCCATCTATTGATCCCTCACAGCCATGCATCCATCCGTCACTTAAGCCAAGCAGTCTAGGAATGTAGGGCAGCTGTAGGAGCTCCAGGACCACTTCTCTCTGTTTGTCCCACAGGCATGTGGCACTTTCAATGGGAATTTTGGCTGATCATCCGCCCACCCACACCCCCGCGCACTCCTTCCCTGTTGTCTCTCACTGTGCATCATCCTGGCTAAAATAAGCTAGCAGCTATCATTGCGCAATATCGTGTGAATTCTCACAGTGAAAGCTAAAATGAGATAGACTGAGAGATGAGGGATGTGCAACAAAAAGAAAAAAGATCCGAGGACAGAACACGTCAGTCAATGTGTTTCTTCTTAATATCTGACTTTGTCCTTCTCATGCAGCTCAAAGGCAAGAGAAAAAGGAAATATTGAGAAAGAAAGTCAAATCAAACAGTTCACAAATCATGCGGGATGAAGCTCAATTTTGTAAAATCAACAAGGATGTTCACGAGGATCTTTCGTGTATACAGTATCTATGTACGTGTCAAGTACAACTTCACGTTTACCAACTGCCAGGTTGGAGATACCCAATTTACTTCTTCTGTCAATTGGAGATGTGTTCCACTTTGTTAAGACCAATCTGATATGAACAGTGTTTGATCGTGATGGAATAAAACCCACAAACAATTTCCTCGAGCCAAAAGTCGCTCTGTAATCCACTGTTGCAAATGTTTGTTCATTGAAATATTGCTTAAACAAATCCTCTCCCTCGTCTGCAAGCCCCATTGTTTTAAAGCAGCACCAAAGGCTGACACACACACACACACACACACACACACACACACTTTGTAGCAAACAAGAGAAAGGAGGTAGGGAGGGTGGAAAATGAAAATGGGTAAATCTGTCAGTCTAAAACCTCTGTGTCAAACACTCCCTGGTGCTCTGAACTCTTCCCAGGCATGATATGCTGCACATAAAAGGTTCTGGTGCTGTGTGGTGTGATCATGGAGTCCACTGTCAACCACACACAGCACAGAGGAGAGTGTTTAGTGTGAAACAGAGGCAATAAACACAGGCCTGACTGAGGATGAATGTGAGATTCACTTCCCTAGAGTTTCCTAATCTTTTGATGCAGAGATAACACTGCTGCTGCAGTGATTTGGTCAGCATCTAGAATATACTGTGTACTGGCACTACTTACACCTGTAAAATGCAATAAATGTAGGTGTGAGTGTACAAACGGGTGACTAATTCAAGGAAGGTCTATTGTGTACATACAAATGCAGAGTTGAAGGATTAAAAGAATGTTTTTGTCATTCAGTGAATTTGTTTACTCTATACAGATGATTTCATGCATCCAGGAAGTGATACATATGATGCTATCATTCTTTCGCTTTAAGGTCTGAAGAAGGCACGCTGTTGCTGAAACATCAGCAGTCTACGCTGCATGTAGGTCTCAGGCTACCAGCCTGTGGAACTCTACTGGAGGGGCGAACACTGTTCTTCCTAAGGATATTCCCTCGTTTGGTGTTTTGATGATCCCTCTGTATGGAAGCATTTGAATTTGTTATGTTTCTCTCCGTTTATACTCCTCTCCCTTTAATTTGTATCCCTACCTACTTGCGTGCTCCATATGTCGAACGGATCTTCTGTAAACATGTCTGGTTGCAGCAACATTCCTGTGGCACCTCATACTGTACATATTTATTTAAAATGTCTCTCAAACCCCATGATGATGTTGTTGTAAGATAACCAGCTGAGATAATGAGTGGATGGAAGTGGAGTCCAATAAACTCCATAAACAGATTGTCTGCCACAGGAGTGCAACTAACAATTATTTTCATTATCAATTAAGCTAAATTACTTTCACTCTGTCCAAGAGGATATATTCAAATTGCAGATGAATGCAACAAGCACTGATATGCAACACCATGAGAAAATGTACTTGTTTCCAGTATCCTCGGATCAGTAGCACTTTCTCGCCACGCTAGTGCAGCTTTTTCGGCGAGTTTGATTTGCAGACATAACACCACTTTATCTCCTGCGTGGCAAAAGCACCAAATCACACACACATATAGAAAGCTGTGGATGTGTAATGTATATCCAAGTCTCTCTTAAAATGCCATTAGCTAATCTTAATAAGAACCTCATTCTGCTGTGTGTGCTAAAAATGCCTATGCCACGGAATGCAACTTTTGAGTAATCCCCTATCCTCAAATGCCTGAGTTGCAGTGTGAGCGAAGGTGCAGACAAAACAGTGCAATTGCATTGTGTGTGTGTGTGTGTGTGTGTGTGTGAGTACTTAAACACGTGTATGCAAGTGTTTATCTCCACGTGGACAGGGATTAATCCTCCAGTGTGCATCAGTGACGTCGTCATGCAAAACAACTACATCTATGGCGTGATGCTGGCAACGGTTGCCGGGACGACTGATCCTTTCTCAACAACAGTGCGTGTATGTGTGTAAAAGAAAGATGAGAGATGACAAAGAGAGAAAAGAAAAGCCCTGTGAAGCATGGATGCAGGAGGAGAGAGGAGATGGATGACAGATGGATTACTTGAAACGAGTTGCATTGGGAATATATGGCGTTAACTACCTCTGTTGGCAGAGGTTTTGAGACAATTAAACTGAAAGTCTACATGCTTGTTTTTATTGATTGCAATTGATTTCCAGAGTTGTAAAATTTTGTCCGATAGTATTACGAACCTCCATGCAGTGTTTTGGCGTCCAATAGGCCTTCAAGATCTGTTACTCAAACAGGACCGAACAGCCCCGGGCTGTGTTCGGTCTGAATGAACACCAAATCTTTCTAATCTACTCACTGTTACAGGTAATCTTTATGTTAAGCTGATATAGCATTGTATCAAAGATCTGATAGTCAGTGACATCCCCCTCTAATCGATATGCTGCGGTTGAATTGATTAAACATACAGCAGGTCTGAGAATCTGTTGGCAAAAAACTAAAGTATCATAACACGTAATTTTGTAAATGATTATAGTATTGTATTAAATAATTGAAATACATTATGATCTTATATTTTCCTCAGAACTTATACACATAATTATACCTGTTGGACCAAACATGCAAAACCATTTTATGTATATTTGACTTTTTTCTTAGTTAAAGTTTATTATAGTTTTGTTTTTTTTAAAAAGTATTACTTTTAATGATTAATGTTGTTTAATGCTCAATATTTACGGTTGTATTTATTGTTTCATTCATTTCTGAGGACAGTTTATTGTTCAATTGTAAAGTATCTTTACTCAGACATGTCTCTACCACCAATTTTTGGTTTGTTATGTGGTTGTTTATGTGTTTATGTAAAAATAATGAATTCTGGTTCAATATATTGTTATTAGATTTTAATTACACCCTAGTATTGATATCAATATTGGCCTCAAAAATCCAATATCAGTCAGGCTTTCATTTTTACAAAGGTCAAACAGTGTGTACCAAAATGCATACACACACATAAGCACACCTTTTCTCAACGCCAAAGAGCTACAAAGTGGCAAAAGGCATTTCAGAGTTTGAATGTGTTCACTAAAAGAAAACAAAGCATCGCTGACTCCGAAATACTGCAATATCATATCATAAGAGATTGTGTCATGACAACGGCACACACTGACACTGCCTTATGTTTAATTATCAGTAGTAACATTAGTAATACTTGCAGCACTATTATTTTGCAGGTTTTTAGTTTTAAGCCTGCCAAAATCTACACACTGCCTCAGAGGCTTTGCTATTGAGCCAAGACAAAAAAAAAACTATCTGGCTGGAATACAGAGTACCTGATATTTGTAGTATCTCTTGGCATAGGAATTGTGAAATTTGACGATATCCAATATCGCAGAACAAAATACTGGCTGTGGGCAGCTTCAAGCTGCATGAGCCCTCAGAAATTCATCTCAGTGTAACACTAGTCATCATGCAGGAATAAGAGCAGCCCCCCCGCCGCGGCAAGCAGTCGGGATTCAGCCAGTGCATGTTCATATTTGGCAAGGAAGCCAGCTGGGAGAGTGCGTAATAGAACTGCATGCATTATGGGATGCTTTCACAGAAGTGTGGGCCGCGGCAGGGCCGTATTAATATTACATTGAGGGGTAGAGAGACAGTGTGCGTCTGTGAGTGTTGAAGGGAGTGAATCATAGCCTTCAATGACAGCTGCTTCTCCGTCCTCCAAGGCGCGACCGCAGGGATGACAACACTGTGTGTGTGTGTGTGTGTGTGCTCAGTGGATCTTCACCTGCACTTGTGCACATATGTGTGTTTAAGTATGTTTAATCGGAGTTTTTGTGAGTGGATCATGCGATCATTGAAAGCAGAGGTGCCAATAGTTTACTTGAGGTTCTTGTTATCACTACCAATGTGTTATTCAACCTGCAGGAGGGATTCTTGTCAGTTCGGTCAAAGTACGCATCCTCAAAAGCCTTAAATATAGCCGTTCACAACATATTATCTAAGCCTACAAAAGCCTCCTACTTGAAATTCAGTCTTCGACAGCAAGTTCCTCACTTCTATTTCCGAGGCGTAGTGCTCAACAGCTCCCACTCATCTCCTCTGCTCTCCTCTCTCCCCTATCCTCTTCAAATGTTTTCTTTACTTCTCGCTACGCTGCTTTCTCAGTCTTCCCCTCCACGTCTGTCTCTCTTGTGAGCTCTTGAACCTCCAATATTTGTCTAGAGATACTCCGCCATTCTCTCTTATCTTCCTCTTCCTCTCTCTGTTATCTCGGCTGCCTTCCTTCTAGTAACCCGTCTTTTTTTATTTGTGTCCTCGCTTCTTAAGATCGTCTCCTTGACTCTCGCTCAGTCATCTCTGTCATTGTTTTGACTCGTGACTCAGAAACACTCATGACTCCTCATGAGTTGTCTCAGGGGACCACGAGGCACACTTGCCCCTTAGATTTGATGAGGGAATCCAAAGAAGAAAAACCTCCATCTTTTAGAATTCGAGAGACCACTTTGAAACATGTTGTCCTGCTGCGACAAGCGTCTGGTCATGTATAGTCACCAAGAATCCATTTAACTTTCACTACATGATTGGATTTTCTTTGCTCTATTTAACTTTCCTTATATTATGTTTCTTTCACAGTATTTTCTTTCATCTCTTGGAGTAGATGGAGGTCCTTCCACCATCACACTGAAGGCTGCACTGGGGTCAGAGGTCGACCTGGGAACTTATAGAGAGTAGAGATCTGTTGGGCCATCACAACGCTAAACAGCAACACAACCACTCAACATGCAACCCGCACAATAGCACGACATAGAGACCTCGCTAAAGGCTTACATACAGCCTGACAAGCTGCAGAGCACGGAGGGCAAGTACTCAGCAAGGGCACGAGCTCGGGGGTCGCAGCGGAGCGAGAGGTGATGCAATTGCTATAGTTCACAGAGAGAGATATCTGCTAGCAGGCTTGTTTTCAAAGAGAGAGGACTAGGCAGGCCTCAACAGATCCGACTTGAATCACACCAGAAATCTAAACCAATATCCAGCAGGCATTACACAGCAATACATCAGACCTGCTGGCAGTGCATCAAAATCTCTGGTTCAGAGAGAGCAGATGTAAATGTGGAAAACATGTGTCATGATAAAATATCTTCTATCTATTCCCATGTTTGCCGTAGTTTTACTGTTGTAAAACCTGACATATTCTCATGACTTTAGTACTTTAGCCACTCATCTAAGTGGATAAACAGTCTAGTTTCACATGCAGTCGGCCTGAGAAAACTATTTAAAGCAACAAATGCATGGAACAAGCTATGAAATCCATTATGCTACATTCCAATAATTGTAGTAAAGAATTGGTAAAAAAAAAAAAAATTCATATACATTGACTTCTTCAGAAACTCCATGACCAGTGGGAGCTGGATACTAAGTATCACTATGCATAACATTATTACTTTTCTCAAAGACGAGAGGTGACATGATGACATGATGACACACGAAGACACCTGTGCCATTTGCTGATTAAAGACCATGAGATGTGGATGAAACAAGCTAAAAGTCGATCTTGTCAAACAATAATATTGAAAGGGTGAAGGGATATTGGTGTGGGTGTTGTATCCTGTACAGGTTGTAAAGCCCTTTCAGGCAGATTTTCAATTTGTGATCTTGGGCTATATAAATAGAACTGACTTGACTTGACTTATAAAACATTGTGAGAGGTTGTACTGTATCACAGCTATTTGTTTTCCTTGAGGCTAATTACTGGAAAAGCAATAAATTGTGTTGTAAGATATAGTCGTGCAGTTCTCCAGCGAGTGATGTAATGACATTACCATTGAGACAAGCTGTAATGACCAATAATATTTTATCAATGAAGTGAAGCCTGCAAGCTGGTTGGCGCCATCAACTTGAGTCTGCCACGACACTCACAAGTCTTACTCCTCTCACTGCAACATATGTGCAACGCACCCACATTTCCCAAGCATACTAATCAACACTTACCGTCGTGGTTGGGGTTGCCCAGCGTCCACGGTTCATCTGAGTCAAAGTGTGTGTCGCCTCCAATTCCCGGCCCTGGAAAGTAGGCGTGGGCCAGGAAGCCGCCCTCGCCGTCAAAGGGCGAGCTGTCGCCGTGGAAACCTGAGGCGAAGATGATGGTGATGTCCACATCTTTCTTGGTCCTCTCCAGCTCGCTGTAGGGCACAGCCTCGAAGCGCAGCGGCGTCACATTTTGCCACACGTCGAAGGCGCGCCGAATGGCATCGTGGGTCTCCTCGGCACCCACTTTGGGCGTCACGTTCTTTATGCTGCCGAGACATGAGATACAGGAAGGGGAAGTTAAGACACAAGCAGATAATTTTCTCTTATCATCATGCCCCAGTAAGCCTCAAATCGAGATTTCTCATTTCAGGATGAGCAAATCTATTGTAAATTGGTTTGATAAGACTCTCGGCTTCTCAAAAAACAAACATACCTAAAAGTAGCTTCTTCTGCTGGATGTCCACTCAGAAGAAAAATTAAAGATCAGAATCTAATCAGGCAAAGTAAATAGCCTCTAACTCATCTGAAGCACGATGATAGAAAACAATACAGTCAGTAACCAACACAAAGGCTGACAGAGGAGGATGCTACCGCCACGTCAATCTACATGATCACACTATGCCATTTTTTTTTTTTTTAAATGCGTCGCTATCACCGTTTTCCCTGCATGCTGCCATTTCACGCTCATCCTGTTCGCCAACAGAGAGCTAAATGGAGCGATTTATGACAGAAAACAGCTGAGTCCTCCCCTGCCGGCTCAGAGTTGCTGCAGGTGTGGAAAGAATGGGACAATTTCCTGCCACTGGAATTTATTTTCTAATTAAGGATTATCAACAGCCCACTGCCTGCTGAGAGCCCCAGTCTGGTTTGGGCAATCAGGAAAACCTCTCTCCACATCACTCGCTCCAAAAATATCTCAGCGTCACGCTCTATAAAAAATGGCTTCTCTCTCTCTTGGGTGAGACAGATAGGTATAGTTTTCAACGTAGACGTTTGTAAACACACAACGCTCTATGTCTTCTTACTCTGGGAGCGCAGTGTCTGAGTTGGGTGGAAAGTTGGTTGGCTGATGTTCACTTGATAAGTGCAGTGTGTAAATAAAGCACCGTGCCAATTTCTGTTTTTTCTCTCTTTCACAAGTCTTCTTGCTCAGGTGTTTAGAGTTGTTTCAGGAATCCCCTTTTTTTCTCCTCCCATCCGCACTGTTTCCTCGGTGTACTCTCTGTCACCTCCTCTGCTTTGTTGCCTTTTCATTTTAGCTCTTCACAGCGCCTCTGTTCGGCTGTCAGGCTGTCATTTTCGATAATAGAAATAAATATTATCAGAACGTCTTTTGTCTTTGACTATTGCTCATCCTTATCTGCCTGGGTAGACTGCTGCAAGGCATATTTATATACTGCATATTAATATTGCATGTAAGCTCAGATTAATTATTGACTCAAACTCAGTGAAAAGGGAAGCATAAAGACTGGTTATGAAATATAAATACAGTGCCACTGAATAACCTGCAATGTTCATTTAAAATGTTGTAATTGCTCATACCAAACCACAATCTGCTTCTAGACCTCTATCTGCTCTCTGAAGACTGACTCGCTGACAGCTGACTTCCACTTTAGCAAAGATGTCTTTGCTTTAATTACGCTCTCACAAGTTTTGGCAAAACTTTCAACTAATGACTTTCACTTTTGACAGACCTGAGTCCTGCAGGCACACACACACACACACACACACACACACACACACACACACACACACACACACACACACACCTCACACAGGTATCGTAAAGAAGTGGAATATATGTCATTTTAAAAGACGCATCTACAAAAACAAACCATCAGAAATGTATTTGCTGAAAAAGGAAGCAGCTCTTTTGATGGTGATAATATTAAGTGGTTTTGAGAGTCAACAGCAGTATGGCGGGTATATCTGCAAAGATCAAACAGAACCTGGAGGGATCAATTGAACTGGTGTTTGTTTGGGTCAGGTGATGACCACCTGATGTTCTCGGCATGATTTATGTGACCCAAATATTTATCTGCAGATTTGTCTGTTGTTACAAAGAGTTTTTACAAGCCTAAAGTTGAACTTGCATAATTCATTTTTTGGACGATTTGGGGGCAATGCTGTCAAGACAACTTTGACATATTAACACCTCATATTGTTGATATGACTAACATGTTAGCAAACAGTGGCTTATGTACATATTGAGCAGACACAGAGCAACATTAATTAACCGTTCTTGGTCTCTGACAACTCTTGAGACAAATATCTGGCTCTTAAACTGCTAAACAGCTAACGGCCAACTTTGTCTGTCTGCAGGTAGTGTACTGCAGGTTTAAAGGGCTTTTTGATGAAAACAGCTGATGAGAGCGGTGAGAGTGAACCAAAACAGTAACGTTGTGAGCCGTAAAACCAAAACGATAAGCTGAGAGACGCTGAACTGCTCATAGCGCTGAGGGGAACCTCACAGTCGGCACAGCTCTCAGTGGGTTTGTGCAACATATATTGATGGCAGATGAGCATACATTATCCCTGTATGAACTTACCGATTGCATTTGAGTGCTTGTACTGAAAATGTTTTACAGACCAAAGAATTGGACAGTTGGAACTTTGTCATAATCAACAGTGCCACACGCTGAAAGCAACAACAACCTTGTTTTGATGTCTTGTTGTAGACTGTGATCAGATTTGTTGTAAGTCATATAAATTGTGATGAACAGCAGCTTGAGAATCGCGTGTCTTCAATTGTCCTACAATAAATGGGAGTAATAAATGCTTGCATCTCAAGATTTGCCAGTACTCTTGAATTAGAGAAACAATCTCAAACATCAGTTGAAGTGGTGTGCGATGGTTTGCTGTTGAGTAAGCAAACAGTCTCTGTCTGATTGAGGCCACTTATGGAGGCAACACAAAGCGGCCTTGTCTTTTGAAGTGCTTATGTAGAGCAGACAGAGATACGCAAGCGTGAGAAACACAAGGAAACAGTCCCCCTTTCAAATCAATATCAGCTGACCCAGAGAGAGTCTGCAAAACGTACAAATGTTTTCACTGAGACTAAAAGTGAGAAAACAATTTGTGGCACCTCCAGGGTTCTCCATGAATACATGTCCTTGTCCTGCTCTGTCTGAGGTCCCAATGAAAGGCCTTACCACAACTGTGGCCTCTTGAGGAATGAAAATATGGTTTCATTTGATTCTATTACCCATCTCGCAGCATGTGTGTCCTATTTTAAGGGCAAGACGGATAAAGAGAGAAACTCATGCAGGGAGAAGCTGCAAAAAGACAAATAAAAGAATCCCAACCTGCTCTGAAGCCACATTAAATATTAAACTCCATGTTGTGAGGTGATAATGATTCCGGATGCAACTCTTGTGCTATAATAGTACCTGCATGCAGGGAGGACCGTAGGGATGCCAAAGCTAATTAGTGCCTCCCCACAGCAAGTACTGTATGTGGCTACATGGAAACTAGCACACACCTGGGGCGGCCATTCATTTGTTATACTTTCCAAATGCCAGCGCTGTTTTTTTAAAGATTATTTTTGGACTGGGAGAAAGACTTCAGTCAAAGGCCTAGACTTGGATTCAAGCCCACAACTTTGCATACTTGTTTTATACTTTTATATACATATATATATATATAAATACACACTACATACAGTAGTTCCCTCTAACTTCAGCTTAAAGGACACATGTTGGGCTGATATAAAACTTGAGGGTTGTTGGTTAAACCAGTACAGGTTTGATATTGTGATTTCGGCTTTTAGATCACAATGTTACGACGGTAGAGAGCTCAGTAGTCGATGACTGTGAGCCATCGGCGATGAACGAGGCCCAACCCTAATAAACCTGAGTTATCCTTTTATTTTAAATCTGTATTTTATGTTAATTTAACAGTAAAGATATTGTTTCTGGTCTTTGATTTAACATGCATGCATTTGTTTAAAAGAACCCAAGAGGAGAAATGATAACCGATAGCTGATACACATTCTGACAGGGTAAAACGTTCGTGTTATACGTAGAATAGAGGGACTAGCATATAATTGTGTATTAACTGTGAAACTAAAGGGTTCCTGTTGTGTGTTTTTGTACCATAACACAGTCTATAACATTTTGATACACTATCTCAAAATGATTAATAATGTTTTTTCGATATAGAAATGTGACACATGGAACCTTAAAGGAGATGTCTTTATAAGATATACAATGAGCTACATCCTCTAACTACGTCCATTGCACCAATTTAACTTAAAAGGAGCAGCTGCAGGCACATCTGACTACTGACTGGAGGCTAGGCACACATCTATGTACAATACACACACACATATATGCACACACGAGCACACACACGCTCTCAAAATGCTTCCATCCTATTACATAACCCTAATCTGTCAGAGAGCACCCTCTGCTTTCCACTGGGGTTTCCTCCTCTTCTCTCAGCTCATTCCTTTCTATCTGCAGCTGCTTCTCCTCCAACACCCTCCCTCCACTCCTCACTCCCAACCCCCTCAATTCCACCCATCTACTCCTCCACTCTTCATTAAGCCTGCCTCATTTTCTTCTTTTCAAATCTGAGGTGAACCAAGCACTCACAAAAGATAACTCCAAACCCAGTGTAATTTAAAAAAAAGAAAAGAAAAAATGCACAGACATGAATGCGGACAGTTCTGCGATCAGTGATATACAGTCCTACTCCAGCTGTAGGTTACTGATCCTCTAAATTACATTCAGCATGTAACACTGCTTATACATTTATCCTCAGGCCAGAGCAAAAATAAAAAACAAGCCCAGTTCTTAAGGATTATCCCATGAAACATGGAGCTGGGGGCTAGCAACAGTATAGTATGTACAAAATATTACAGAATCTGAGCTACTGACCTCACTAAATCAACAGAGAAACATTACATAACCCCAGCATGTTGTCCTATACATTATTACAACATCAGAAACTGTGCTTGTGAATTATAAAATTGGTGATGGGATCTCTGGTGCATGTATGGCTCTTACATGTACACTCTTTTCCCATTTGTGCTACATGTTCTATTGAGGATAAAGCTGTTTCTTCTACAGACCGGGGTTTGAAGAACAGCCTGTGCTGTGGGTTTTATAAAAGGCAGATACGGAGGATAAGAATAGGCTGTATCTTTTTCTGTCTCTCTGAAAGGAATGTGTATCTCAATGAAAAGGTCAATGACACTGGTTAAGTCCTGGAGCCCTGTTTGTGTGCACATGCCTCTGTGTGTGTGCATGTGTGCAGATATCAGTTATTTCTTTGTGGCTGTAGGCGCACACTGGGTTAATCTTGTTGACCGTATGTCTTCACAACTTGACAAAAGCCCTCTTGATGGAGAGAGTCAGTGTGTGTGGCTCGGTTGCTGCAGCCCTGGTCACGGGGATCGGACTATTATAAAACATTGTGACAACACCGCCTCTAAATTAAGTTGATAGGCTGAATTTAAAACCACCCACCTGTATGTGATATGTTTGTGTTGCCACTTCTGTCCTGTAAGGGCGTACCGCCGTTTCCTGACACTGAATTTGGATGCACCTCCTACCTGGTCAGGAACCCCACATCTGGGCCTCTTCATCCACCTACAGGACCAACGAGAGAGAGTCAACACTGAAGGTACATTGATCATTCTGCTGTGAGTATCATATCTTTTATAAAGTGATGTACAATGCCGACATGATGACTAGGAACCAATTCTGATCCAGTGTAGCTCTTTACATTCATGAACAGGGGTAGACTTTACTGATGAGTGATGTCATAGTGTATGTATAAGCAATTCTAACAGGTTGGCACACATGTTGAGATACATACAAACCACATACATGACAATGCACTTAAAAGTTATTTCAAAATCTAAACACAGAACATGCAAACATATCCATTCACGTATTACACACAAAAGACGCCTCACCTTATCGTGTTATCGCTACATCAACAAAGAGAAGAAGAGGAGGAGAGGGGGAGAAGCAGAGGCATACTGTTAGCTTATCACGTCTCACTCTGTTTTCAGCCCAGTGGTCGGACAGCTGTTAGTCTGCATTCACACCGCTGGCCACCTCATTGCCATGTTGTAGTTCAGTGGCCAATTTGAGGTCATTGCTATTTGCAGCATGGATGGTATTTCAGTGTTGGTGGGGACAAATGTCAGTGAACACTGCTGTTTTTAATGATTTGCAGGTAAAAGGATGTCTGGTTAAAGCCCCAGGGTTAAAAGCAGGTGAAATCTCAACTACATATTACTGCAAGTACCTATTGTGTTTTATTTCTCACATAACTAAAATCACTTTGATTCTCAATGCAAAGTATCACTTGAATATACCTCTATGTAAGCCACAGGCAGGTTTACCCTCCACTACATCCATGTGTGTGCACCTCAGGCAACATCAGAAAGACTCTTCTTGTCATTGTACAGTCGTACAGTCACAAAAACGTACATGTCATCCTTGTCTACTCGTGGCTGCTGCGTTCAGGTTCGACTGATCGCACGAGGAGCAACCCAACACTGTCCCTTCTCTTCCGCTGAGTATTAACTCTTTGACATTTTGCAGCCTTTGATCTGACAACGGTGGTGTACTCTCTGTAAAAGGCCCCTTTGATCAAATTAAAACGCCCCACTAAATACCTGTCAGGGTAACTTTGTGTCTGGTAAAATGACTCTGCTTGCCTACAGAATGCAAAACGGGATGAAGAAGAAGAGACTCATCTAGAGTCCTAACAATCAAAAACAATACATGATGCTAACAACATTTTATCCTTTATTTTTGGCTGGCTGTTGTTCACTCCTGTAAAATATCTATGTACGCCTGAGCAAATTCAAATTTCAGCATGTAGTGTCTATCAAATCATGAAAATCAAGCACAAATAACACCAATCTATTCAGAAAAATAACTGAGGAGCGTGTCTGTCTTTTAGCTGATGTTCTGGTATGTCAATAATTAATCACACTTCTGAAGTAGTAACATTTTATTAGCCATAATAAGTATTTATCCATACTATTTATTGGCATGCACGCTTATACAAGAAATTTACATTTACACTACTAAATGAAACATAAACACTCCTAAAATAGGCTACATGTGCATTGAGATGGACATGTTTCCTTATTTTTTGACGAAACTCATCATGAACAAAGCTCAGAACTCAAAGTCCCATATTGTGGCATCTTTAACAGGTATTTGTTTTTTTAAAAGTGTGACTCACTCTATGGTGTTGCCGTCCAGAGTCCCTGTGACATTGAGGCCATAGCGGCGCTGCATGGCAGCGATAGCGGACTGCATGACTCGAGCAGAACGCAGCACTGACATTCTGGGGTCTGCAGAAGGGAGGTAGCCATACCTCTGGAGCCATGCCTGTGGACACAAACATGCAGAGAGAGAGGGAAGGGTGAGCCGTTACAGTAAAAGGTTTCCGGCTGAGAGGCTAATGACTTTGCAAAACATTTAAAAACACGATTGCAGATTCATGGTTAGAGGAATTGTTGGGCATATTGGGAATTACGCTTATTCACTTTCTTTCTGAGAGACAGATGAGAAGATCGATGCACTTCCCATATTTGTACACAGACAGGGGAAACAACTAGCCAAGGTCTTTCCTAAGTAACAAAATTCACCTTTAAAGTTCACAGATTCACAGTCTCTGCTGGTTGCCTGGCAAGGTGAAAATAGTCATTTTTACACTTTTTTGTTTTTTGTATGAATTAAACACAAAAAAATTATAAATTTTAATTAGTAGCTTAGAGGCGCTAGTAGACAGATTGTTTTCCTTTGGACAGAGCCAGGCTAGCTGTTTCCCCCTGTTTCCAGTCTTTATGCTAAGGTAAGCTAACTGTTTCCTAGATAGTTCTTCTAAGCTAAATATGTAACTAAACTTCATATTTAGTGTACAGACATGAGAGTGGTATCAATCTTCTGATCTAACTCCCGGCAAGAAATTAAATGAGCATATTTCCCAAAATGTTGAACTATTCTTTTAACACCTGCCACTGAAGTGCCCTGGAGGTGTGAGTTCCCATGCTGCCAGTGCTGTGAATTTATAGTATTGTATTTGTGCACGAGGAGCATTTTAAACAGACGATATACTCAGCTGAATTCCCCTGAATAAATTAAGGTAAAAAATATCCCCTGCTCTACATGACCTAGAACACCATTTAAATGTCATCAAGGTACAACTTTATGTGAGAGCCAGAGATGCAAGAGGAAGAAACAGATCAGCAAATAAAAGATCTTAAGGCACTTTTTGGTAAGGGAAAGGGCATAAGTAGAAAGAGAGAAACCTCTATACGAGTTTATAGTGCAGAATGTCACCTGTTATCATGTCATTTGGCTTGTCAGGGAAAGGCTTTGGTGTAATAGAGCTTTCAGTGGCCCTATAAAATCCTGCCAGAGGGAATCACAGCTCAGATCTTTGGACCAGGGAGAAGAGGAGGATCGGCTGGGCTTTCCCAATGAAGAGGCTTTAGGGATTTGGATGGTCCCAGCCGCTCTGTATTCTCTCTTTTTCATGAAAATGGTAAACAGATTCGCCAACAGCTGCATTGAGCAACACAAAGCCAAACCAATAAAAATAAAACTAAACCAATAAAAAAAATAAATTGCATTGTCTGAAGTGCAGAGAAATATCACACAAAAAACAGTGGCTTAAACTGTCAGGCAGCATATTTGCCTCAGACGTTTTTATTCTTCATTCTGCAGCGCTGTGCTGTGAAACCTGAGCGCTATTCTTATACACAATGTTGTCAAGCTGCTTCAGTCATTAAGGAGGCCTGCTGCTCAGGATAGCATACACACTGAGTACGAAATTCACTAAACAGGGAGGGAAGCTTGGTGTGAGAGCGAGCGAGGAGAAGGCCAAACCATTATTCAACAATGAAACAAATGTGAGTCTGCAGCGTCGGCTAAAGCGAGCAAGCCTCGTGTCGGGCTCCAAGCGGCAACAATGAGCTCTTCAGAAACTCATTGGATTTAAAAAGTGTCACAAACTGGGACAAAAAAAGACGACTGTTACTGGGACGGTGTTCAGTTAACATGCAAATGGGGAAAGTTAATGAGTAACATTTCATTCCAGGCGCCTGATCCCTGTGCAGTGGCAAATGGCTGAATACTGACTCTACAAAGGGGATCCTAGTTGAAAATGTAACTGTGAATTTTAAAAGCTCACTTCTGAAAAATAGCACATGAATAAAGGTGGGCAATGCAATTTTACATCTTGAGAGCGAGATACACTGCATGTTTTGGGGGGAAACCTTTTACTGGAAAAAATGAGCAGATGGGAATTAGCAACCAAAGATGTTGACTCCGAACTCCGATATTGCAAAGTTTTCAAACAAATACCTTAATATATATATATATATATATATATATATAAATATGAATGACGATGTAATGAGGGGATTCCCCTTGGTAATTACAAGTTTGACACCACCCTCATATCTGTTGATTGAATATGAAGCTCGAGCCAGGAGACGGTTAGCTTAGCATAAAGACTGGAAGCAGGGGGGAAAGAAATGGCTCTGTTAAAAAAGAAAATCTGCCAAACAGTACTTCTAAAGCTCAACTCACTATAAAACCCACAAGTTGTGATTTTATGGGGGGTTATGTGCCAGACTATTTCTTGGCCAGGTCATGACACCCGTAAATTTATTATTGATGGCCAAAGACAAATGACTCACTATTCATTTAATTCTGTTAGAATAGTTAAATTATCTCAGAAAATTCAATCATTTAACTGTAACACCCCCTTAAAGATCTGGAAAAGACAACATTGAAGATATTTTGGTAAAACTGAAAAATAAATGCATTAAAAGGTTCCTGGAAATTACTAGATAATGGTGCTAATGGTAATTATGGAGACAATGGAGTGTCCAACTTTCAATTCATGAATTCCAATTAAGTGCCAGTGTAACCTAGAGTGTTTCAGTCAGTGCACCCACAGCAGGTTAGCTGAACATGCAAAAATGTCAAATTTGTCTGTAGGCAAGCATAGAATTCAAAATATATAGAGATGTTTCAGGTAGTAAATGAAATATGAATGAAAAATGTTACATTTTACACCATATTGAATCTTATATCACCAACGATTTAATAGGAAGACCCCAACATGCACAAATCGTTAATCAAAAGTCTTTCAGGCTAGAGAGGAACCTACAGCGTCTAAGCCAGACTTCCTCTTTGTAGTTTATCAGTACTGTGATTGGCACATTGACAAATCCCTGATGCTCTGCCGACCTACTTCCTGTCCCCTGAGGACTAAAGGTAGGCACATGCACAGATTAACACTCTGCAGCAATAACTTCTCATGCCCAACTCTTGTCAATGTCAAAATGTTATGCATGTGTCAAGATTCACATTTTTTCACACCTTCCTGCACACTCGGGCTTCCTCCTCACATGTCATTCTATCTTCCACTCCTTCCTATCTTCTTTAATTGTCCATCTTTCTCTGCTGAGTGCTCTGGTCTATTTCATGGATTTCCCACTGCCTCTTTTTTTCTATCTATGCTCCCCCACCTCCTCCCCTCACACTCGGTGAGTGGGTGATAACGTTATGATGTGTGTCAGGTTTTTTACACTCTGGAGAGACCTCTGGGGAGAGAGGAGCATGGGTGAGATTTCCATTCGGCTGCTCAGGTACTGAAACTACCGCTCTGTAGTCTGACACACACACGCACACACACACGCACGCACAAGCTCAGACAAAGACACAGACACGCATTCATGAAACACTTGCAAAGCTGCAAAACAGCCCGATGACACTGACAGAGGGTTCAGCCATGAAAAAAAAACACATGAAAGCACACAGTGGGTCAGAGCGCTCTGTGAAGAAATCACAAGACAATACAACAGCCACACATGCTGCACACATATACAAACACAAACAAACAAATCTCTCTCCAAAACACACTCATACGTTTTATTCTGGCATGGTGTAGTAATGTGGTTTGGAGCCACAATGCATGAGGTAAAACTCATGATTTATAAACTATAATTTGGGTTTGAAAAGCACAAATGATTGATTGAAACTCCGTTAGACCAGGTCTGGTTTAAGTTGTTTCAGATCTTTCCCCTGTTAGAATAGTGCCATAAATACCAGCAAGCGTAGCTGATAGGGCATGTCTTAATCTCTGAAGAAAAAGTGTGTTGAATCTCAGAAAGGCGTGCACACGAACTTAAATTAAATCCTTGTAACAGCAAACATCACAAGCACAGAGCAGTTATTACAGACATTCAAATCTTTGTTTTAATGCTTCAAATCTAATTTTAAACTTTCCAAATAAGAGTTGAAACTCAAAGCTTGAGTTTAACCTTTCAAATCTTCATGTTTTAGGATTGTAAATTTGATTAATTCCTCCAGCAACCTTTACATTATTCACACTCAATTACAGGCATGCTTAACAATCATCTTCATGGCCCCATCATAAAGCTTAATTCATTCAAATCCCATTAACCAGCGGGTATCACTAGTGTCTGTGAGATCTTGTTCTCTCTCACTCTCTCCTCTTCTCACATCTCCTCTCTGTCATGTCGCTCTCTACTGGCGTTCCTTTTCCTCCTAATGTCTACTTTGCTTTTTCTTGTCCTGTAATCATCTCCGTGCCTCTCTCACATCTCCTCTGTTGACATTGGAGGTTTTTCCAATGTAACCACGTTTGGCTCTGTCCTATAACCACGGGCCCGGTGAATACCCCTGCTGCTTTTGGGGTGAAAGAGGGGAAAAAAAGAAGATATTGATGAAAAAATGTACAGTTTAGACGTGGCACTGCATATTTAGCCAAACAAAAAATCCAAACGCTACGAGGTTGTTTTCCCCCTGCAGCCTTAGAATACTGTACAGCCTGATTGTTCCGGCAGAGAAACATTTTAATTCAACACAAACACACGCTTCAGTACTTCAGATGGGTTTTTGAAAAAGTCCCAAAAAGGACCACTTTGTCCCAAGATGAAGGAGACTGCATGGGCTAAAACATATACAGACTGTCTATTTATTTAAAATAATTATGACTTTATGACTTTATTGCGTAGACATGTACGTGTGTACAGATACAACATGTTTTGAAATCCTGCTCAGAACATAAGATTAAGTGTGTATAAAATGTATTTGCAGTATATGCACGACTTTGATGTAAATGAGAAGCTGCAAAGAACACAAGAGGTTTTTTCAAGAGGTGTTGGCAGTAAGTATTAAGTCAGGTGGTGTGATGAGACAATGCAGCCATTATCAGATAGAGAGACGTATTAGAAAAGAGGCGACGGAGAAAGAGAAAGCTGAGGCTGTTGTTAGATATGTCTGTCACTCAGACAGTGACAGGATATTGGATGGTGTGTGTGTGTGTGTGTGTGTGTGTGTGTGTGTGTGCAGGAGGTGAGTGGGGAGAATGAGATGGAGAGACATAGGCAGGACATGGAGGGTGCAGCTGTCACAGTGGTTCTGTATATACAGCACTGCAGGGGAACGGCAAGACAGCACAATAAATGAATACAGCAGAAAAGAGCAGCCAGTAATTTCAATGAAACTCTGTACACTGACAGCAAGCACAGTCAACCGAGTCACTATGGTCACCGCATCTCTTCTTTAGCAATGTTTTGCAGCTTAAACAAAATGTGGCGAGTATTGAACTTCAGTAAAGTTGGGGGACTTTTTGACTTGACTTTTAGTTCCTAGTGTGGGTCACGTGCCAAACATGTTACAACCTACAATAGTTAAAACGGCAAAACAGCAGATATTTAGTACTGCCTACAATGCTAAGGCATGTCTCCCAGTGTTTGACTACTTCAAGGACAGTGACCCGTCTTCTTATAATCCTAGAGACAGAGGCGTAGATCTTAAAAAATGTGTTTAGCTGAATCAGTACAGAGCCCTTTGCTTTTTTTCCCTACATCTCACTCTGTTATCTGTCCTCATCTCTTTCCCTTTTCTTTCTTTACCCTCCCTCTCTGCTTCCCTCTTCTCCTCCTCATTGATTCACTCTTTCTCTATGTGATCTATGGTTCCCGGTGTTCTGCAAATGTAAGGATTCCTGAGAGCAGGAGGCTCCGGATCGACAGCCTCCTTATTCAATAAGACAGGAATTCTTCCCCCGTCCTCTCTTCACAAATGGATAACGAGGCAGCTTGTAAGCAAAGATGGTGCCATTCAGTAGAGCTGCAATTTGGACTCCTTGTTGTTGTTGTGATAATAACGACATAGAATGGTAACCATACTTCATCTAGTGCTGCATTACAAGTGCTTCACTGGGCTACCAGAGCTCACAGTAACAGTACTGCAAATAGAGACGAACAACATTATTATTTTTGACCAGAGCATCAGATCATAACGGGGAGAGAAGCTTCATGAATTGTTAATAAGGAGATATTAAGAGCGTGTTCACATCTGTAGCTCAGTTCTCTGGATCAAAGCAGAAGATGATACATTTTCATTTTTGCCCATTTAGAGTTGACACACTGTCTTAAACCAAATCAAAAATTGTAAACATTACACAGTGGCTGATTGGGAACTCTGTTAACCGATGGGATTTCTTTTCTGGCATCTAAGCTAAGAAAGAATTAATCAGATAGGAGTATTAAAGGAAAAGTTCTACATTCACTTTCTTGCCAAGCATTAGACGAGAAGATTGATACCACTCTCATGTCTGTCCCCTAAATATGATAAAGATAAATGTATTATGTGCATGCTACTTGTTTCCACTCACTATGCTAAGCTAAGCTAACCATCTCCTGGCTGTAGCTTCATATTAAACTGACAATCGATCAATCTTCATCAAACTATTCCTTTAAGAATACCTTAATCTGCTATAGAGAACAAAAACGGGCAGCTAGAAACAAAAGATATAGATGACATGTGGTATACTGAAACATGACGAGGGGGAAATACATGGAGCTGTTTTGATATCAGATAAAAATGTTTGAAGTTTACAGAACCAGTAATAGCTGTGCCATGTTTGTTTGATCCATTCATACATTCTCCTCAACTCTAACCTACACCACGCAACTGAACCAAACTAGCCAAGTGTGAATATGTCACAAAGCAAACACAAGTCTCTCATGTGTAATCCAATAATCATGTTGTTAGAAAAAATGTTAGTCTGACAGAAAGAGTTGTGTGCTATAATGAGGTTAAACTTCTCCAGAAATCAAGGCACTCTTGAAGTAGAAAGATAAGGAGTCCACCAGCATGCCCTCATGAAGGCTAAAATGTCTGAAATGCATCAGTGCCTATTTTTGGGTTCTCCACACTTGATTTCACTCCACTTTGAAGTAGATTTCTCTCATGCTTCTGATGCAAGCGGAGCCCGGCCTCACCTCACTTCCCCCCACACTTCTTCGCACAGAGTGCATTTCATTTTCACCTTTGTCACACCGTGAAAGAAAAAGCTGTTTCTGGTTTTAAATCTCGGCCCTCATAGCTACCCTAAAAGGACACTTCAGTGCATTAATACAACCATATCTATAGAATATATGATATCCTGGTTCTCCGAGGCTCTTATCCAGCTACATAAGACCTTTCAGGTTCAGAATAGTCTCTGACAGAGAGATTAAAACCAAGTCATCTCAGGTAAACTCAGCCTATACATCAGGAAAGTAACATGCAAATTACCCAGTGAAAGAGAGGGCAGAAGTACTGGAGTGATTCAGAGGCCATGTCCTCATCCAGAAGCCTCATACGAGTCACTGAACTGAGGTGAATCTAGAGCACTTGTGTCCCCGGACCACCTCTCAACCAGCCAGCATGGCCCCTCTACCTGACGAGCAGAAGGCGGGCCAATTAGCCGATGGGTGCCATCAAAAGGCCAACCTGTAAGGCGATGGAATCATTCTATTATGGATGAGACGTGTCTCAGGAAGCCTGGGTCGGCATGGCAACACACTGACGGCGTGCAGTAGCTGCCGATGTTGACGTCTGTGACCGTTCGGCTGACAGGAGCTTGGCCCCCTCAGGTTACACGGGGACAGCATGCGACTTGTGCTGCAGATCACATGTGCATTAATTGTTGATGGCGAGATGCATTCATGGCAGTTTTATTTAGTCAGAGGGAGAGGGCGTACTTTTGACATTAATGTGACTTGTGTGAAAATGTAATAAGAAGCCATATATTGCATGAAAAAAGTGACGTCAAGGGAGAGATCAGGTGATTTATGCTCCATAATAATAGCATATAATAATAGTATCAGGCCAGTCCTTTTTCACTGAAATCTTACAATTTCTGCAACAGTACCTGGAATCACAGGTTGGTTTGGTTTGAAGTTTTTGCAACTTTTTCTGCCACTCACCCCGGGTCCTGTGATACTCACTCTCTGCAATATTGGAGGTAATTAGGCTCAGGCTGTTCTATAAAACCTCAGAATTACGCTTGTGATCAGAGCAGGTCTGTCACACACCATCAGTGAACTGCTCAGAGAGCAGAGAGTGTGTTTACAAGCCTGAGCTACTCAGAGAAGGTTTATAGGCAGAATGGGACAGAAGCGATAAACTGAACCTCGTATATTTATTATATATTACTCCCCTTGAGTACACACACTGTTCCTGCATGTTTAAATATATATACACCTACTGTATATGCACATACTGTCTGCATCAGCAACATTAGAAACCCCATCACGCATCTGGCTTATAATCTAGTCGTTTCAGCTTCTTTTGTCTCTGAATCTGTCAAACACAAAGGTAACATATTACGACTAGTTTTGTAATTATAGTGTATAGTATTCACTTATATGGTATAATAAGTGCAGGCTATTTTGGATCTTGTCTCTATACACTGCTTCATCATATACATCACATATACATCTGTCAAAACTAAGAATGGTAACTTAAACTCCAGGATAAAGTTTCAGACTAGTTTGGCAGACACTGCAGTCAAATTATGAGCCATATGCCAATCTGTATAATTTCACCAACATCTCGTGACACAGGTGTCTTTTCTCATGTGACGGGTAAAGTGTTGGCAGGATAGAGACACTGCCTTAAAACCTGCCTGTAGGCTGCAAAATGCCAACAAGTTCCTCTGCTATGGGCACGTTCCTGTCAGTGCTCGCCTCACAGTCCTCCTGGTTTTCGTTCTACTCATCTAATCTGTGAATGATTTACACCCAGGGAGGCTGAGCGAATACAATTAGCTCCCAGCCAGGATAGAAAAGCAGCAGGAGAAGACCTTGATGTCCTTCTTTCATACCACAAATACCAGGTCTGCCAATTATTACTAAAGTTAGGACAGCAGTTGAAGAAGAAGACATTTTGGAATAATTCCAGCCCTGATATTTATGAGGATTCTTAAAGAAAAATTATATCTTGAAGAGGAACCATGTCACTAACACACGTGTGACAAATGTCACTTTATAATAGAGATATTACAACACCCAAGGGAGTATGCCGTGCAACCAGGCACTGATCTTTCTGACTGTATGAGAAAACATGGCAGCGAGAGGGGGCTAAGAAGTGGATCTATCTGTCCAGTAACAGAGTCAGGACAGAGCAGCTGGAGCGACCGGAGCTCCTCGGCACAGGTGACTCGTGGGAAAGCCTGCCGCCTCTGACCACCCTGAATTATTCATTGGTTACATACAGAACCACTGGCGAGTGTGCCAGGGTCGTCAAGGCAACCACAGCCTTCCTGCCCACACCAGTAACCACAAACCCACACACACACACACACACACACACACACACACACACACACACATAATTGAACTGCTGTACTTTAATTCATACTGTGAAATTTAAATTTGCACTAAGACTCAACATGACTTTTAATGACACCGAAACAATCATCTGCACCTCATGACCCCGGTGCAATGTGATTATTGCAGAGGTTGAACAGGGCTTTGCTACAAAGTTAGCTGCTAGCGCCTACACACACACACACACTCAAGAGATACTTAATGCACACCATGTTCACAATCTCAGTGGCCCCATTCGGACAAAATGTCACAAAAATGTCACCCAAAAATGTCACAGTCTGATCATACATACTGATCAGAACACTGCCTTTTCTAGTGGATCATCTTCTGGGGTTCTCCGAAGCATTTTGATGACTTAACATAGTGGAAAATGGAAAATAACAGACGGACATGTCTGGATTACGACATCATACATCAGCCAATGTCTTATAAACTCACTCTGCAGAAAGATCTCAATCCTAATAAGACCACACCTCGGTACGGCTGATTGATATTCAGGTTTCCACTTACGTTAATGTTGAACAGTGATGAACAGTAATCACATATTCAACATGTGCTGTTAGAAGATCATATTACTGCACACAAAAACAGATTTCAACAGTTGCTGACTCACAAAATTGTGCAGTGTAAAAATATACACACACACACAGATAGGTGTCCCAGAGCGTTTCTGTCAACAGCTTAATTGACAGCTTTACATGTGATACCCCATTGGCATCATCTAATGTTGCAGTTGTCAGTCACATTAAAGATTTAACAGCTCAGTAAGCTGTGACCAAAGATAAATCTCAGAGAGAAAAGACTGTGTGTTGACATACAGGGAGAAAGATTTGGAACAATACATAACAATAACAAGTGGCTGATAAGGAAAACCAGGTGTGTGTGCGTGTGTGTGCGTGTGTGTGTGTGTGTTTATGAATCATTTAGGTCAGTGCAGGTGTTGTGTATTTCTCTAGGATTGGGTGAACAGACTGACACAGACACCCCAGTGGCTCAGAAATCTGCTCTCTTACCAAAGCCAAATGACGTCAAGAATGCTGTTTGTGTGTGTGTGTGTGTGTGTGTGTGTGTGTTCGTGTACTTGCAATCCATACGATTGCTCAGTGAGAAACGAGGGCAAAGCACACAAGTATAAATACACTCATAAATACGCCTGCATGCACTCAGACACAGAAGGTAAGCTCATACATACAAAGTGAACTGTATGTAGGAGGACAATATGGCTGCACAGAAACCACAGCAACAATTTAACATTCGCTTTGTTAAAGACGAGGATTATAACTGACTGTATTTCCAAGTAAATAAAAGACAATCAGTGATTTATGTAAGACAAAGGCAATTTAACAGTAGTTTCAACATTTGCTAAATTTGAGGCTATTTTGGACAATTGTGAGGAGTAGTTAAGTAGTTAATGTAAGTACTGATAACCACCATGGCACAGGGAAGTAAGGGTACATTCAAACTTCTAAAAGAGACATTTCAAGTAAAAACACACCAAAGTACCATGTACACTGCTTGACTGCCAAGAGGTTTCTGGGAAATGCAGCACAATAACACCATGCCAGTGAAAGCTTATCACCAAAAATAGCAAATAAGATCTTTCAGATTGTTTTCACGCAGTTTTGAATTGTATTCAGTTATATGTAAGCCTCAGTTCAGTCCAGCAAAAGAAAATCTCTCAGTTCTTTTCTTTGGTCTGGTCACCAGCAGGGCTGTGGTTATCAGCGGCAGAGCCGAGGACAGTGAGCACAATGAAACCACGGCCCCATGTAAACACACACACACACACACACACACAACTAGCTACAAATGAACACGTGCACAAACAAGCGAGAACAAAAATCCATGCAAGTGATAAAAGTGTTTACACACAGACACTCACACACACATTCACACCAGTTGCTTTCCATTCTTCAGTTGCCACTCAGAGGCGGAGCATGCCAACTGGTAACATGAGCTGCAGCAGGAATTGAAGCTCTACCATTCCCCGCATAGTGACAACAGCACTAAGTAGTTTGCATTGGACAGGACAGCTTGGCATTAACACAGTGCTGAAAACAGCCGCAGCAGTTACAGTGTTAGGTGACTCATAATGTTGCAGTTGGGCTGGTAGATATGTGGCTGAAATCAACATCTTGATATTAATAAGAATAGTTTATTATGTCGATGTCAGTTCCTCTGTTATACATCAGACAAAACTCTTCACACATGTGCAACAAAAAACTAATTTAGTTTATTTTTGACTATAATTTCTGTTTGTGTACAGATTAAACAATTTAAATAAAACATGTTAATTAGAGCGCTTTAGAGGTGCTAGTAAATGTATTTTTAAGCTTTGGACAGACTAAGGCTAGCCGTTTCCCCCGTTTCCAGTCTCTATGCTAAGCTAAGCTAATGGGCCAATAGGCTGTAGCTTCAACTCTCTACAGATTTTTTATTTATTTTTGAGTTAATCGAATTCGTAATTTGAATTTTGTTAAAAACAACACATTCGATATAAACCTATCGTAATATGATTCCTCTTTAAGTACATAAACATTAATATTGGATTAGCCCTATTTAGTAGTAAAATAAAGACATATTCCTATTCATATACTCAATGAAAATATATTCAAAATCTAATCAGTTGTTTTTTGACACGAGGCCTGTCGACCACATTTCATGGAAATCTGATTATAGATTTTCAAGATACAGATAAAATCCTTGGTGGAGTTAATAATTACAGCTGACAGCCAGCGTAGTCTAGCAAAACCAGCTTTCATTAATTCATTCATCCATCTGAGACAGGATGTGTTAACAGATGGGAGTACACCGAAGCAACTTTGCTTTCTCTCTCTTTGTTGTACAGCAGATTATCTCTGACTACACAACTTTGCCTTGTCTCTGGTGAGCATAGTGCCATGATTCAAACACTTAATGTGACTCAGAGCGAAGCGCTGCACCTGATGCCTCTCTGTGAAAGACTGAGTGTAACCAAGGCGATGTGATGCTCATGAGGCGTTGGTGCTTCCACGTTGTTGTTGTTGTTGTGTTCCTAGAGAAAGCTACCGTGGTGAGAGAGAGAAAAATCACCCATGAGTCAAAATATCACAAATCCCCAACAGAATGAAAAGAAGGTAGACTGTAGAGCACGGAAACAGCTGCGAGTGATACAATGAGGATTTTATGTAACCAGATCATTTTTAGACTCAGATGGAAATAAAAGCATTTAAGATGAATATATTATATATAGATGAATATACTGTTTACCTGCAATGTTTGCATTTTCTTAAAATCCATATATTGGTCACATGGTGCCTGCGTTCAAAGCTCAAACCATACATTTAAGGGTAGCATTGATCCAATGCAGGACCAGCACGGGGGTAAAGACTCAGCAGTGCACTTGGCCTTTAAACCCAAATATACATTGTATCTTGAACTGAAAGCTTTTAAGCACCAGAAGAAGTTCAAAGCCACCACTTTAAACAAAAATGGGAGGATATTTGAACACAGTTCTGAATGGCTGTGTGTTTGTGGCACTGAGCAGAGAAAACTCTTACGCAATATTAAGTGAAATTTCATTTTATCAACAGTGTCAAATACAGACAGGAAACAGAGATTAGAAATCCATTATCTCTCTTTTAATTACTTTGTGTTATATAAAACAAAATAATGATTCACATAACTCAAGATAGCTCGACTGCTTGCACAGCCCACCTACACTAAGTGACCTTAGAGAGAAAACATTGAAAATAACTTACTTACTTTTTCATATAAAATCAATATGCATTGAAATAGAAAAGAAATAAATGAAATGCACTCGTAGCTGTGCCATTGTTAATGACATTGTCTAATTTGCAAAGGAAATGACTTCTTCAGGGAAGACAATCGAATAAACAAAAGCTGAGGAGCTTTTTGGAAATATTTCAGCAGTAAGCACAGACTGGCAGATCTATAGCGCTAGACTGAAGTGAGGTGTTACAAGTTAGTATTAATTACTGTTTTATCACCCAGCGGCAGGCTGTGCTTTCTGTAAAATGTCACCCAGAGCAAAGAAAATTGTAAGAAAGCAGAAAATTGGCAATACAGAAAATTCAGCCATGAAGTCAAACTCAGGAAGTCAGCACTAAAGCTGCCATCACAAAAGGGTAAAAGTTTTCTGAACAGACTGCAGTCTGACCAGCAATTACAGGGCAGGTTTAGGTGACCTCCCACCTTAAACCACACCTGTCATTTAGAGGCAATACTCGTCTCTCTCTTCATTATTACCCTCACATACACAGTCATAACAAGTCCAGTAAGTGGCTCCAGTGAAACCAGTTCAACAAAGTCCACAGTCTTTCCGAAACAGAAACTGTTTGTAATGTCACAGACATACAGAGGGGCATCAGTCACCCTGCTACTGGCTGTATAATGCTATCTAACTGTTGCACTATACATGGCACCACTGCACCACAAAGTACTTACAGTGAGAAACAGTTTAGGCTATAGCTTTGCCTTGCTTCAACTGCCTCTTGGGGTCAAATAATGCTGTATTTTACCTCTTAATTCTCATCTCCAGTGACGCCCAACTGGACATCCACAGTTACATATATTTACACCAGTTTGCTCAAAGGCACCTCAACAATTTGGGGTAATGGGGGCAAAATGTTCACCTTACACTCTCCAGCAGCCTTTACGACTTTTCTCACCTCTTGGGATACCCACAACAATAACTGAAAAGCCTAATTCATACTGACAAAAGAATGTGGAAGCATTTAAATACTGCAACACATACTACACGTCAGGAAGCCAAAAAGACAGTGAGCACAAATGTGAAACTACTGTAACCACATTTCAATGCTACATTGTCTTGGCAGGATAATGTACTGACAAGAGTGAGCACAGCACATCTGTACATGACAGGCATAGCAGGAGGCTGCCACCAACATGCATTCAGAACATCTTGTGATGTTTTTACTCTTTTGCATGCAGAAATGTATTGACTGGCATCCTTTGTTTTTAACCACATCTTGCACATTTAAAAGCCAAAGGACTTACAAGTTTATGTCTTTACTTGCAAATCACAAGATGTCTAAACAAAAAGTAGCCAATATAAAATAGGAAGGATCAGAGTGGCGTCACTCCTGTACATTCACATGTGAGTATAACAAAGAAAAGCTTGGAAAACAAGAGCTGGGGGAGGATAATAAGGATAAGCATGCCAGTGAAGGCAGAAGATGTAGGATAATTGAATGTGGAGCCAAGTTAGGAACTTTAAATAAATTCTAAAATATGAAAATGAATCAATAATTGCTCATATTTACATTGTTGGTTGGTCATTGATGTCTTGTAGCATAGAACAAGGCTAGATCTTGTGGAAAAGCATGTTTTTCTAAAGTTATCTTGGTCATTTTAGGGGAAAATGGTCAAAGATACATTCACTGAGCACAAAGAACCAACCTTTTGACATCTCTCTAACTTGCTTCCTGTCTGTCTGTCATGTGAGCTTGGACATTTTAACTGAGTAACCTGCAGCATCTGGACCAAATCTGCTCCCTGCCCTCCCGAGGGGGGAAAGCGTGGCATGCCAAGCTTGCAAATCATGTGGAATACGTGGATGTAGGACTTGAATGACCGTCAGCAGCCAATACATGCCGGCATGTGCCTGTGTTGGGTCTCTGCGTTTTGTGTGTGCAGCCAAGTGTGAGAGACAACGATGGGGTTGCGGTGTAATATTTTATGATAGCCTTGCTCATTCAACTTTGGCTAAATAGAGGTGATTTGCTCCGGAAATAAATGGGGATGTAAAATTGACATATGTGCCCTTGATAAAACCCAAATTTCTCTTCACCAGTGGTAGGAAAGCTTGTGTTAGTTCTGCCGAATCTTGAAAGAAAGAAAGACAAAAAAGAACAAACACTGATTCTTTTTTTTTTAGGACTGATTGAGTGTTAAAGTTTTTTGGCATAACACTTGTAGCCTGAAGGCTTTTAACAATCCATTAAGTCTGGATATCAGAATAAAAGCTCCCTTTGAAAAGAGTAATTTTTTCCCTCAGTCAGTAGCTGCCCACATTGTTGCCTGTTAACCCATAAGATCTCTTACTGCAGAATTAAGCCTCAGAGCATGTGCTGCTTTTGTTATAATAACACATGTGATACTATCTGAATGCTCTAAAGTGGCAGTTCTCATGTCCTGTCTTAACATTTTCAAGTCATGGACCCCTAAAAACACAAAGATCTGGCCATGGACCCACTCTGAATATTTGCCCCATTGACTCCTTTAGGAAGATTATTGTTGTTGTTGTTGACTTAGCATTGAATTACACGGGCATGGAGAGTTTATATGAGGGGATGACAGTATTACAGTCCACTAAAATTAAACTACTCTTGTGGCCTGCACTGTCTATTGGGTGACATTTTCTATCAAATAATATTATATTATAGTGAAATGAAGCTACTCCTTTTCAAGTTTGACAACATAAACAAACCCAGACAGGGGGAAAAAATAAGATGAATAAGATCATTATGCTGTAAAACATGTTCCATCTAAAATATCTAAATTTCCCTTCAAAGAAAATTCAAAAGTGTTGAAAAGGATAGGATGGAGCTACAACCCCAGCTGGGCATCTCACAAAGACCCTGTTGTTATTGAAACATCAACACAGACTGACAGACAATGTGCCTCAAACGCATCATTCTTTAGAAATAAGACAAACAAGAGTGCAGAGTGATAGGAGGGAAAGCACAGGTCTTGTTCCTTTATTGAAATGTTGTCATATCAATAAATAAAGGTCCCGGTTCTTACCTCTACACTGAACGGCTGCTCCTCTCCGTTCACGGCACATAAAATCCACAGCAACAACTGCAAGCATAACGTCCCCATACAGCAGCTATTAAGACATCTGCTACTGCGGACCGCCAATAAAACCATAGTGAACCCCGCTGTTGTCGCTTATTGTCTCTGAGCAGTTTTATTTACAGTCTTTACAAACAAACGGACAACGGGGGTAAATCCTAGACGTTCAGCAGCAACATAGCCGACGTCTCGGTGTCTCTCTTGCGGTGCCGAAAGCAGGGGAGAGGAGAGGGACAGGGGAGAAGGAGCGGATAGCGTCGCCGCTACTTTCGCCGCGGTTTCAGGAGGAGGTTGTCCCCGGGGAAAGACTCGCCGTTAACGCCTGTCAGCAGCCTCCCGGTCCTGCAGTCCCCGGGTGAGTCCTCCAGTACACCGGCCGTTGTTCCAAGCGGACGCGTCCAGCTCGTTTTCTGCACCGCGCGGCATAGCTGCCCGTTTTCAATCGTGTTTCCCACCGAATGCGCATGTGCGCACTGGCACGAGCGCCCCCATCCCACTCCTGAGCCAAATTCTCCTATAAAAACAGTCCGGAGCCCGGACAGTTTCTGTTTGAAATGTTGTCCATGAGCTGAAGGCTCGCTGTTTTTGTTTTTTTCAGTTAACACATTATAGCCGACTTCATGTAAACAAATAACTATCCAAATGTGGAGTTCCGAGTTGCTCACATGACAACATTTGTATGATTTTATCTTTGTAACCCAGGGCCAGTGTCAGTTCACCAGAATACACAGACAACTTAAATAAAATAAAATAACATTTTATAATATTAGACTACAGGTTCCAGGAAAGTGCTGAACATGGATTATTTTGGGTATATTTATGAATTACAAAGAGGGAAAACTGAAGTAAGAAAGGTCAGCCATAGGCTTAGTTTCTATTTTATAGCAATGTTACAACTTGAAGCATTGCTTTAATACAGCCTAAATGACCTATTTCTTGACATAAATGTTTCATTTAGTTGCATAATAACACTGTCAGTCATATGGGAATATAGGGTCTTCAATGAAATTCATTCATTCATCATTATATGATGTACATATACTGATAGTTATTTTTCATTCTTTTTATCTACCAATACAAAACTGCTTGTTGTACCGTTGTGTTTCTATCTATGTGTGTGGGTTTTATTGTACTGTATTTATTATATAAATCCTTCAAGGCCACTAGAGGGTGATAAAAGGCTCAGTGCTTATTTCAAATAACCTGAACCCTCAGTGTGAGTAAGTCTTCCATGGTACCCAGAAGTCTCCTCTGTGTCTCAGCATTGTTTCCAGTAGGGGATGGTGATGCTATTGTCTGTCATTGCTGTAGAGTAACTGATGAGCATGAAACTCAAGCTTTCAATCTCCTGCTTTTACCAGCAAACCTTGCTTAGACCAATCAAGGTCTAATCATCTTTACATTTATACTGTCACAATTTTATGTCTCATCTATTGACATTAAAATATGTTATGTAAGTGCTGTTACCTGGTAAAAGAACGATACATTGAACTGTGGCTCTCCCATAATACACAAACAAAACTGTCTCTAATGAAAAAGCCTTTCTCTAATCTCCTCGGATAATAGAGAAGGGTCAGATCTAATGAGCCAGATCAATGATTTTCCACTTAGGCTAACACCAAGGGATGAGGAACAAGTGCATCTGTGTGTCAGTGTGTGTGTGTGTGTGTGTGTGTGTGTGCGTGTGAGTGTGTGTGCCACAGAAAAGTTAGGTGAGCCACACCATTAGCCCACTGATGAGGTTTCAATTTGCACACACACACACACACACACACACACACACCACCCTCCTCTGAGGAATTCTCACCGATCACGCTAAATGGAAAACTCCATTTAAAGTTTGAAAAGCATCAGCAACATTACAGTCAGCAATACAACTGTTTATCATGATGACCTGTTTGACCCCCGTGTGAACCATGAGTCTTGAGTTTCTATGGGACACACTTTTAGAGTTCACACATGTGAATCCAATCTACATGTAGATACAGTAAGTGAGAAACACTGTCTGATACTCAGGGGTCAGCATGTGACACAGTTCATCAGGGGTCACAAAGGATAAAGGATGTGTTGTGCTCTGAGGTCTGCTGACTCACACAGCCATTACTTCACAGTGTGTGTAACAAGGCAGATTGCGGACTCATGAATTGTTGATTTATCTTTTGCACAGCTGAGCCCCTGTTTAGAATTGTAGAGATTTATGGAAGACACAGAGATGGTTGATTTACCTCGTAAGTGATGAGAATATAGACACTAAAATCCTCCTGGGACTCCCCAATAGATCATAGAAGTTAAGTTAATGTGACAAGTTCTCATTTCTTCTCATGCTAATGTCCTCCTCAAATGTGTGAAGGTGTAGACAGATTGCTGGAAACCAGTGATATTTCTGTTTAGAGGTAGAAATACTAATTGTGGCACTCATTCGGACACTTCCAAAATTGTCTGCCGACTTTAGCTAATCCTTGTGAGAAACCCAGACCAAGTTAGTTCTACAGGTGCTGAGAAATGACCTGTGATTGGCCCAAACCATCAAGGTTCAGTTCAGAATAAAAGCACAGAAGCCCCGCTCACACACGCGTAATATTAACATTGAAAAAAGGTTATGTTAGCATACTTTCCTGCTGCACAAGTTAAGAGCACAGATACCTCCTCTTTCTGGATAATGTAGTAGTAACGTCAGTAGGAATGAAAATGCTGTTATCATCCATTTACCATCAAAATATAAAGACGCAAGATATATGCAGTTATTATTATGTGTTATTTCAGTGCAAAACCTCATATTAGATGACTGCAGGCAAAACGTCATAAGAAACTTTGTCAGTGTAGTGTTAGTATTGTTTATCAGCCACACAGGATTATGAAAAGAAAGTCCTCACATCTATTTGTGTTTTTTTTGTGATATATTTTCCATCCAAAGCCGTCAGTCTGCCACCTCTATCAGTTACTGAGTCATACACTGGAACTTGTGTCAAACTGGTCACCACAGCATTGATCATAGAGCCTGATAAACACTTGCAACATTCATTCATAACAGCCATAAACACGTAGTGAGCTGTCTTACCTTAAAGCAGCTGTTTCATCCTCACCAGTTTCTGTGCAAAACTATCCACCGCCTTATTAAAATCCCGAGCTTTGACCAGATTGTTAGATGCAAATATCTAATTGTGCACTCAGCTGAAAGGCTCTGTAGGTTTCCTTCTCTGGATTTTGAAAAATGTTCACAATTAGTATTAAAACGACTTCTGTTGGACTCTGAGGAAGCAATTACTATTAAGATGATATGGAGTTTTTTTCTTTTTTATCATATGTTTACGCATATGCCCTGTGTCTGAAAACATCTGTGTGCTCCCATATTAACATTAGTAAAGATGATGTGTAATTTTCATTGCATTTGGTTTAATATTTCAATATTTTTAACATTTGGTTTAACACAGCTGAAAGGAAGTGACGTCCCTTCTCTTTATCCCTTGGATTTAATACATTTCACTGCACTTAGCTGTGATAAAAGTTTACAATAATTTTGCCACTGCTACTGTGAAAGTTTGACTTCCTGTCTTTGTTCTCCTTGTGCTCATTTAGAAGTTTGTTGGCAGGTTGAATCATTTTCTCATCCCGACTTCCTCTCTCCTTTCCTCTCGCTCTCTCTTCCTCTCCTCTTCTTAATGATTTCCTCTCTCACTCGATAATCCTGAATACCCTTTTTGAAAGGTTCTGGCCCTTTCCAACTGGTCCTCCCACCAGCGCAGAGCTTTGCCAGGATCCTCAAAGCCTCTCTTTCCAAACATGACTCTGTCTCATAACTGCTGCATCTGCTCCCAGTCAGACCTCCTGGATCTCCTGGCAGCATGAATCCAAAGTCTCCCGTCTGTCTCCCCTTTTCCTCGAGCAGAGGAATAAAGAAAAGAGTAGGAGAGGAAGATGAAGAGAGGCCAGCGATCTGCAACGGAGCACTGAAACCAAAATGATTGTATCATTGAAGGTATTTGAAAACCATAGTAGATGGGAGATAGGAGTGAAACTTCACAGCACGTTTATCTCCTCATGTGCTTCCTGAGGTTGGGTGGGATCGCGATCAGATCACGTTCTCTCTCCAGATGAAGCTCCGGGGTCGGTTTGGAAGCATAGTGAGAAGCCGCCCTCTCAACAAGGTCTTGGATTGATTGCTGTTGTGTCATCGAATGGCCTGCTGAAGCCACCTAAAAGAAAAAAACACTCCAGTAAGAAATAAGTGCTCTACTCCAACAAGAGCCTTTGTCACAGTTGGACCACTTTACTTGGGTCCTAACCCAAAATCATTTCAGGGTGCTTTTCACCCTCACACTGCGTTTTTTTGTTTTTTTTAATTGAATCTCAAACCTTTATGTATTTCACAACATTGAATATAAAAAATGTATTTAAAAAGGTTTCTTGGTTCTTGTGTTTTATAGTAATACACTGAAAACCTAATTTATAAAAAATCCTTTTAAGTCATGTCAAATTATAGTTTCTGCTCAAATGTTGTATTTCATATGTTTCATTAGATGGAGTTTGGATTTCAATTCTGCCAAAGCACATTTAGTCATTCAGTTCAATAAAAGACGGAAAGTTTTGGCTCATTCTTTCAATCAATTTATATTGAATCCATTCACATTTCAAAAAGAAAGCTTGTGCAAGGTGGCCTTAAAAAAGTCCCACTATAGCTTTCACATGCGTGCATTCTTACATATGAAGCCATTAAACCAACCAGAATATGGCACTGCATGTGCAAAAAAAAAAGAAAGTTGGAAGTTTTGCTATTTTGAGTCATGGCTTGGCTGAGCTCTCAAGACCAAATGACACAGGAAATCAACACATCTGGGTCTCTGGCTCTGATCACAGCCCATCAACGATGTGATTGCACCTCCTTCTAGGAAGTTTTGACATGAGGCAGGGAGCTGATCTCCATTAACCTCTGCCATGGGGCTCCATCTGAGCAGGGCACTGGCTTGTTTAAACTCTGGACACGCAGACGTACAGACAAACAGCAGAAATGGGTCGGCTCGGTGTAAAAATAACCTGATTACACACGTTGCCATCGCTGAGAACAGATTGGATATTTACATAATAAGCTTAGTCGTGCAGTCAGTTTCACACCAGCTCACACCAGCAAGAAACCAGATTCACTTTGCAGAAGCAATAGGGTCCCTGTTATCTGCATTGAGAGAGAGGTATGCAGTTAACAAATATGTGCGGCATGCTTCACACACTTGTATGGACTCAAGAACTACAACTTGAGTTGGTTTATTGAGGACAGAAAAAAAGATGTATGAATGAGATGAAGCTGTTCAGACACAAGGGTTGTCAGTTGATTTGGCAGTCAATTAGTTGAAAACGCGTGGGGAAGACTGGATTCTTTTGGCTTCACAGTCCTGGCGGTCTCTTCGCTGATGACAAACAAAAACCCCAACAAGAGGAATCTGCATGGACAGACAGAAAGATGAAGAGAGAGAGAGAGAAAGGCAGAAAGAGGAGGTGCGGAGGAGTGCTGTGAAAAGCAAAGTATTAGTATTTAGTATTAGTATTCTGTGTGCATCATCGGCTTGGTGTGATCAAGGGTAGTTCTTGAAGGGTAGTCCTGAACTTCAGTTATGATCATATGCTATTAATGTTCAGTAGCAAATAAATGAGGTACAGTTATGGTTAGGAAACTTTAGTGTCAAATAAATCATTTCAAATACTTCTCTCTGGGTTTGAACGCATGTAAACACAGGAAGTAGCCCCCTGGATAGCTGCTGTAGCTAACTGAATGGGCATCTGCCTCTGGGGCAACTTGCCTTTTAACCAAACTAGCTACCCGACAGATTGTTTACGTGTGAGGCTGTTGGTCGCTGTCTTAGTGTGTGGGCATGCAACACAAGTGGCATTTTTTCTTCTGATGAAATTCAAGGAAGCTAAGTGCAATGGCTAATTATCCAGTGGACTGTTCCTAAGATGATTGTTGAGTTTGATGTCCCACCTTATCTATTGGAACTGGAGTGAGCAGTCGCGGAGTTAAATCAAATGGAAGTGGAAACATAACGAAGAGGACCAGTGGGCTGCAGTGATGTTGATGTTTTTTCTGGACTCTGCGTTTTTGGGATTTCTACAAGCATGACCGGTAGTCACAATGGCCACAATTATAATAAAAGTTACCATACCACAATAGCATACAATACCATAATTTGGTTACGTTAAAAAAAAAGAAAGAAAAACGACAACTTGACACAAACACGTTGCTGTATATATACACTGTAGGACACACTACTTCCTGCACTGGCACTAAACATTGGTACTGGTCATAAATGAGCAAAATTCAATATGTTCAATATGAACACAATTCCTATGGGGTTACTGGGCTGATACATGAACTAAAAAAACTTCAGTTCAGATGTTTGAACTTGGAAGTGATTTGAATTCCCACAATGTAGAGGATTGTTGTTGTTTTTTTTTTTTTTTTTTCGAAATCTTAGAAATTTATTGTTATATGAAAAGGATTTAACTTACATAAGAAATTGATCTTTTAGCATGGTCGATCAATGTGCTTTTTATTGTTGATACTAGTGAATTTGAATAGACACCAATCCACCAAATCTCTGTTAACATATACTGAGAGTATCAGCCAACCTCGTAGATGGCCACTGTAATGTCAAAAATAGTTGTGCAGTACCTCCCCATAGATTTGATAAGACTAGGAACTGTAAGCTTCAAAGTCAGGGCAACACACACACACACACACACACACACACACACACACACACACACACACACACACACACAACAGAGAGAAATGGCTTTGGGGAGATTTTCCCCAGTGATTGGTTGTGGTTACAGCAGCTCTGAAACCCAGAGTCTCTGCTCTCCACCAAAAATGTTTCCACCCTTCCTGTGCGGGATAAACATTCGTACCATGCAGCACCCATTGGCCAAAAACCTGAAACTGATCCGCACCGCAAAATCGGAAGTAGGTCGATTGGCGCTGTTGGCAAACTCTCACTCCCTCTTTCTCTCTCTCTCTCTCTCTCTCTCTCTCTCTGGCTCAGTGTGGCCAACAGTTTCTTTTTCAAACTTGTGCTTGTGGGAATAAGGCAGACTGATGCCATAACAGAGCTGTTAATAACTTCAGTGGGAGAAACTTGGAGGGGAAGTACAACACTAAAGAAGGCAATGGCCACTTCCCATCTCCTGCACTTAATGACACGGCATAAGAAATATGTATAAATTCTGAAATCGTAGATATATTGTAAGCTTCAAGGAAGTTGACATTTTGGCAGAAAGTCAAGCATTTTTTAAGTGGGTGTTGGGCTCTGCCAGGGTTGTCCCTTGTCACCAATTCTGTTCATTGGGCTTTTCATGGATAGGATCTGAAGGCACAGCCTGGGGGGTGCAAAGTGTCCGGTTTGGGGACCTTTGCAGACGATGTGGTTCTGTACTTCATCAGACCACTAGTGAGATTTAGAGGTGCTGGTGGGCAGATTTTGTTACCTTTGGACAGAGCCAGGCTCGCTGTTTCCCCATGTTTCCAGTCTGTATGCTAAGCTAACTGGCTGTTGGCTGTAGTGTCACATTTACTGTACATGAAAGTGAATTATAGGGAATCATTTCACAAATTTTCAAATTTACTTTCAGTACATTGATAAGTGAGAGAAGAAATACATTATAAAATGGGTAAAATATGGCTTTTATTTGCTTTTCTCATTCTGACATATTGATAATTACTGTTTATTCAACTCCACATTTTGCAGTTATATTGGAAGCAGCACCAGTGCATGCGTTTTGCACAGAGAAATAGAAATATGAAGTATTGCCACCAATTCATTATTCATAATTAGTGTTCATAATAAGCTTTTTTTTTTTGCAATGTTGTGGTGAAGAAGCATAAAATGCTCTAGCACAGTGAGAGAACGTTGTGTTTGCCAACTGATCTATAATTTACCAGTCAGGGTCTAATGATATCTGCACCATCTCCTTCAGATGTCTGTGTGTGTGTGTGTGTGTGTGTGTGTGTGTGTGTGTGTGATATAAGGAGTTGTGATAGGATATTGTGAGTTATATTACAAAATATTTCGACCAGTGTGTTTTAATACAGCTCATGTTAAGGTGGGGATACTCTCAGGGATGGATCAACCATCTCCAGCATCGTGGCTGCCGTCCGCTGCCTGCCGTCCACCTCAACATACTGCTGAATGGTGCAAGTTCAGCAGTGAGGGGAATGCCACTGCCGAAAGATGAGCAATGCACTTACCACCCCACTTTGAGCAATTATGATTGATTATAGCTCCCTGAAGCGTTTCTTACACCGGCCGTCTCCGAGCGCTAAATTGGTTCTTGGCTCTGGGCAAAGCACCATTTCACACAGGAACATTTGAAAGCAGACTGTAGCCTTCAGAAGTGGGTTAGCCTAGACCTGTCACAGTTAGCATATGAATTAATGCTACGTTACACTAGATGAGTTTTATTCTTATTCTGAGTGTGCAGTAACCCAGCTGTCGGCACAGATTAGCCGACCCTGAATGTGTGCTGAAGAGTGAACACCTAGACCCTCCTGACTGCAGATCAGGCTCCAGGCCAGTCGGGGCCCCATATGATTTTTAAAATGTGTCGGGATTGTTGGCCCAGACTGGCCAGGTTCATGTAGTGTGAAGCAGTGCAAGACTCAGCAGACAGAAAGTTTTTGTCAGTTTAGCTCAAGGGAGGGAGAGGGAAAATGTACAGGAACTACAGTCACTTTCAACAACAATGCCCACTTACCCTGACAGTTTGCACCAGTTCATATCGTAGCTGCTCCACTCTTGATAAGCTACATTGGACAAATGTTAAAATCCTCCAAATTAAACCGAATACAATTTAAAAAGGCAGAAAATCTGGATCAAATGTGATTACATTTTTCCAAGTGGTCCTTTTCTTGTCAGAGGCAACTGTGCTGGACTGAAAAGCGGCAAGATTTATGAATAATGCAGGTCAAATCACACTTCTTATGAGAAGTATTCAAAAACATTCAGTGTTTTCTTTATGATTACATAAAGTATGTATTGCTGGTAATGTTGATGACCTTTTAGAAAGCAGCTCCAGATACAAGTGTTAGCTACATGTCTAAAATGTAAATGTAAAAAATGTAATGGGCTAAATTAGCCCTCAGCCAAGAATAATCGTGAGCTGAAAATATGCCATGGGAAAACTATTATCCTGCAGATGCTTCTCAGATGAATGATCACATTAAAACAAAGGTGTTGTGACATTAGAGGCCTTTAAAAATGTTAATTGTAAGCAAAAAGCCGAGGGCTTTCAAAGACAAAATTGCAAAAAACAGTGAAGAAACACATTATAAAGAGGCTATGCTAAAGATGTGCAGCTGATATGAAGAGAAATACTTCCAGGCTGTGATCATTAAGGGAAATGTGGCTTACTAATAAGCTGGGTGAATAGAGAACACTGGTGAGGAGTCAGAGGGAGCACAGAGGGTTTAGTGTTATGTCTCACTGTGACACAGATACAAGAACATGTTCCTGACTGAAATCATTGCCAGCTTTCAGTTGGTGGAAGTGGAAGCACGACTGGGAGCAGTGAGAGGAGAGGGCTTGTTCACACCAAATAATGCCATCCTTAAAATATTTATTTTAAAGAGAGCACCTGCAGCTCAGACTTTGAACTGACGTAGGACTGCCAAAGTGGCAGAGTGTGATGTCAGGTTCAAGTTTTTTAATAGAAAAATAATAAGTAATGATTCTTTTTAGCCACACTAGTGGAGCGGCCACTTTGGTCCTTTCTGAAATAGCTCATTCATGGTCCCCTGACTTTTCTTTGAGCACCACTAAAAGATACACAGCTTAATTTCTTCAATACTTTGGTTCACAACCAAATACCTGCAAACCTAATGACATTCCCATCAGCCTCAGCTGTACAAGTGCTAATGTGCTAAACTAAGATGGTGAACATGGCAATTATAGTTTGCTAAACATGCATGTTAGCATTGTCATCCTGAGCAGGTTAGCATGCTAACATTAGCATTTAGCTCAAAGCACAGTTGTGCTTGAGTACAGCCAGAGCTGCTAGTGTGGCGTGGTAGAGTTACTCTTGTTTGAACTTTGATTGTTGCTTATTTAAGATTTGAAGTTTTCAGGGACTATAGTTTGCCAAATTCCCAATCGCAGAAAAAAAGCTCTGTATTAATTTTGCAACTCCACTGGCCTCCACAACCTTGTCCCGCTTGCAGCAACCTGAGATCATGTGGTCCATATGGAGAGGACATCAAGCATCATGTCCCAAGGGATAGAGGTTGTGTTAAGAAACATATGGGAGCCTCACGGATAGATACATGCCCAGACAAAGTGTATGTGTGTGTGGTTGTTGTCCGAGAGCAACCTGGCAGCATCACCCCCTAGACTACGAGTCATTTCCTGGCAGCCCCCATACACACACACACACACACACACATGTGATGGCATCACAGGAAGTTCACCTGCTGTTTATGACCCTGACTCATAAACCAAACTGCCAACTGGGGAGAGGATGATGTACAAAGTGTTTATGTGTGTGTTGCATCAGTGTTGGATCCCTCCACCTAGGACGTAATAGGTCACATCCTCTGATATTTACTTTATGTTAGTCTTTTTTTATGACACTGGGAGACTTTTAAGAGGAAATGTCTCTAAGGTGATAACATAACACATGCATCCATGGATAGTTAGTAATGTGTTTTGACTTAAATGTCACAGTAAAAACATAAAAAATAACTTTACATGATCAATTAAAAACATTAGGTCTGCACAATATTCCATATACAATAAGATTACGCATGACATAACGCATGACTAACATTACTAAACAACATGGTCATGCTCCAATATTTTCAGGCAAGTAGGCAAGTGTGCCTATAAAAACATAACATAATTAGATAGATATATAGATAGATGTATATAGAAGAGGTGAGCACTGTGACAGCAGCTGATGGTGTCAGACCGAACCAGACAGAGTGTACAATATTTTATTATTCAACCCCAAATATGTTTGTGGATTAGGTGAGGATTGTTGACCACGGGTGGGAGAACAGACTTTTGCCCTTTGTTTGGGTCGTCTCGAGTGCTCCCCATGCTGGATGATGAGCTGGCCCCGATGAACAGGGGTAAAGCAGGACGCATCAAAATGCCACAGCAAATAAACACAGCCAAGAGGGAGCATGCAGCGTGGCAGCAGCACAGGTTCAAACTAATCTATGAAAACTGTATTCATGATAAGAAGATATATTCATTTTAAAAGGTCAGGCCTGTCTGAAACAGACAGTTGAAGGTATCTGCCAATATGACATTATCTATGTATTGAATATTTTGAAGCTAGAGGGTGTTCAGATGAACAAACGTACATAAGTTCAACCAATCAACAAACAGGCGTCTGCATGCAGATGGAGGCTCAAAGTTTGCATAGTTACAATATTTGTTTCTTTATGTCCTTACAGAAAGCCTGAGAGAGAGAGATGAGAGATGACAATATATTCTGAGTGTAGGGACCACCATCAATTTGTTGGGGAATGTGAGAGTGTATACGTGTGTTTGGTGTGCATATGTGTGTTTGCTGTTCTGCGCGTTCACTTGATGGACTTCGGAGGCCGAGTTCCTCATCATCATTAATCCCCATTATAAAAGCAAACAGTAATATTTGACAGTAATAATGCTCAATTGCTCCCATTCTGTTTTGTAATGAATCCAGTGAATGTTGTCCTCCACTGGTCGCCTGCTGCCGAGCCAAACAGCATAACAGCTATCTACATTATTATCCATTTGACCCACTATGGGCATGCAGCACATGGGGGCTTAGAGCTTTATCTAACGCTATGATAGGCAATCTGTGAGTGCTGTAATCAATGGCTAATAACCATCTGGGCAGCTCAGTCGGTTGTTTGGACAGCCAGGTGGAATTGGATTATCTGATTGGGTCCTTTACGATTTGTCTGGTGGGTATTGTATCCAGCTGCAGGGCAGATGTTCCAAGTGGGATGGCATAAACTCTGCTGGTACCACAGAGCCACATGGGTGCCAGTGTGATGGGTTACTGGGAGAATAGAAAGGTTCAAAACATGCAAACACCATTTAAGACTTGATCTGGAGACAGTTGCTGAGATTTTGGATTGAAGCTGCTCAGTATTATATTAATATTCAGTATTATATGAATTGTGAATATCTCCATATTTACTGTTTCCACAAAATTTACTCTTAATTTACAAAAGTCTTAATTTCCTCTTGCCTGCCTAGACAGTGATGTTAGTTGTAAGATGTTTTTGTATCTGATTACTGGTTGCCAGGAGACGTTACACTGACAAACTAAAAGTGGGATTGTTGCAACAGTGGATTGTGCACGCAGGAGGCTGTTCAATCATGTTTGTGGAGTTTCAGTTAGCACCAGAGGCTTGAAGCTTCAATGTTTCCACAAATATGTCCTCTTTGAAAAATATGTGCACAATAGCTGCAAAACTCTTTGTTTTTGTGTGTGCACTGTTACATTGGACGCCTTGGCTCGGAGTCTCTCTCTGTACATCCGTCCATCCCTGACAGCCTCTTTGATTGAGATCACGCTGTCATCTGCTTTCAATGTTACTCACACTCAGAAATGGGACATGTCCCTCCCACTGCAATCTGTCTCTGTTACAGAGCTGACATTGGGGAGGGACTCTGGTCACTTTGCACACTTCTCTCTCTCTCTCTGTCTCTCTCACTCTCTCTCTCTCTCCCCCTCTCCACCCACTCGTCATTTGGTGCCCAGATGGAGCCGTTGCAGGCGAAGGAAGCTTTAGCTGTGCACCCTACCTTTTGCAGAAAAATTTACTGCAGGGCAAAAAGAGGAAAAATCAATGAACACCTTCTGCTGTAATCTGTGTCCAGTAGAGTAAGCAGATAGACACAGAGCTGCAGAGAGTTGCTTTAACCACAAAGTTAAACCAAAGAAATTCATTGCTGACAGCCATGCTTTCTTGCCACGAAACGTACTTAATATATTTATATGTATTATGTTTATTATATATGTAAATCAAACCCCCATACATGTTGAAACTCTGGCTCTAGAGATGGCTGTTTTGTCCAGTTGGTCCAACACGTTCAGCAATATCTCAGCTCTACTGGAGGGATTGTCATGAATTTTCAGACTTGACCTCCAGAGGACAAAGCCTACTGACATTGGTGATACCAGTATTTTTGTATTTCAAACATACAGTAACTGTACTTGTTGTTGTCTTGTTTCTTTTCTAACAAAAAAGCTAATGTTGCAGGTCCTGCATGGCAGGACAAGCAGCCAGGTGTAAATATCCTGTTCAACAGGAGAAATGATGAGACAGAGGTATTTGCTGTTGCTGTTGACAGGTCGCTCTCTGCAGAATGTTTGGACATAATAAATGTATATTTAATCTCAGTGTCTGTTATTTCATCGGCATCTTTATATTCTCTAAAGCCCAACACATAAACAACCATACCCCTGTACTTGGAATAAATCATTACAGTTAACAGCAGAATACTGCACATTTAACTTGATGTACATTTAGCAGCGCCTTTGCATGGCGTAGTCAGGAGCATGGTGCAGTCAGGTTGCCGGTATAGGAGGGCGTGCATAGTGTCCTCGGGTTCTCAGATCCACAGCTCCACCCTCTTGTCCAAATATAGTTACTTCTGGCTCCAAAAAACTAAGATACACAGTAGTTTACGTTACTCATGTCACAGAGGAGTAAATGTTGTAAAATGCATGTCTCTGCACTGTGGGATTCATTTATATTCAACATTTTCAGACACTGTGCACAGCCTTCTGCCTTGTGCACAGGCTTACCTCCTGCCACTTTCCTTCTCATTCATAACCTTAATAAATACAGGTTCAGAGCCCCCTTTGTATTTTCCTTCATTTTGTGAATTGGTTTGAAAGTCTAATCTTGATGATACAGTATAATCAGAGTACCCAGCTATGAACACTCTGGTCCTGTGCTGCTCAGTTGGTAAAACTTGTTGTTGTAAAAGCCTGTGGTATGCTCACCACAGGAGACAACCATGCTGAAATTGCATGTTCTCCTTTCAACGAGAGCACCTGGCTCAGCAACATCAGCGTAACATGCACTGGATGATCCTATAGAGGAGGTCGCTCACTGTGGAGATGAAATGTGCTTCAGCATGTTGTCAAAAATGAAAACAACCGAGGCCGGCGAGGGAATCCCATCAGGGAGGAAGTGAGGAACTTGGATTGGATTACAGGTCATTTTCAAAACATATCCTCCCTCACATTCTGTACAGGCATCAGCTGCATTTCCCAGGTTGTCAGAGAAAACTAGCGTTGAACAGTACAGCTTTTTCTTCTAACTCGACAACAGCTTAAACCAAGACCAAACATCTGGCCATGGAGGAATAGGGTTTTCTCAACTTTTGATGAAAAAGTTGCCTCAAGACTTCCTGAATATCTATCCTGCAATATGTATTTCTTCATGAAAGAAAGTTATTGGTGATTCTAAAACTGAAAGAGTTACTTTTGAGAAAGAAATATTCATTAAATGCACAATATGACTGCAGTATGAGAATGAAATGTCCAAACTGTTGCTCACAGATTTTATCAGCTGTAGCTGGCAAGCTAATGAAGCTATGTTAGCTTCATGAGTTAGTTGGAAATTGCCGGCTGGCTCTTTCAAGCTGACTGGCTTGAAAACAAGAACCCTGTAAAGAAGTCTTAATGTGCACTTGATGACTTTTTTGTGACACCACAAAATAATGTAGAATGAAATGCCTCTGGCGTTAAGTTATGCTGGTTTAGGTTAATACTGTTGGTAGTAAGCTAGCTAACTGGACATGCTAATGTTTTCAGCTTATGATAGAGCAGACAAACGCTATTTAATCCTTTCTTTGCACTTGTATTTTGGGGTTCGGAAAGGGTTAAAAAAAGAAACCACTATCTAAACTCTTACTACAGCCCCATATACACCGCTTCATCATGTGAAGAAATCTGAAGCTCGACAGTCCGGCTGTGCCTAGATACAGTTGCTAAACTATGATTGGAAAAAGTCTAGGACCTATTGAACAATGTTCACCTACTCATTATTAGCACATTTCATGAGCTTTATAAATCCCTCTTCACCTTCAAGTGAAGTAAAGGCTCAAGAGGAGATTTAATGACATATTTGGACGGGAGCTCTCAGCCTGCTGTGTCAGAGTATGAACACCGGCTCTTCCAAATATTCATTTTAGCAAGGAGGAAATTTCGGAGGACATTCAGTTAATGCCCTCTGGCAAAGCACCTGGTTTAGACAGGCTCCCATTAAAATGTTATAAAAGTCTTGGCCTGAGTTATGCCCTGTTTGAATTCAACAGTCTGCTGGAGAAAGACAATGCCGAAATTGTGGAAGATTTGTGTAACATTCAAACTCCAGCTGAGGAGTTTTCAAATTTTATTTGATGTAGTTGAGATTTCCTCAGACTGCAGTACTAGCCCCATACAGCTCTTCCAGTCGAGCTTCATCCTATTTCAAGTCAACCTTTTGTACGATTATATGTTGTTCATCCTGAGAGGTGTACTGTCTAAAGCACCTTGCAAACAAGTGACAAAGCAACAACCTTTGTCAGCTCTGTTGTCCGGCTAAAAATAAGCGCAGCAATACTGAACCTGAGGGAGACATTATGGTGACTTTTGAAAAAGCAGAAGGATTTGAGAGATTTGTTTTTTTTTAGGTGGTCCCCTCCTTTCATTTTTGTCTTCTGAGACATTATCAAACTTCAAAGTACATTTTCAAGAGGATGATTGTCAATTATCTTTATATTTTCAAGACATTAGAGGAGCTCTTCCAAGAACATCACGAGTTAGACATTAGATGAAATGATCCAGCAAACTGCTTGCCAGTAGTTAGGAACAGTTGTAATACAGCGTTCAGTGGAAAATATTGTGTTAGTAAGCTGGAAGTCTTCCAAAGTTTATTTTCTGACAAATATGAAAAGGGTCATAAAACAACAGGTTGCTCTTCAATTATTTTTTTTTATCTCCCCTTCAGGCAAACTGTCTGAGGTTCACTCAGAACTTGCTGAAACCCCGCATTGTAGCCATCACTGCTGCTTGTGCATCAATGAATTGGGGAAACTTTTACGATGACAGTGCACCTATGAGAGCAATAATAATAAACCTAATCTTAATACGCAGAAAGGAGTTATGAAGCCACCACTATAAAAAGACATTAACCCCCTATTGTTTGTGATGCTCGCTGCAGGCAGGGGCCATGGAAGTGGCTGGAGGAAAAGAAAAACACCTAATCATCATCAATAAAATACCTAATACAGTGCTGCTTAGGTAGCATTGCCAGTTATGAGAGGACATGATTTTATGGAGTCAGAGTACACTGTGGCGTAAAAATCAAGTTGGTATGATTGCCTTGGGGGAGTGTTTTTATGTCCAAACCCTGTGAAACCTTGAAAAATTGGACACACTGGGGGGTTATGGGTGTTATCAACCCCAGACACTCTGCTGGAGATTGTCAGAATGAGCCCCGTCTCCCTCCACTCCTGCGAGCCCTGCAGTACTGTATATTTTCACCGCCGTCATGGTGCACTTATAGGAGAAAGTAATTGAGTAGAATTTGATTCAACAAGCATGGCACTCACCGGGTAGGAAATGCTTCTGTGGCTCAGAGGGAGGTCAACTGAGACAGTTTACAATTTAGCTCAATATGTGCACTTAACTGTTTCTCAGCTGAAAGTTTCAGAATTCGTCTAGCCGCGTCAATGTTACAGTACAAACTCAAACTCTGCTCCTAGCAATCCTCTGTGTGTCTCAAGGCAAGTTTGTCAAGGGCAAGAGAACCGTAAATCTAAGTGGGAGGGTTGGATAGCAGTGAATGGCACTCAGTCCTGTCAACAGCCTTGTCCTGTCTTTGACTTATATCTGACACACCCTTGATGAGGTTTCCATTGACCTGTCGTCACCATCTCATCTCACTATCCTGGGCTCGTTCCTCACTTGTCTTCCGTCTGCCTCCCTGTCACATTAACTTGGTTGAAAGCAGCATTTCAAATGTCCGGTCGCCACATAAAATCTAACTCTAACTCCTTGTGTTGTCATGGTAAACAAAAGAATGTCTCGCTCATCTTCGTACAGCTCAGTAAGGTATCTCACCACATGTCCATCATCATGACAGTCTCCAGTGATCAATGACTGCTTCAACAACAGTCTCATTAGGCCAAACATAGGGTTGGTGCTTCCATATACATATCCTTGCTTATATCCTTGCTTATAACTGCAGACTCACTAGGTTAATTATACTCCCCAAGGGTATCACTGCCTTCAAACTGCTTATTCTTCATATGACTGATTGGCTCAATGAGACACTGAAGAATACCATCTATTCAGAGGCCCTTTGGGGTGAACATGAGGGCATGCTGAGGATATTAGGCTATAGATCCATTTAAAAGTCACACAAGAGAGCTGTATTTGCAGCAACATGGCTTTGTAGAAGCAGGATGAAACTGGAAGTGCATCGAGGTTATATGATGGTTTTTACAACCTTTGAAGATACAACCTGCTGCTGGATAACAAGTAAAAGAAAAATCCCCTTGGGTTTGCATAGGGAACTCTATGTGACCAAATAACAGAGTAATATATGGAGTGCTGAGGTCTCTGAGCTTATGATGAGAAGCTAGCTAAAATGTTGGATCGGATAACATCAACATTAGCAAACATATGGGGGAAGATTTAAATAGTTTACCTACATTCATTTTGGACTCATTTCTGCTAAGAGCCTAAAAATATGAATGATAACCAACGGAAAATACCCTTAAGGTACCATTGTTGTGTTTTGTCCCAGCTGTTTTGCTGCTGCATCTCCAATTTTAAGTGAGCTTTTTTATGTATTTAGTCCATAAATTCTTTTAATTTCCTTCCACGTCCCTGGAAGTTATTAGCTCAACAGGTGAAGCAGCTAAATAAACTGAGGAAGATATATTTTTGGGCTGGGAAGGATACTGTTTTACCAGTCAGGACCTACAATATATGTCGCTGAATGACATTATTATTAACAGGTATCTGCAAATATCATTTGATAATTATTATTTACTGAGCAAAACTTTAATAAATTTTGTTTTAAAAGGTTTACTTTGCTTTTTCCATTGACAAAATGAACACTGCTGAAAGCGACCCCCTGTATGTTACCCTGTAACAAACACCTACTCCAACCAGGAACATTTGTAATATTGCATCACATGTCAAGAAAGCTGAAACTCTTCCACAAGATAAAATACATTACAACATATAGGTGAAACAATTAGATGGCTCCAGCTGAGTTAAACGACTGTACAGGTGTTATGACAGAACACATATTCAGTGACTTGCTCATAAAAAGCTCATAGCAAAAGATAAACAGTACAACGTTACTTACCTCCTTACCTCCTTTAAAATCTGCTTTTAAGGTCATTGCACACATTCATTGTGATCAATTCATCATATTATTCAATCAATATCTCAGCAAATTATAATTACCCCTCTTCCCTTGCAAAGAGTCACAAACTGACCTTGCATCTTGAAGTAAATCTTTGAATAATATTGTGGAAAAATGATTTATTTTTTTGATAAATCAGACTAGTTGTACAAATGGCCATTTGGTAAAAAGTAGTTGGATGTGTCAAAACATCCTGTCTCTTATCTCACCAGTTAGAAAATGTTCTTTTTCCTTCGCAGCCTTAAAGGTTCTTGTTTTATCCATCTGGTGCTGCAGTCTGGGCCCAAATGGCCGATGACGATGATGCTATGTGCACTGTACACTCTATGTAGAGAAAGAAAGAGATGAAGAGCCAAAGAATCACACGTAAGACGAGGTGGGTGGGTTGAACTATGTCCTCTACTGAGTGATCATCACAAGGCATCACAACCTGTCCGTTGATCATCATCAAAAGACATCAAAACCAGAACATTCTTCCCAAATGGTTTCAATACAGTTTGATAGTTATACATATATACTGGTATGGTATACACAATATGTGGGCTTGATTTTATCAGCAACAAGCCTCTTTTCAGGAAAAATCTGAAGAGGGTTTTTTTCTTGGTATATATGGAGCCATTTAATTGGATTTGCCTTTCAGCTGCTTTCTATATGCTCTACCGCAAAAATGCATTTGTACTTTGAATCAGCCAGCACATTCTGAACACTGAGCTTCCACAAATCCTTTTAATTGATGTCTGCTTAGCTGAACATATTAACACAATGTGCTCAAGGTTTTTAACTTCCATACATGCAGGGCCATAGCCAGAATTGTTAAAATACAGATGTCACTAGTCCTACATGCAGCTTTTACCTTTTCTTTTCTTTGTTAGTTAGGAAAATGACCAACCAGTATAGTTATACTATTTGATCACACACACATTTCCTAAAGTTCATTTTTTCTAAAAAATCTATATATTCTTGGTTCTGACTTAGAAGGTACTAAAAACTGTGCATAATATTACTTCAATTCCAACAGATACACAGGCAGTTAACTAGCTTGGGGGCCTACGTTGTTACCCGTTGCTTGTCTCATTTGTGATTTTAACATTCCTTACGTTACTTCGCCCTGATCCAAATCACGCAGTAATGTAGCTAAAGTTACAGGGCTTCCCATTTTCACAAAAATGTAACTTTACACTTGCAAAAACCTCCACAACCACCAACATACTGAGGACATGACCTCAGTGTACTTATCATAGATACCATCCTGCATAAATGTGTGTGTATCCTAAAAGTGTCCGTGTCCACTGCGATTGATTTCTTTCCATATTCTTTTCAAGAAAAACATTAATTGAAAGCAGATGATTGCGTATTAATGTAATCTATTAAATCCACCTCACCAGCTGAGGTTGGATTCTAAAGCCTCTTTTGTGTAGTAGTAAAGGATTATGTAAACTTGCACGCCCACCTCTCTACAGTGAGTTGTAAAAACAGAACAGTTGTTTGAGTAGCCTTGAAAAAGTAGCTAAATGTTCAAGATTCTGACTGCATCACATGTTAAGTACAAACAGATCCTTGTGATTTTTTCCTTAACCAGCCAGTGCGCTTCAGTCTGTGGAACATTTCTGTCTCCCTGAGCCGAACGAAATGCCAATGGCCCCAGCAGGTTAACAGAGGCCATTATATGACGATTCTGTCCAGTCCAGTCTTTTTGTATGAAAGACAAACTTCAATAATGAACACAGAAAAACTGTCTTTTCAGCATGACAGGGCCTCTTTGAGCAGGTGTTTCAGCTTAAACTCTGCAGACATGAACAATGGCAATGATGTTTAACACAGACGCAGAGAATCTCTCTCCCAGAATGGTATTTCCTCCTTTCTTTTAAAGCTGGAAGCAATTTTAGCCAAGTGGGTTTGCCAACTCTCTCTTTCTCCCCACATTCTGGTTGTATCCTATATCACAGAACCTTTGTCCTGTGCAAACACACACACACACAAACTAAGAATACATATGGTATAGAAACTTTCTGTTTTACACACACACACAAAGTGGACACAAAGATACATGTATGAAAGCACACATGACACATGAATATGCACGCATATACATTGACTGCTTTCCATTCTCCCCTCTACTAGCATATTCCCATTCACCTTCCACACACACACACACACACACACACACACACACACACAGCTCTCAGTATTGAAGGGTCCCTGTTTGATCTGCTTGATGTGTTTCTGTTTCACAAACTCCTCTGGGGCTTTTGGAGGATAGAGGAGGATCAGGGATCAAAGTGAATGGACTCGGAGGTTTAGAGATCAGTTCAGGGATCTGGGATGATCTCCTGTCAGTTATAGATTAGATTATGTGATTAGACTATGTGAAGTCAAACAATGTCACCCCTACTTTGAAAAGGTCGGCCCTTTAAATAGTGTACATGAAGCTTGTGTAACAATTTCTTGGTCAACCTGCCAGTATCAGACACTTTGGTTTCAGACTCTAGCGCAACATATGTCGACAACTGCTGGCCAAATTACTGTGAAATTTGCTTTGGAAATTCATGGTTCCAAGAGGATGATTCCTGATGTTGGTTATGTTCATCTTGCGCGACCATCAGGTTCAATTTCTACTTGACTAACAATTTGGTCATTATAGGTTTTCTTGAAATTTAAGGGTTAATTGTTGTGAAATTAGCTGCAGATAATCACGTTCACCAGAGGATGGTCCCCAGGGACATTTATGCTCCCCAGGGAATACATTTGAAGACTTTGGGGCCCCCCTGACCTCAGGATGAATTATAATAACTTTGGTGATCTCGTAATCTTTTAATTTAGCGCCACCATCAGGTGAAAATTGTACTTTTTCCCAATACATCGGTTTATGACTAAATATCTGCAAAACTAATGATATTCCCATCAGCCTGAGTTGTACTTTGTATGTAGTGCTAATTAGCAAATGTTTGTGTTCTAACAAGCTAAAGTAAGATACTGAACATGGTGAACATCATACCTGCTAAGCATCAGCCTGTTCGTATTGTCGTAAAGTTTTTTTGCCGTGCTGGCTTTTATGCCTACGTACAGCCTCACAGAGGCTACAGCATGGACTTGTTGGGTTCCTTCTTACCTTTCTATTAATCCTACCATCAGAAATATCAAAACCTTGGGGTGAGATTGAGAACATTCATATTTCATTCATATTTTGGACATAAGCCTTGCTCTTGTGCCACCTGAAAGTCAAAATTTCAACTTAACCCACAAATATAACCTGTCATAGGCTGCCATAAAATGCGCTAAACATATTCATACTCCTAGCATCAACCTCATCTTTATTCCGAGTATTGATAAGGGTCTAAGAATAGCAAAACCATCAGTATGTTGCTGGTTTCCTTCAACACTTTTAATATAATCGGGTGTAATGAACACCATAGCCCCAGAGGCTGGAGTAGTCACAGAACAGTATATGATCTGTATGTTTATGGGAACACATGAGACTTTACTACATCTATAATAGATGCACCTGAAAAGGGTTGATGTGATTAAGATGCAGCTACATTCTTTATAAACTAAATGTAATAATAACATTTGTTTCCACATTTGCTTAACAAAACACGTTTCAGTAGTAGTTTCTATGACAAAGCACCAGGAGTTGTAGCTTGAAAAGAGCTTCCTCATTTAACTTAAAAAATATTGCTTAAGAGCTTATTCAGAATACTTTGCCCAGACTGAGTCTTTCTATATTTTTTAAATAGTGCTGTGAATTAAACATATACCGAACAGACTACTGGTTAATATCTCCAATTAGCATTCAATGCGGTCTAGTTTTCATGGGACCAGTCTGCTTTAGATTGCTTCCTTTATCAGTCATCTGGCAAGCAAGGACTGAACCTGAATATTTCATAACTACATTTTGCTTCATTGATTTCTGGTGAAATGCTGTTAGCCCAGTTACTGCGGGAGCTTGGGCCTCCACTCTGCGCACAGAGGACGGTTGTGGGTAGGCGCATGTACCAGTGTGTACATGCTTAAAAGGATAGTTTGACAATTTGGGAAATACTGTATGGTATTTGCTTTCTTGCTCTCATGTCTGTACACAAAATATTTAGATAGAGCAGGTTAGCTTAAACTCACAAGATACAACATGTTAATTGAGCTTTAACTGAGTGCTGGCAGGTGGATTTTTTTCAACTTTAGATAGAGTCAGGCTAGCCGTTTCCCACTGTTCAGCAGACAAATCTGAGAGTGGTATCAATCTTCTCACCTAACCGACCCAAAATGTTCCGTAAAATGTCTGTCATTAACTGATGATGCAAACTCAGCGGGACCACTGATATAAGCATGAAGCATTAGCCTTCATAAAAGTAGCACATCCCCCCCCCAACAAGCACACACAAACACAGGCATATCAATCCCATGAAGGACGTATCTATTGACCCATGTTTGCACAAGCATATTTACGAATGTTAGCAAATATATACTCCCACGTGCCAGCACTTGCAAATACTTAAAAACATGCATGCGTGTTGAACACTGCCTTGTCGACTTGAGAGTAGCCATGTGTCAGTCCATCCTTAAAAACCTCCTCACAAGGTGGAATTGGGGTTGTGGGAGAAACTGAGGGGCCCCAATAAACATGGAGACCCCATGTTTATTTAAGGTGAAACTGTCACCCAGTTTACATTCCTGCCTACGTTGGGACTGAATGGACAAGCAGGACTGATTTATTTGTAAAGCCAGAGCTGAGCTGGGCTGCAGGACCTTTACGGATGTCGAGAGTGGATCATCATATGCGCTTTATTGGTCTCAGTTGGAAAAAATAACATTACAGTCACTCACAGTAGGGCGATTCTTACTGGAGGTGGATGTATGTTAGTTACTTACAAGCAGAGTTGGTTATGTACCCCCTATGGTTGCTGCGACCTTGAAAAGAGTCTGTGATTTAGGTCTGGTCGATGATCATTTTTGAGGCAGTTGCAAGGACAAGGAATGGGTGCAGTTCTGGGAGAAGTTTCCATTTTGAAAGAGAAAAAAAGTTTTTGCTATAGAGCTAAGCTTTATCTGGTGTAGACTTTTTTCAGTTCAATGTGGTTTTTGAAGCATATTCCACAGAGCACTCCCACTGTGCTGCTGATTGAATGGTTGTATTGATAAAGAAAGCGACTGTGTGTGTGTGTTGGAGTCGATCACAATCCGACCTGTGGGAATGTGTTGAGTCTGACCAGAAAATGGATTGCATTGAGAGCTAGAAATGGGAGTTTGGAGCCTCCGGGAACCTCAGTTCTGGCCCTGCTCTCTGGCTGCCTGACTGTCCCCTGATCAGACTTTAAATATTTATATGACATTTTGACACCGAGCCTGTGTCGAGAGAGCGAGAGTGTGTTTGTGTGTGTGTGGGTGATACACACTGCCCTGAGCTTTATGGCACACTATAAGACAGAACTGGACTGCTCTCCATGCTTTGCTTTGAATCAGGATCCTGGGGTGTTTGCCATCTGCAGCCTGACATCAAGAGGCCGCATGCAGATGATGTCATGATATGCCATCAGGGACATGGCCATTGTCCTGAAGACATTTCCCACCTTCACATGTAAAGTGTTACTGTTCTCCTTCTGAAACCAAACGTCCTGTTTGTGTTACTCACTCGCTGTCTCCAGAAGTCATTACCAACTAGGGGTACCTGCACCCCAATGGGTACTCCTGCAGTTGCCAGGGGGTATGTGGACAGATTAGGGAGTAGCTCTGTTTGATTTAAAAATATATGTTGACATGTTGAGTTGGCTGTAACACCTGAGCACTAAATTAACAGAGAAGTCTAAACAGTTAACTAAAAGTAATGGAGACATAAAAAGGTTGTAGCTTTTAATTAACAGTTCAAATAGTGAAGTAAAATGAAGAGATAAACTGTTCGCTAAAAATAAAAATATAAAAATATAAAGCTACAAGTAACAACCAGATTAAAGAGTTAGCTTGCTTAAAAGGTGAAAAGTAACTTTTAGCTAACTGAAAGTTACCGTTAAGATAGCTGACAGAAATAGTCCACTAGCTTAAAGTTAATGAATAAACGGTGAAAAAGCTAAATGTAATGGATAAACAGATCAAATAGTTTTATCTAGCTTAATGGTGATAAATAAAGTAATAGATAAATGGTTAAAAATCACCAGGGACACACAGGGAAGGTTGGGAACCATTGGTCTACACTATGTCTGCCTGTATGTGGCTTCCTGTTCTTCTGAATAGAGACTATTGGGACTTTAAACACCTTCACTTGTTTTCATTAATTAAATCTTCAGTGTTTTCGGGCAGTCGATTTCCTTAAACACTTCCTTGTCTAATTTTATATTTACCTTTTAAGTTGAGCTCTTGGGCATTGGCAAGAGATTTCCCTTGCTCAGGATGCTGATCTGTGGTGTATAATGTGCATTATCCTCTGTAAGACGTATCAAGGGCTTATTTTCGGAAAGACAGTGGAGCTCTTTAAATCAGAGCCTGGCCTGCTTGCAAGCTTTCTCCACCATCTTTATTCTATAAACTGCACACCAAAGCCAAGAACGTTTTGGCAGAGGCTGCAAGGTTTTTGCTCCATTATTCTAATTGCCTTTAACCTGTAATCAATATTTATGGCACAGACAACCCAAAGGGTTGAAGGACTAAGCATTTCCCCCTCTTTTCTCTTGCCTCTGATTTGATTAAGGAAGGCTGCAGCCAGAGTGAAAGTTCGCTTCCTGGTTATAGCTCAGGACGGCTGGGTGATTTTTTGTCTCCAGAATTACAATGTGATAACTCTTGACCTTCCATGATACCTTTAGAGTCAAAGAGAGTGTTGGGAAAATAGGAAACTCTCCCTCTCAGTTCTCATCACTCCCTCTTCCCTCAGCAAGGCCTTTTTTATCTATACTTGTACAATTTGTTTTCCGTCCCCGCTCATCCCATCTTTTTGTAACCTTGACATATTATATTATAACTGCCTCTTTGTTTCCAGGTGCTTCTTTCTTATCTCTTCTCGTGAAATATATCCGTTTAAGTCTTGTATAAGTTGTGTGCTTCTGATTATAAATATTCTGTGATTCATTAAACTTTGAAACATTCTGACTGAACACTGCTTCTGGTCAGCGCTCGTCACTGCTTCCAGAAATCAACTCTCGAGGGTCAAGCCAGTATCTCACAAAACAATCAATCACGAAAGATAGTCTCCAGCTATGTCCTTACAACACGCCTGAAAACATATCACATATTTACGTACGGTGGGCATGCGCGTGCCAGTGTAAACAGGAAGCAGATTGTCTACTCTGCGGTTGGTTGCTTAGTTGCAGAAAATACTTAGAACGAAGAACAGCAATGGCAATAAGTAAGACCAGATATGTCATGACTTGGACCGACGACTAGGTGGATCTGAAAGTAATACATGAGTATAAGGAGTCAAAAGGTTTACGCAGTTTTCAAACTAAAACGGGGTCCGCAGCATTTTAGGGGTTTCACCGGAGTAGTGCGGATGCTAGGCGTAACGGTAGCAAAAGTTACATGCTTTAAAATGAAAACGTATTAGTGTGCATGTAGCCTCATAGAGATAAAGCTCGCCTCATTGCGAATTGTGAAAACAATCAGCTCAGCACAATTGACCTTGTACAATTGACCTCGTCATGTATTTTTTGTAAAATGAAAAGGCCTGCAATCAGAGAGCAAATGAAAAAGGTCAGATAGAAAGAACAGGGAAGTTGAAACCGAGGCGAGGATGCCTTGACAAGGATGAGAGAGTGCAGAAGAAAGGGGGCAAGCGGGAAGAGGAAGGAGAGGAAAACGGGTCGGTGGAGGAGAAGAAACAGTGAGGAATCAAGTCTCTAGAGTGTGAAAGGCCAACAGCCCACGCTGCGATTCCATCTGGCCTCCTCGCTCAGCATGTGTGTGTTTGAGCGAGTGGAAGAGCGCCAGAGCGAGAAATGACCCCGTATATGTGTTTGTGTATGTAAGCGCGAGGCTGCATATGTGCGTTTTTGTGCGAGTACATGTCTGCTCGTCTGTGTTTGCTCGCAAGTTCATGCATGCCTACAGTCTGTGTGTGTGTGTGCGTGTTTGTGTGTGTGATGTGCGGTGTGAGGATGAAACCGTCTACAGCCCCTCGGCGCTACAGTGTGTGTCATTGCCTGATCTGTATACAGGGACTGAAATAACTCAATGGGGACACATCTGTGATACTGGCGGTACATGAGGCGGCTAAAGACACCCGGAGGTACTTAGTGAGTGGGTGAAAAACTTCAATGTGAATATTATGAGCTTTTTTGCTTGTTAATTTGTATTTTTTAGCTGATATGTGTTTTTTGAAGACCAAAGAACGGGCAAGATGAAACTCTTTTCTTGTTAAATGGTTGTTGGACATAATTTATTTTGGGAGAATCCAAAGTTAAAGACCTTCCTATCATTGAATTTCCTAATTTTTATACAAAAGTCAAAGAAACAGACATTTAGTCAAGAAAAGAGGGCTTGCTTGTTTTGTTTTGTTTGGAACACCCCCTCTGTGTGCCTAATTCTCTGTGTGATTCTATGTGTGATTTTTTGCTATCATCTCCCTCATTACACCTTGGTGAGGCCATTTTTGATTATAATATTTGAAAATAATAGCCCTAATCTTGAATTTTGATTCTGATGGAGATTGAATTCACTGCATGTTGAAAAAAACAACACAGAACTCTTTTTTGAAAATTTAATCAAACTTATATTTTCATTTTCAGATTTTTGTTTCAGGGTTGAAAGTCTAATGAAAGCACAGTTGTTTCAAAAAGGTATTCATTCATCAATTGGACCAGAATGTAATGAGCTGAACTGTTTATTTATTATTCAGCTCAGTGGTGGACAGTAGCTCCTCATATTTTTCACTCCAGCATCCTGTTTCAAATTGAAATGCTCTGTTCCTCAAGAAAATGTAAACAAACAAACAAAAACAAAAAGATAAGATAAGATAAAAAGGTTAAGAGGCAAGCAGATATGTACTGTATACACATTTGTATAGTGTGTTTATGCTAGCACAGGACACTTAGCCATGTGCACGGTATATACAGTGTGTTCCCATATACTCTCAACCAGCCTGTGAACACTAACTATCCAGGGAGCTCATTATGTAAATAGCTTACAGTAAGTCGATGACCTTAAAAGAATATCTTGCATTTTGCTGTGCTTCGCCCTTTTGGCCTAATTCAGCTCGCACTAAACATCCACACTCCATAACGCAGAAAACAGTGATAAAAAAAGCATCCTAATCTCCCCTGCTTCAATAGCAAATGGTGATGAAACAAACAGCTTTTCAAATCCCTCTGAATCCTCCCTTCTTCACTCCCCGAGCACTGTCTTGTCCCTAAATATCCCCTGACCCATTTCAGGCTTTCGTTGGAGACGGTTTACGCTGTCTTGCATAAAAGGCAGTCTGGGGTAGTCGCTGTGATATCGTCAACAGTCTGAGGGGCTGATCTACTAGAACTGTGTTTATATATTTTTACATATGAACAAAACTGTTAAGCACTGTCAAAATAAATAAATAAATAAATAAATAAAGTGAAGGATTCTGTCACTCAAATGAGCAAAAATTGAGGCCATTTCTGCAGGTTTATTAATGATTTACTTCTGGGTGTCTAATCTCTTCTCCTAAAATGGTACACAGTATTGGTGAATGTAGTTTGTTTTGCGTGATTAATGTGAATCCTGACTGATTTAAATCAGTGTTAATCTCCAGGAGCAAAGGAACGAGTCATCACCAGTCACCGAAGGGAGTCGTGCAATATGGAGCCACTGCTGTGCCAGTCTTTATTTAGGAACCACCTTATTTATATAACACTTTTCAAGCACCACATGTACCTGGCAAAGTGCTGCCATAAAAATCATATCTGTCATGGTAGGAGATTATATTCATTCTTTTAAAAACATTTTATGATACATTGTATTTAAATAAGTAAGAGTAACTTCAGGCTGAAAAGCAGTGTTTCGCAGCCCTCTCTGGTTGAAAGTCTGTTTCACCTGAAAAGTGTTCTCTGTTGCACCTGTAACCACGTCAACAGTGATGTCACAGTGTCCTGGAGTTCACCTGTAAATCACTGCAGTAAGGTGTTAAACCACTGGAAGTCAGCAAAAACAAGATTTTCAGGGGGTGTTAAGTTGCTTTTCAAAAGTTTCAAATTGATTGAGATATTCAAATTTTCCATGCCACATTAAAATCAAATCACAACACAGGAAGTGAAGAGGTGTATTTCATTTCAGTGTTGTCCAGCAGAGAGCATTATAAGCCTGCTAATAAATGAAAAACAATCAAATGTCCAATCACAGCTTGGGGACGGAACCATGGGCGGAGCTTAACAGCACTGATAGAGCTGATGGCAGCCATGACGGACAGCTTTTCACATTAAAACTGTTTCCTGTGGGCCGGCTGGCTGAAGGGACACTACTGTTGACTACATTTAGTTATATTTGTTATTTGAGGGATCTTCTTGGCAGTCAGTGTTAACAGTTATGCTAATTAGTGTTTGCTAGCTAGCATTAGCTTACAGCAAACACTAACTTTTAACATGTGCTTTCATTTGATTATGACACAATAAATGCAATGCAATGTCATTTTATGAAGTGATTAATCGCATTTATGCTTGAATTGTACTTTTTATGCTAAAATGAATAAAACTGAGAGCTAAATCAAACTTAGTCAATCAGGTTGTCAGAGTTTAATAAGTCTTGTTTTTCTCTGTTTACAGTCCCATTCCATCGCCATGTAACATGAGTCTGTAAGAACTTGTGATCAAATATGACGCTAAAGATGCCAAAAAATCAGTCTTAATATACACATTTTTACCCAGCAGTATGGAGCAACTGTTTTTTCTTGTATCTCTAAAAAAGGTAATTAAAAGTGCAGATACACACAATTTGGCTCACAGGAGATGGGTTCATTAGTAAACGCTCAAATAGGTTTCAAAGATGTTGCCAACAAAACCTTGGCAGATGAATATGATGACAATCAAAAGCCAAGGGTTTCATCACCCCCTTCTAAAGCTCCTCCAAACCCCCCCAGTCTGTCCGAGGTTGACCTTTACCTATTTTAGTTATTGGCAATGAACAGATCCTGTTTGGTTCTGTAAGGCAGTGACCTTCCTGTCATGGACAGTTACAGGAAGAGGACTACAGAAAAGAGGTAAAGAATGCGAATAAAGACATTTCATTTAGATGGCCTATCTTATAGCGACTCATGACATGACAAATGATGGCATGAATACATTACAGCCATCTGAATTCATTGAAATCCAGAGATTCAGCGTGATGATTTGCACAGTCCAGACCAGATGCTTCCAGAAAGATTTTCATTTTTTTGCCTGGTGGATCCAGACAGAGTGGCCTTTTACTGGGCTGCAGTAAAGAACGCCAGCCTCCTCCAGCTATTCATTATCTTAAGTGTGTCTGCAGCAGACAGTGAGTGGGGAGCGTTCAGATGCACGATGGGAAAGACTGCTGAAACAAGCTTTAGCAATAGGGAGGATCTCACAAGACTCTGTTAATTAATGAGAGGATGCGATGCGTCTGATTAAGATGGCTGACGTGCCCATCCTGTTAGCTTGTTGCTGTAACAATGTTAGGTTTGCTATTCTGAAAAAAAAAAAAGTCATGTATTGCTTGGTCCCCATTTTAAAGTCTAACTAATGTTTCACACATTTACACCAGAGGAGCAGAAAGTTACACAATTCATGATCACTTTTTTGTTGATTCATAACATTTGGTGGTTGTACAATCAAAATAATTCAGTCTCCTCTTCTGGGAATTTTGAGGAAACCAAACAGAGTAGATGTCTGGTGTTCTTGTTGTCCTTTAATATCAACATTGTGCGTATACTTACACAATGTTATTTTGTGCCATTCCCTAACTTAGTGTTAAATAATGACTTATCTTATTCAAAGATCATGTTTTTGGCAAATTCAACTTCACTCAGATGTTGAAGGGAATGATAAGGACTGTCATTGCAGAGAGTGGAAATGTCTTCCATCACTTCTGACTTGAAGTAAAGCTGGACAATAACACTGACACTTCAGACAGCAACTTTGTGCAAGAAGGTTAGAGAAGTCTTCCACTTTAAATACCCAATAAAAGGGACTTGATTTGAAGTATACACAGGTCAAGAGATATAAAAGTCTGTATCAACTGCTCCAAACCATAATTCAGTGCTGTCGTGTTTCCGAGGTCGATCAGCACACCTGTTGATGACGCGTTCAAACTATTTACTGTAATGAGCCAGGAAGAGGAGCAGGAAGGGGTTGATTAAACTAATCTTGTAACTGACTTCCTTCATCTTCTACTGATTAAACACTGTAAATGCTAAATGATCACTGCTACTTAAGTGAGTCAGGAAGAGGGACTGCTCTGTCCATGTGTGTCGGGAGGTGTGCCTGATGAATCTAAGTCCAATATGAGTTCTGGTTTGGTCTCTGCCAACTTCTGAGTAAAACTAGTCACTAAAGGTATCAGTGCACAACTCTTTCTGTCACTTTTTGGGTCAGATGACATGTCCTATGAACTCTTTCGAGCATACCCCTGCAGTAACTTTGTCTTTTATCTGTTTGGTGTATCCCTTTCATCCGCTGCCTCCTTCAGGGCCTACATTACACTTTTTGCCCCATTAGTGGTAGGAGAATTAGAAAATGGATTCTCTATTTATCATCCAACTATTGTTTTCTGGTGTGTAATGTAGCTTTATAGCCTCACAGGCAGGACTGCTAGCATGGCTGCAGACTTATAGTCTGGTCTTCCACACTGAAAGTTCCGACAAACAGTAGTATAGGCCATAATACAGGCCATAATACAGCATGTTACATAATGAATCCCTTCATGCATACAGATACAAATATAGATATACAGTATAATCTAGACCAGAGGATTTTCAATTGTGAGGCCGCGGAGGGAGAGACGTCAGGCAAAGATTCTGTTTTAGGTGAAAGGCAGAGCTGCATGCAAAAAAGGGGGAAGTCAGTTGTTGTAGTTTGGCCCTTTGATTTACAGCAGTGGCAGCAGCAGCAGTGACTGTGACAAACAGCTCATGGAGGCAATTAAGGTACTTTAAAACCCTTAGTGCCAGATTGCTGCAATTTGTGTCAAAATTTCTACACTTTCTCAGAGTTATAACTCAAATCTGAACACACAGACATCATACACAGTTTTAGATTCAGTGTGACTTACACCTCCCGAGGATATCATTATTTCCATAAGCATCCATAAATACGCTTTGAAATCATAGGAAAAAGACACTCCTTAGAATCGTTATGTTTTTAGGTTCTCTTCAGTATCAAAGTAATCCAGAGATAGTTGTCTGTACATCCATGGAATCATTGCAAACAGGAACTGCTAATAGCTAATTCAGCATACTTTTAATGGTGTCACTTTGTCAAAATACAAACTAATATAGGCTAAAAACTCGGGCTCAAGTTGTAGCCCACAGCTAGGTTAACTCACTGACTCCATGGCTACATAACACTTCCTGTTTTCATCCCCCAAAGCCGCCCAATTATGAGAACTGTTGTTCTTAGAGCATGGTTATCCCCCAAATCGAAGTAAGACAAAAAACAACAAACCATGAATATAAACTTTTTTCATGTTGCACTATCAGCATTTGTTAACAGTACTAAGGCTCAGAATGTCCTATGGAACATATACACTGTCCTCTATCCATTCATACTATAGTTCTCAGACAAATATATTTTCAACTTTTGTAACACAAGAAAATTAGCGAAAGTCAAGTGAGGTGAACATGTGTGCGCATGAGAGGAGGCTGTTCCCTCAAAGCCAACACCTTTGTAGCAGCAATGCAGTCAACCAGCCAGACCCATGTTTGATTTATACGCATCATCAAAATGAATTGTTATTCAGGCACATAAAAGGGGAGCTAATCAATTTTTTGTTTGAACAACTCCAGGAAAAAACTTTTGCCCCAGCCAAGGCAGTCAAGATGCATTTTCATGGAAGGTCTCAAACACACGGTCTAGACTGCTGGATGCTGACTCCATACTCCCCCTTATACTCACTGACATGCTGATATACAGACAGACCTTCATTCTCATGTGGAGAATTTTGGTAAATATTCAGAAATCATTCAAATGATAGAACATGACCCTGAACAGCTTATTTAAATTGGATTTAAAACAGTGATATTTGCTGGCAGTGTGCAGATCTAGAATCAATTTAGTTTAGATGCCTGTTAATTATCATAGTTGATGGTGAAAAAATATTTGAACAGACATCTTACAGACTAGAAGTGCAATAAAAGCAACTATTGTTGAATTTACATCAATCAGTGCACAATTACCTTCCAATCAAACCAAACAAAAAGACCTTTTGGGAGCACAATAGAAAGACGTAGATAAAAGGTTGCTTTTTGGGTCAAAATGAAATTAGTGTTTTCTCTGGAATGCCTGATTTTCAATTTCCATAATGGTTCAGAAGGTTGGGGAAATTAAATTACAATAGAAAATTAGAAAAAGCAATGTCTGCTTCATGTTGTATCTCTTTTTTCGTTCTCCACTTTTAAGAGTCGCTCACGCTTTAAGCAGTGCAAAGCCAAGAAAATCCTCTCAGACAAAAAGAGCTCTTTATCTTGCTCTCTCCATAATAATGGAAATCCAATACATTTTATTACTCAAAGAAATTCTAATTAATGCTGGGTTTATAAAATGAGGAGAATCAGTCAATATTATCTACAGTCGGAGCTGGATGCAGTCTTAGCTGTGGAGCAAAGCGAGGGCTCTGAGATGACAGAATGGAATATCTCATTTCTGAGTCAGAAAAGCAGGGGCCCGGCGCTGCAGACATGCCAGACTTCTGTATTGAGAACAGCCTGACGCTGCATCTCAGGCTGAAGCTTTCTGCTTCACTTCACTCACTTTGCAGATGAGGTTGGCAGCGACGACCCGCTCCGTATTTCAGACTAATTTATGACCTCTGCAGAGGAGGGTGCATTAGGAAGATCAGCCACGTCAACCTCTGCCACGCTGCAACAACTGGCCATGAGAAGGCAGAAGGACACACCACCATATACACACAAATGTGTGTGTGTGTGTGTGTGTGTGTGTGAGCACGTGCATTCAATTAAAGCTGAAGTATATTAAATTTGCAAGGCTTTAGCAACACTCCAATCTGAGGAGCTGCTCTCCATGTCTCCTTACAACTGTATGTATTCATTTTTTTCAAAGTCAAAAAACAATGCATGATACTGAAATTATAATGAAATTTGAGCCAGTTAAAGCAGTTTTTAGAACTACTTTTGGCGCTTATTATCCAGCAGATAACATAGGATAAGGTGTTACAAAGGGAACACACCTTTAGTCCATGTCTTACAAACTCCACATCTCCAACTTGTAATGCAAGCTACCTGTTGTACATGTCTTCAAGCCCAAGCCGAGATGACCTTGATGACATCATCAGGGTTTTCTCTTCAGACATGAGAAATCCCCTTTCAGAGCCAAGACATTACAACACTGTTTTCACAAGTAGTGGTAAAATGGGCGGAGTGCTTTAAGATAATAATTCGGTGACTTTATGTTTTATTTTGTCTTTAATTTTACTGATAGTTTACTGAGCAGTCGGCCTGACGTGCAGCTCAAGTGTCTCTCCTCTCGCTTCCTGCAGTACTCACCTCCCTCCCCCCTTCACCCTGTCCAAGGAGGGGAGGGCAGATGTATAGCCAACAGGACACAGCTTTGCCTCAAGCACTGACCTCCTCCGATGACAACCATATGCTCATATATTAAATATGTATGGCGTTGCAAAGAACGTGACATGTGAAATTCAATATGGTCCAACGTCCTGAAGGAATCGGAGTGGTGAAGACTCGTGCTCCCATATGGTTTAATGTAAAGTTGATGTCAACATCTTCACACATTTAGACTTATTATGCCAGTGACCTTTTTGCAAGTATGACTAGAACATTTTTATTAATTTATTTTTTGCTCTACAAATCAACATTTCCTAAGTGGCTTAAGGACAATATTTATTGAGTCTATTATTTATTTCCTTGAAGGTGGATTTTCTGTTTCTTTTCTCTTCCCTTTCTTAAAGAGTTGATTAAATTCCTCCAAGGTCAAGGAAAGACGGCCATTTATTTGAGTGGAAAACACATGGTGGAAAAAAGCCAAAGTCAAGACCTGGTTGAGATAAGTAAGTGCAGGGATGAAAGTGGAGATTTCCATCTGCAATGCAAAAAAATGATTTGATGGCTTGGTGTTTCAGTGTGTCCCGGGTATAGGGAGCTTTTCCAAAAACGATGACGCTAGCCAGCCCAGTGAGGGTCGGGGGACGTGTGCCATGGTGCCAATAAAGTTAAGAAGATGACCTTTAGTAGCCTCTAACTTTCTCTGTGATTGTTCATTTTAGCCGAATGCAACCTGAATATATGTTGATTTATCACTGCAGTGCAGCAGCAGAGTGACTGCTGGTTAACATGTAGTGTTTATGTACCGCGATTAAATAACGTTTATATTGTGAATCCCTCTACTTATTGCATTCCTTGATAAATTTATGGTGTACTACCTGGTTTCAGTGTTTTTACTGGCCAGAAAACATACAGTTCATGTTTTCATGTTCATGTTATAGTTCAACATTGAAACCTTGTATTCTCACAGTGACTACACGTTCTGTGATGTCATGCGGCTGTGATGCACCTTTGAGCTCTCAGGTTACAATCATTTTCAGATGGAATATCAGGTTATTAACTCCAGGATCAAACAGGCACATCAGAGGTGTAATCATCCAATGGAAACTCACTGGGTGATATCACTCTACCAGTACACCTCTCTGAGGATAGCATGAATCCATACAGGGTCTACACACAGTAACATGATACCACAGTCAGGAGAGCCGTTGCAGTCAAATGCATGTGTTGAGAGACTAAAGACCAAAGAGACTAAACTGATCGACAAAGAAAAAGCAAGAAAAAAGAGAGAATGAGCTAAACAAAGAACAAAAAAAACACCAATCGCATGTAATAGTCATTGTCTCACGTGTGGAATTTCATGTCCCTGAAGGACTTGAGTTTATTCTCAGAAACCCCCTCCCCGTATGACGTCAGTACGAGCTGCATGTAGACAGGTGTGAAATCAGTGGCAAGTAAAGAATAGCAGAACATGAAAACAGAAACTGGAGGAGGAGAGCGGTCTATGTTCCAGGAAGAGCTGTGACAAACACAATGCCTGAGAAGTGTAAGTGTAGAAGAGGGAGAGAAACACAATTCGAAGAATCTGGCAGATGTATATTCAAAGAAGCCAGCGAAGAACCTTGAAATATTTCCATCAGGCAATCAATAAAAAAAACACTCTTTTTACTGTACGTGAGCCTGTTATTCCCCAGATAGTTGTTCAGAAACTCAAACAAGTAAATTTTTTCCTCCAGAGACAGACAGGGATTACTCTTTGGATACTGAGAAACACACCCTCTTCTTGTATGAGCGCCGTATGTGAGTCGGTGAGAGATGGAGGAATGTGGGCAGGTGAAGGTCATCTTTCTGCCACATATTAAAGCACCGCCGCAATGAGTTTGACCTTTCAGCACATCAACCTCGCCCAAATACCAAAACACTTATGTTAACCTCGATGACACCAGTACCCCGCTGCCTTTCATTTACTTTAATAAAATGCATTAAAGCTGCTGCACATGCAATCACACTGACCTCACACGTCAGTGCACGCAGTACATACACTGCATACACAAACTCACATGCAGACAGTATACAAATAACTATGTATGCCCCCCTATAGTGAGCGTTTAAAGCCATACTGGAGGTTTGCATGTTTTAGTGCTATTTCTTATTAAATTTACAGATAACTTTCCAACCTTCAAGGCAGCGAGAAAATCTGCTTTTAGAGAATTGGAAACTTGACATTTTCATCTTCATTTATTCTTTTTTGGCACTTTATGTTAATTGTGTAATGCTGCTGTTGTGAGCAAGTGAGTTTAAGGACGATCCAGAATTTAATATTTGACAGTTGGCCAACAGAAACCTGCTAAATACCAAATACTCAAATATCAGATATTACAGCATTCATGAATGCACCAACAAGGAAGAGGTTTCAAACTCTCAACAGCACTGACACAAAACAGTAATGTGACTATTTTACTAAATAACAATCTTGTATTCAGTGGGATTGTTTGTGTGGATGAGATCCATGCACTTGTACAGATTGATGTAAGTCGATTTACAGAAATAACAACTCTCAAATTTGCATTTTTCCTTGGAATTGTTGTGAAAAATGTCAACACAGACTGCAGCTTCTGTAATGACAGAAAATGAAGGGCAAAGCAACTCATCAAAGCGAGTGTTTTAGCATCTTTCAGTTCATTGTTTTGGATTTATGTCCTTACTGTTTTGGTTGTGTCTCACCACTCTCATCAGCGTTGTTTTGAGCTGTAAAAGGCAGCGGTTTCCAGCAAAACGAGCACTGATTAATCCATTGTATTTGAACAGCACAAAACAGCAGACAGACAACGCTAGCATCTAGCTAGCGAACATACTGGAGCATTTAGCAGCTAAAGAGCCAGATATTTCCCTCAGGAGTTGGTGGAGGCCAAAAACAGAGCTAAAAGGAGAGTGAATACTTTGTCAGATGGACACAAACACGACTCCAAATGAATGCTAATGTAATATGCATCTGCATTTACACACCGCTGGACGTATAAATAAGCCACTGTGCCAATGTACTCATGTCATATCAACTTTATAGGGTGACAATATGTAAATGTTGTATTTACAGCTTGTTGCAATGCCCCCCAAAAAACCCAACAACACTTCAGTAGCCCGTGCGCTGTTTCACAAGGCATGAGTAAACATATTGTCTTCCAGTTTGTCCATAACAAATATATCACTCCTTCTGAATTTTCTACCGGCTATAGTTTTTCCTCTGTTCATAGAAAATAGCCATCAAGGACATTTATGTGCATTATAAAATGGTAAGGTTGCTCATTAATTCACACCACAGCACGGCATACAGTCTGTGAGCTCTCAGCTGAGAAAAACAACCTTCCCTCCCTTATTAAGGCTGATTTTCCCCATCCTCCCCCGAACCCAAGTGCAGCTTCTGTTGTTGTCTCAGTTGATAGGATGTGATATTTGGAGCGATCAGCTGTGATTGTCTGCTGACTCACCACAACAGGAGCGCAGAAAGAGGCCCATGAGTCATCTGCAGGGAAAAGGTCAGCTCAACTGGACATTTAGCTATAACATGACATTCAACAGAAGAGACGAGAAGGGAAGAGAGGAAGAGTTAATTTTGCACTGCAGGGTCTTCAATTTAAAAACTCGTCTGGCGCTCAATGAAAGTGGCTTACAGCTTCGATGATTCACTCTGATGATGAAATGACTGTATGGCTTGACAAGAGATATAAAGCTACACGCTGGGAATGATAGATGATAAGCAGCATTTTGAGTCGTTAATTCTGCTGTAATTAATATTGATTAGATTAGCTGGCAATAATCCATGTTTATCTTCAGAGGATGATGTGGGGTTGGAGTGCGCATAAACAACTCCAGGGTCAAATTAAAATAACAATATTTGAATAATGAATGGAGGGGACTAACAGACAGTCATTCACCTTCCTGCGGAGCAGAATCAAAACTTTTAAAACACGATCACTTGCTTTTATGATATATCCCACAGCAATTAGGTTAGTTATCTGCATTGCTCATTTGTTTTATGGCATTGTTTGTTTTGTGGATATGTTTATTTTATGATGCTGTTTACTTCAGTTAAGTGGACGTCCAACAGCTCACAACAAACACTTCAGTCTGTATAGGAAAACCTTTTTCTCCCTCTCTCTCTCTCTTTTTTAAATAAATCCCCCAGGGCACTCAAAGCTGCTTTGCTTCCCCACAGTCTGTCTGTTATGTTTATCTGCAGCAGCACATCTCTTTGGCTTTTATAGTCTTTGTTTCTCCTCAGGATCTGCTTATGCCTGACTGGGCCCCGCACTTTTAAAAATGATGAAGGGGAGTGCAAAGTGTTTGGGAAGGCGATCTTTTATTTGTATGATGTGTTTATGGTTATTGTTTCCATTTGTTATCAGCTCGCAGCAGCCGGACGGAGAAATGTGCGGAGAATTTGAAAAAGAGTTAACGTGAGTCCGACTGAGACGTTTTCCCCGCGCAGCAACATGCTTAAGTGATTGACATTGGGCATCTGTTGTATGGAGCCCAGAAGTGTTCAAAATAATAATAATGACTAGAGGGCCCAAGTGAAACAAGAACTTCTGTTCAAAATCACACTGACATTTGTAATAGCTCAAAATCCAAATCCAGCCATAGAACATACTTTACATTACTCACAATAAATTAAATCTTGTGGTTTACTTTAACTTTTTAACAATCTGTTATTATTCGTTTAATATTTCAAGTAACCCACGCGGCCGCAGTAGTGAATTTCATTAAAGCTGTAGTTTTTTGTATGCTCACAAAGTAATTGTTGTTGATTTCTATTTCAGATAGCAAACGCTGTAGAATATCAATCTGTCTCAATATTAATGTAAACCCCGGGAAAACTTTTCTTCAGATCGACCAACAAAAGAAATGCTCAATGAGAGATCACATGACTTAGTGGAGCAAAGTGGAGCAAAGTCTCTTCATATGAAAATAAGAATGATGAATTAACATTTCATAATAATGAGGTTATCTTTAATGATTTTTTGGTTTCTTTATATATTATACACACTTTATTCACATGATTAGTTATTACATAATGTATTTTTTAAATCTATTTAACATTGAACCCTTTTGGGCTTCATACTGTTGAACATATACATTTTTATAGCGTTGTATAATTTACTGTACTCTGAAAAACTGTACAACCTCGTAGAGTTGGCAGTGCAGCTCAAGAGGCAATTTAAGAAAACACATCTTACTTTACATGTGATCATTATCCACTTCCAGTATTTATGAATTCTGAACATCAGCTACATGTGTCAGGGAAAAATATTGCTCGCAGTTGAATTCTGAATTTTTCATGAGCTTTTTGGTGCCGTCACATCTTAACAAAATAAAGCTTCTCCTGTCCTCTTTCCACTGACATGAGCTCTACCGGAGTGAGGTGAATTTAATCAGATGAGTCTCTGTAAATGAAACCTCTCATTAGACCCACTCAGTCAGAGAAATACGGCGTATCGATATGGGCAGCAGTCGGTTGCCACCCTCAAGTGCTGTTATAATTGAATTCATCTTTATTCCTTTTACCATCAGCTGTTGACATGGTGTCCATGCTCTCCATCGTCTACCCTCAAGACACATCCACTAATGGTCACATCTCGGCAACTGTGTGTATCATTACTGGAATTAGATAACCAATCAGGTTTGCCTATTGAATGATGTAACACGAGCCAAGAGATCCGCTGATGTTCAAGACATAAGAGCAACTATACTTATGATAGAGGCATGTTTTACCTGAAAACCATTAGAAAATAACCATTTTGCTGCTGCCCATGAGCTTATGAAGTGAAATGCACAAGTCTACAAGTGAAATTATATAGGCATAAAGTCTGCTATCATAGAAAGACAGGACTGACTTGTTTTATGGCTTCCCTGTTCATTCTTCCTTTTGAAGACATTGCATCAGTGAGTTATTGTGGTCCTGATGTGTGTGAGCTTTGTGCTGATTAAACTAGCTAACACCTCTATTCATCATATCAACACTGGAGCACTAGGACACACAGAGACAGGTTTGTATAAGTAAACTTGTGAGGATATGAATTGGCCATCACTGTCTCTAGGAACTATTCATATTGGATGATTCGGAAGCGCCATTTACGTACATCTAATATCCAATAAAATATATCCAACTGTGTATGCTACTGTAAGAAGTAGAATGTCCTTTAGGCAGCAAGGTGGAATTAAAGGGTGAGGAGGTCGGTGAAGTGTTGCACCTTTATGCAGGACCTGAGTTTGCTTCCTGTTGCAGACCAGCGATTAATATTCTTTTTTAACTGCAATGTTCTCTCTAACCTTAACCAGGTTTTTAGCTGTCAGACCCTTAAGATTTATTCATATGTCAAGCAATTACATAGCCATAGCTGCTGTGTGCCTGCTACAAACCTTCCACCCCCAGTGATCACCATGCTCTATCACAGTGAATAAAACCAGATCCCCTCCAGACATGTTTTAAAACACATAAAAATCATGATTTGCATCTGACACGTTTTGTCCCCAAAAAACGTTCAACTTTCTCATTAAAAAGCTCTTAAAATGACAGAATCTATAGAATCTATAAACATGAAAATATCTAATCTCAGCACATGTGCACTAGAGGAGCCCAAAGTTTCCATGTCACACTGTAAATTGCATACTGGACCACGATTGGCTTCCAAACTACTTGTAATGTCACAAAATCATCTTAGATATATTCAAGAGGAGCTCAGAGACTTTCCTCCTTCTGCAGATGAATGTGAAAACAGTCTTGTAGTGACACAGGAAGGAACACGTTCTTGAAAATGCATGCAGACAAGGGTTGTGAATATGCTGATAAAAAGTGGTTAAAAATTAGATGGGAGAATGGTCACTCTACTGTATCTAAGCTTTCAAATCCATGTCAGTGTCCTGAAAAACCCTCCCTCAGTAACAAACAGCAGAGCAGAGCTTTAGCGGGTGGCTGCAGCCACAAATGAACTCTCCAAACAAGAGGAGCGAAGAATGCGACGATTCTGCCGCCGATGGATTATGCCCTAATGTCCAAAGTCAGGAGAAGGTTTCCATGGACTTTAATCCATGTCTGATTTGACACTTTTTCTCCCCCCCCACCCCCTCAGAGCTGCTGTTGATGGTATTTTGAAGAGTGGAGGGCTTAAATCTCATCAAGACTTCTGGGGAAGATTAAGAGAAACACTTTGGGGGTTGACGGCTGATCCCTGAACAGTCTGCGGTGGGAATGTCAGCATATCTGCAATCTGTGTCATTAGGACAAACGCAATCAAGTGTCTGGTCTGAATTCACCTCAGCATCTAAAAAACATGACACTTATTTGACACACAACACCCACTGCCTGACAAATCCTCGGATTTTACTTGACCTTATCTGGCATTATGGTAATGAAAGGAAGAAATAAAATATGTATTTTTATCACTTCAACATATTTAGTGTGATAAGCTTGATCTCTGATATTCTGGTAAATGCACGACAATCAGGAGGCTTTTCTGTTCACTCTTACATCACTGACCACCCAGGATTAAAGACCCCTGATCTGGTGTGCAGATTAGCATTAGGATAAGCATATGTTGTTGTTTGTTTTGGACATGTCAAGCATCTCTGAGATCTCGGGTTTTACCCTCCGATCGGCTGGCGTGATGCGGAGCCCGCACATCATATTAACAAGCATGTCAACAAGCGCAAATGCAGCAACAGCAGGCTTACTGTATGCTCCAGAGGAGCAGTGGTTAGCAGATGAAAAACAAAGAACTTTAAACCCACAGATGACTCCTACACACAGGGAGAAGGGTTTTGTTTCTCTTTTGCCCTCTCAACACACACACACACACAACCACTCACACACGTGTTAGGTGGCATAAATGGCAGAGGGAGGCATAAAGCAAAGTCTAAAGTCTAAATGTGCCATGGTAAGTGAGAAGAAGACTAATTTCATCTCAAAGAGGCTAACCTGCAGCTTTTTCCTCAGACACCTTCCGATTTAGAAACTTCTTCAGCAGATGAAAAACACAAAGATGGTGAAAGGAAAGCTAACAGCCCAAAATAGGGCTTTGCTTGTGCCACTCGGAAGAAAGACTGACATCCGTTTGCAACGTGGGGACAAGTGATGTGTCTTGTAATTGAATTGCTGTCAGATTTGCTTAATGTGCTTTCCGTCAGTTTGTCAAGACGTTGTCACTCGCACATCTTCCAAAACTTTCATTATGCCTGTTAGCGTGCCCACACAATTGTGCCCACATGGAAGACACAGTTATGCACACCCACAAACCATTTCAAATCCTGTCTTTTTTTTCTTTCAGCTATAGCTCCAACCCCTAACCATCCATCTTCTGCGACGGTGGTCTTTATCCGAAGCCGTGTTTGACGTTTGCTAGTTAGAGTGTGATCCAACTTCCCAGTGATTCACTCCAGGACCACAGACGGCAGCAGCCCCAGCTGGCTTTGCCCTTTTTTGATGCCTTCGCAATTTGCAAACTCCATATCATCAAGACGTTTAAGCGAGCTCTGGCCTTATAAGGCAGAAGAGAGGCTGTTCAGAGGTGGTGAGGGTGGGGGAAAAAAAGCAATTTTTAATTTTGTTTGCTGCCATTTTGCCAGTAGTGCCGCTGCCAAGGCAAGAACGGACTGAGCGCAGTTTGCATCTGCAGGCACTTTGGCGTATCAAGCAGGGAACACAGGCAGATTAAAGGGGGGGATCCTAGGGGAAAAAATCATAAAAAAAAAAAAAAAAAGATCAAAAACCCACACAAATTGATTTTTCAGGAATGGAGAAAGGAATTTAATCATCTCTCTTTCATGTGCAGTGTGATTTTGCTAAATAGGCCTGCCATGGTGTTCATTTGTATTTTGTCTCTCTTCCAAAAGCCTGCTTTCACCCCTGCCAGGGGTATTGGCACATGGATTAATGGCATGTGTAAATCAACAATGCTGTATGCCACTTCAGGTGTCAGGAGAAAAATAGGGAACTTTATGAGAGCTCTTTTGTCGAGACACCTAACAGCTCCAAACGTGATCACACACTCACGTTGTTAGTGAGCCGGGCATGGACAGAAAGCAAAGAGAATAATGAGAGTCCTGATGCAGCACTGCAGTCTCTCTGGCCATAGACTGATGGGCCAGGGAACTCATTGCATTAGGGAGAGAGGGATGGAGGAATAGAGCACTACACAGTGAAATAGTCACCACACACACACACACACACACACACACACCAGTGGAAATGCATCCCGCAAACACAAATTACCTGCCAGCATCAATCCCAGCTCCTGTATGTCACGTTTATGTGAAAGGTTAAACAGAAACAAATGGTTGATTTGGCTCGGCGCTGAAGCTTGGCTGGGGACAGACTCTATTTCGCCGGGGGGGGATCCCAGGACAGAAGTGACCACAGTTGAAAGGGGACACGAACGTGTGGGCTTTAGTGCTGATTTAAGAGCCCTGTTAGAAAAAGGCATAGTTGTGGTTTAGATGCAGATGGACTGAGCAATAAAGTAGTTCTGTTTCTAGATACATTGTGACACTACTGTCTCGCCTTACTCTGAGTTTGAGAGGCACCTCAGTTAACCTCAACTGCTGCTGACGACTCACAACTCACAACCCCCATAGCAACTATTTCTCTAAAATAGGGAACAATGTGACACTAAGGCATGAGGTGACAAACTAGTACATCTGACGCTGTATATAAATAAAGTGCTCCCTGGTTGTCTAATCTAAAGAATTCTGATCTTTTCAGCATTATGTAGCTTCTTTCTTTAAAAGCAAGTAGCTAAAGCAAATATACCCATGTATGCTATTATACTAATAATCTACTTGATGAAAGTCTGAATTTATGAGTTACAACTTTTCTTGGAGGGCACTTGAGAACAATTACTTTTTTGTGGTAAGCAATTGTGACATGTTTCTAAATGGTTTCAATATTGCATATGTGTTTTCGACTACTAAACATGTATTTTGAGTGAATGTTTTCACGAGTGGTTGCAGATATTGTTTAAGAACACATTTCTTGCCAAACTTAGATGAGAAGATTCATACCAAAGATGAAGCTTTTTCCCTTGGCCGGATGTTCAATGTATGTTTCCCTGGGACAATATGTTGAAATCTACTGATGTTACACAGTTTGAAACCACCGGCTTCAGATTTGTGAACAGTTTTCCTGACTTTAGACATTGATATCTCCGTAGTGGCTGAACGGATTCTTACCATTCAAACTGCATTTGAAACATCCATCTCCCTTAGTTCTGTTTGAACTGCGAAGATAGCCCATACCAATCTCTTACAATGTTAGTTTGTATCCAGAGACACACACGGTCTCCTATCTCCAGCTTCATATATAGGGTATGGACATCAGAGTGGTGTCAATCTCCTCTTCTAACTCTCGGCAAGAAAGCAAGTAAACATAATTCCCAAGATGTCTCATCATAAAAAAGAAAATTAAATATAAGGAACTAATGCATACAATAAATACATACATTTAGAAACTCATCATGATTAATGTGAGACATTTTTGTCCAGCATTCCAGTGGCCCGTTGCGCCAACTTTGTAATAAGCTGCAATTTGCAACATTCAATCATTTCCTCTCGCACATATTGACACGTTTCAAAATAATGCCATACTTGCGATCCATGCATGCAAGAGCCCTGTAGGACCCTGATGTATCGGCGAGCCTATGAGCAGGTGTCATGTGGCAGGCTCAGATTTACAGCTCAGACACACTGTACTTTTGTAAAATTCAAGTTTTCGTTTTATTAATTGCAGGTAAACAAGTTTGTAAAACTCACAGTAACATTGAGTTACATGCCTCATGTCTGCCCATGGCAAGGTGACATATCCATGGCTCTTTACTGAATACATTCATGCGATCAGAAAACTGACGCTCTCACAGTCACTCTTATACTGGTACCTTATTAACAAATAAATTGCTTGGCTGACTTTTATTCATCCAGACTCTTTGAGAACTAAGCCAAGAATGTGGGAGTCACGCATGTTTTCAGCACAAGTGAGTAGACTCGACAACATTTCTTACAAGTTAAATATACAACTGCTGGCAGCAACTTCATGAGGGTTCAACTGATGTTGAGGACTTACAATGGTAATGGATGCACACAGCAGCAGAGAAATGGAAATGAATCACCTTGGAGGTCAGTGTGAGGAGTGAGTAGGCGTTGCAGTTGGATCTGATGTACTTTTTCTCTCTCTCTCAGATACTAAGCATACCTACTTCTACTAAAGTACTACTGCTACGACAGCCACCAAAACTACTACTGACACAACTGTACTTAGTGGCAGAAGCTAACTAGATACATTTAAATACTGGATTATTTACATGCATGTTTGCTAGCTTGCAGTCTTCTTCTTCCCTGCCTTTGTTGGCACTTTGCTGCTTTTCTTGGAGTTTTACTGTCACCAACTCTTGACCAACAGAACAGCATAAAGTCAATAGTGGGAATGTGTATAGTGTCGCTCAAGTAGGTTCCTGTTCTGTAGAACATTGCTCTTTAGCGCTACTAGTGGTCAAACAGTTAAAACTAATTACTAATTACTAACCCCAGACCCCTAGGGGGTTAATCCGGCCCTGACTACTTCTATTAAAACTATTACTACTGTTCATACTAAACCTACCACTGCTATTAAAACTATTACTACTGTTCATACTAAACCTACCACTGCTATTAAAACTATTACTACTGCTGCTGCTGCTACTACTACACTGCTACCACTAATACTAAAAGTTCGACTTCTAATAATTATTAGTATAAGGATACTGCAGTTGCTAGTAGTTTTATGACTGCCTCAGTGGCTAATTCTGTAAATACTACAGCTGTCATTGGAATTGTAAATAATATCATAAACTAATTAAAGCAGGATTATCAGCTACAATTGTAACCATGGTTTTAAATCTACTAATACGCTGCCGGCGTAAAGCCTGACTGTGCTGAAGGTGATTGATTTGTGGCTAAGACTTGTGCTCAAGGAATTGCAATAATCAAATCAGCCCTGTAGTTAAACTTTTCGCCTCCGCAGATACAGGAACATGCTGGCATTTCCAGCATGCTGGCTCATCCCTTTCCCCTTTTCATTTAGACATATTTTTTTCAGCACAGCCAGATTAGATGTGCTGATGCACTGACTCAAAATGTTGTTATTGACGTCTTTGATGAGTTAATTACACATTTGCATAAAAGGTCAGGGCAACAGCAGACGTGAATCACTAAAGTGTACAGTAGGGGGTCCATACCCCCTCCCTTCCCCTACGCACATCTCTCCCCGTCAGCCTGCATGCTGGAGTTTATTTTCACTCGTCACGTCATCAGAAATGGCAGATTGTTCCCGTAATAGATGTTGAGAGCGGCTGTTAAAGGTGTCGCACACAAGGATGAGTAACGCTAAAGAAAAAGGCTCATGTTGACAAGCAAATCAGCTATTGTTGATGTAACATAATGGATGAGTGACTTGTCATATATATTGATATACAATATGTCAATGACCCTAAAAAAAAGATTAGTAACAGTGGTGTGTTGACTGTTTAACCCCACCATCACACAACAATTCTCCAATCACAGATCAGCAACCACAACAGGCAGCCTGTCGAGCTTTGTATGTGTCCACATGTTGATGCAGTGTGCATGGGGCTGTAGGAAGACCCAAACTTGCTATGTAAAGAGTTTGGAAGGTGACAAATATATTGGAACAAATCACATTTTAGTGACGCTTTTTGCCTGTGACATGTAGCTTTAGCCTCAATCTTTAAGCACAACATCTTGTATGTCACCATTATTTGCATAATGACAAATAATGACTTGCAAAAGTCAACTTGAGACAGAATTTTCAACCAACTCAGAGTTTTAGCGTTAGCGTATGCTACCTAGCTACAGTCGTTAGTCAGCCAACAAAATCCACGGTCATCAGGTGGAAATGAGAGGCCTGCCTTTGCTTACTTTTGTGTGAAATTGAAGAGCTATTGTTTGAGAAGTTAGCACAAATTTTGAGTGGTAAATCTGCCACCTTTATAATTATAAACTGCATATGTGCAGTGCGGGAGAGAAGAAAGCTTGACGTAGGAGTAGTAGGGGGGCAGGGATTAGTTATCGATCAGTTTACTCAAAGTATGTGTTTTAATTCAAATAAAGGTCAATTAAGCTTTATGAATAATTATGCTGACTTTTTACAGAAGGAGTGATGGACTGACAGAACCCAGAAATAGACAAAATAAAAAGAATTGACCCAGCTGAGCTCCTCACTGTGTGGGCCGGTGTAAAATTGGGTTAGGACAATCTACAGGGCCTGCAGAGATGGTGGGTTTTGGGGAGACTTCAGAGCAAGAATGTGATAAGAATAACAGCTCACCACCCACAGCTAGCCAAAGGGGGCCAAACACAGAAACCATACCTGTGAGGAGGAAAGAGAAAAAAGAACAGAGACAGAGAGATCACTGCATGCTGGAGACACACAGGGCAATGCAACAAATCTTAAGTATGGGGCAAGGCTGCAGAAGCAGTGTTGATTCAAACAGGACTAACAAATCATTAAACCCTAGCTGTGCATTTGCACTGTGAGAAAAACGATCAACAATTCACAGGAAGTTCATTAATTCCCTGCAGAGCCGAGGGACTGCGGGAAACAGCAGTCGATGTCAACAAGCCTGTCAACCGAGAAGTTTCAACTGAACTTTTCACAGAAATTGGCTTTTAGGTTTTGAATTCAGCCTGGCTACTGGAGGAGATTTTGGTAACAGCCACTGAGCTCTCACCACTTCTTACACTTACATTTTGAGACTAAAGGAAAGCATATCGTGTCTTTAGTATAACCTCTCTTTAGTGTAGTACATGATTAAACTCAGAGAAGTTAAGAGAAGTGACACATTTCACCCTCTCAGTTCATGTTCATGAATTCAGACATTTCAGATCAGAAAGAACATCAGAATATCTTTGAGCATGACAAGAAGGATAGAGCCATTTAGAGGACAGGATGTGTTTGGTGAAGCTATAATATTCTAAGACACTGTTACACCACACCGTAGACGGCCCTATGGGACAAACAAAAACTCCACCACTGACCCAGGTAACCACAGAGAGACCTTTAAAACAACCAAAGCCATGGGATTTATTAACATATAGACATACAAACAACCAAGACTACCAAAAGGTACAAAGTCAAAACACAAAATCCCAGGCTGAGAGGCAGCAAGACCAGCTGACCACCAGACGCCTCCCTCTTCTGATGCTGGCACAGGAGCTTTTAAGCACTTCCTTGCCAGGCCAGGTGCACCTCACTGAGGGATCAAGTGTAGCACACCTGGGCAGAGCTAGAGAGGGCAGGAGAGGAAAAGGGAGCACGTACAGCTGTAACAGACACAAATACATTCATCCGTTTATTATAAATCAAATCTATTTAAATCTTTTTTTGCATATGTTCTAGAAAATGCATTTAGGCCAATCTTACTTTTATTAATTAATAATCCTAACCTTATTATCTATTCCATGTATTCCATGTTATAATAATTGTATGTTCTTAAACATGAAATTGTGTAGTATCTTTTCATTTTATCAAATTTTATACACCTGTACATTTACAAGCCATGAAGGTTCCCCGTCATGTTTGTTTGTATCTTTGGTGGGTAACAGTAAACATAACCTTGTTGACAGGAAAACTCCACGGGGCGACTTTAATTTGGCTCAAACAGCAATTAAACCAACTGTACAGATGTTAGCTGTAGCTAGCTAGCTAACAAGTGTGCTGATTTTGTGTGAAGTTAGTTGATGTTACAGAGTTTTGTGAATCACGTGTTTTATGTCCAACAAGCAGTGCTTTCAACAACACAACGGTAAGATTAAATGGAGGAAACCAACATTAACCACTGCATGATGGCAAAGCCTCCATCACATCAGGAAGTCAACTTCATGCAGCATGAGACACAAAAGCAGACTGATGACTTTTTAATACAATTCACAGTCTTGCATTCATATTGAACACAATCAATGAAATTAAGGAAAGTGTTGCTCATTTTAGCACTTTCTCTTTTGGCATGCATATTAAAGGCACTTTTTAATGAAGGCGCTGCTGCTAATATCAGTGTTAATCAGTCTATAATCGGTGAAGGGTCCATATACTCTGAGCTGAGCTGTTCACCAGAGCTGCCAACATCCACTTGACAGGCCCAGTCAAAGAAAGACATATACAGTGGTATAAATGTTGGTCATGTGGCAGTTAAAAATACTGTGCATTGACAATATAGTCCATTAAATCTAGGTAATTATCTTGAACTTTGGCCTGCGCTGTAACTGACCAAGTTACGTTACATTATTTCATTTTAGCTAAATGCTAAGCTAGCTAAGCCAAGTGTGTGGATTTGAATTTCTTTCACCAGCTTTTTTTTTTTTTCATGTTTCACACAATTACTGTTTTTTTTGTACAAAGGACAAAGGAGCTATACAAAGGCAACACTATGAATGCATCAAAAGTCTGCATCATTATGCCCCAATGTTCATAGCAAGATATTAACAAGAATAATTTTGTGTCTTCTTTATTTTTATTTGCATATTCATGCAAACTGACAAGGAACACATTTGAGATTTATTCCTCCAGTGGCAATTGTAATCTAATGAATCAATAGCTGAGCAAAGGAATTAGATGTTGTTATTAATGTAAACTATCTACGGTACGTGAGCAGGAATTATTGCAGTTAAAGGTGACTCATCTTATGAGTATACTGCAATCTTCTGGCAATCCTACTGATGAATCATCAGCATGCATTACATACTGATTAGTATATAGAGTGGGTTAATACCCAGTTCTAAACATGGAGCAAGGCTGAGACAGTAGGAACAGCCAATGAGAGTTTGGATACTGGAAGAAAGGACTATTCAATTCAATCCACTGGCCAAGAACTCGAGGGAGTTACAATTTAACTCTGACATGATCAAACAGATGTTGGGTAGTCTCACAGACAGACCACAATTAAACTCAGAGCAGACTTAGAGCAGCACAGAGTCTCTGCAGGGAATAGTTTTGTCTCCTCTACTTTATACTAATAGCTTCACCCCTAACAGTGAAGGGAGCCTCATGCAGAAATGTTCTGATGACACAGCAAATGTGAGGTTTAGCAGGGGGGAATAACAAACTAATAGAGTAATAACTGGATCTTTTTTTTAAATGGTGGGAGAACAAGTATGTTCACCATTATGAGGAAGGGTTAGATTTTAGAAATGTGAAAATCAGCCAGGTGAGGAAAAAGGTGCAGCTGACAACTTGAAGCGCGTGGGAGTGACCTTGCATAAACGTAACCAGAAGGAAAACGGCAGAGTACGATCCAGAGTACAAGTGTCCTTAAAGACAAACACGTTTGAATGCGTGAGATGTTCCTTTTATGCTGTAACAGTGTGTTGGCAGCTGTCCAGAGCCGCGCTTTGCAGTCTTGCTACATCAAATTTGTCAGATTGAATAACAGCTTGAGCTCACTGCATCTCAAGAAATGCATACTACGGCAATGATGGCTAAAAACTGACAGCTCTGAAAGGGAAATCACGCTGTTGTGATATGAGATTTATTCAGTACAGAAGCAGCTTCAGCAACAGGTTCTGTTGTTAAATTAACTTAGGCTATTAATACGTTTTAGTGTGTGCATTTGTCAGTTTTTAGAAGAAGGTTTTCCCTTCTTTATGCACAACAGAAGACTGGTTTATAAAGTATATCCCTTGTTTTACGTCGTCTAATCATTCATAACTTTGAGCTCAATGACAATGCTACTTCAACTACCAGATCAGACCAGACTGGACCAGACCTGTACCTGGAGGGTCGTTAAATCTGAGCTGGAAACTGGACCTTGACGTACCCATGTGCACGGCAATTGAATGTACATTCAGCAGTTTTACACAGTGGAACTGTGAACTTCATTACCCAGAAATCATGTGTTGAGAATGGATGTTTTAGAATAGTTGAGGGGTAAGAGAGCCGAGTTTGTACATTGCTCTTGTTTGAACGGCCATTTCTTATCGGATGAGTATATATTCATAAATACATATATTTTCATAGACAGAAATCAGGTCATATCTGAGCCTGCATCTGGACAGATAAGAGAGAGCTGAAATTAAAAAAAGGTAAAGCTAAAATACCCAATTTAATGTCTTAAAGCTGGTTTCGTTCTCTTTGGTTTATCTTTGACGGGTCATACAATCATGTTGTTTGAGAAGAGAACTTATACTTTACTGAATTTATTTTTCTTGTACTATGTGTTTTCGAAAAGTTCTGCAGCAGCACAATTCATATGCAGTTTTGTAACATGTTATTTGCTAAATGTGAGGGCCTGCAGTGAGGTTGTGGGACTGTGTACTCTGACTGTGATAAAAGTTCTTCCTTGCAAACATCATGGGGACTCATGTGGATAGCGGCTCTATCTGAAGGACAGAAAGCGGAGGGGAGCCCAGGGTCAGGGGTCAGATGCGCATCTCCTGCTGCGATCTAAAAAATGTCAGTCCTAGTCAAGTCACAAGTTCTACTCTCAGGAGTCCAACATTTCTGAAACACGGTTCAATGTTCAAAGTAAACAATGTACAATAAACCAGAGTTTACCTATTGTTTTAGCCTAATATCAACAAAATGTTTAGAACAATCTGTATATGTTATTGGAAAGCATTTACTGTCAATAGGAAAACCAGCACATTAAAATAAGCAACAGTGGCCGTGACACAGAGCTCATGGAGGCAATTATGGTACTTTAAAACCCTTAGTGCTCAAATGCTGCAATTTGCATCAAAAGTCGCACTTTTCTCTGAGTCATAACTCTGAACATAGAGACATGATACACGATTTCAGACTTTTAATGTCAAATACTTGTCAATAATGTGAAAAAAGGTTTTGGTATTAAAGACTTTATCAGCCCAGAAGACTTTATCAGGTAGTAAGAAGTTTCTCCAAAGAAGTGCTGTGCCTCGGAGGAGTTCTCCTTGTGTCCTTGAGAGGCATCATGGAGTGTGACTTAAAGACTTTTTATTCCTCCTCCTCCCCTCTATGCTTCTCTATGTGCTCTCTCTGAGTATCATCTCTTTCTCCCTCCTCCCACCATCTCTCGGTCGCCGGAGGGGGGTCTCTCCACGCTCTGATTGGTTTTATTGGCAGTAGTTCAGTTGTGGAGGATGCCGGTGTGGCTCTTGATGTCGTGCTTGATAAAGATGGATCAGCACATAACATTAGGCAAAGCAGTTCTCTCTTCCATCTCATTAAAAAGACAACATCCAATGAGAAAAGGAACATCCTCCAGTGTCAGAGAGATTCGTGTTGGGTTATTCATCTTCGAACTGTGTTTTATACGAAGGCTTGTAGTCAGGCGACATGCTTTTAAGAAGGGCAGGAGTCACAGCACAACTGCTGCCCCAAATGAATTTCTGTGTATATATTTCATTAAAATCCACGTGTCTCCTTTGTAGTGTTGAGAGAGCCAGCGAGTGCAGCAGAGCAACATCTGTCATGATGAATAAACAAGCCTTTACAGCGCTACTGAAAATGGTTTGCATGCCATGTGACGTGACAGAGAAACCGCCACACTTAAGAAATAGTCCAACGTTATATGAGAAGATGTGAGATGCAGGGCCGCAGTGTGTGAGCCTGGCCTTGGAGGCTCACAAAACATTAGCTATATTTTACATTAAATAAAGAACTTTTTGTATATTCTGAACTAGTAGCCGATCTCTGTTTTTCTTATTCATATTGAAATCAATATAATAAAATAATTTACAATTTAATTCATTAACACATGCCATTTAAAGGTGGCCTAACCTCACCCAATCGCATGAATTCAACTAGAGTCAAAAGCTGAGATGGCAGTTACTGCTCCTCTGCTAAGTTAGCTAAGCATTTAGTTTTGTGCAATAACTAACTGAATCACCAAGATGTTAGTGAATCAAAAGGATATTTTTTTCTTTACTGATAACAGGGAAAGTTAGCTAACGCTAACTAGTCTGACTCACCGGATGTAGGCTGTTGGGATAAGTCTGCCGTTGGCCGACTATTTCAGTCGGCATTCTCCTCCCCCTCTGCTATCTGCGTGTTACCATTTTTCAAGGGCACCCCTGCTGCATCCTGGGCTTGGTGCCACCCAAGACGGTTGTGATTGGTAAAGAGTGTTTTTCCCCATCGCAGAATGACAATGGGTTGAGCCAGACCTTTGTCCGAAGTGGGGAGATAGGTCCAGCTATGCGAGACTAGACTTGAACTGACATGGATTTGACAAGGTAAAGAAAGAAAGAAAAGATGAGAGGCAAATAGCATGACATTTTCTCCATCTGTAAGATCTGGTCAAAGTGATTTCAGCAGGCAGACGGAAGCAGCGTGGAGGCCAAAGCAAGGAGGCTGCGAGGGTGTCTGGCATTTGATGATAGAGTGGGAGGGGGGCCTGTCCTTTACAAGGTGTGGGATGCAGGTTCAAATTGTGTTTCTGCGCTGCGATTGATGGAGAGACATCCACCACCCACTAAGAGGGAGAGATGAAGACAGAGAAGGAGGGAGAGTTTACCGCCCACAACAAATTGATGTTAGGCTGCGCACCATCAGTCAAAATCCCATGAAAGGAAGACAGGAAGTTGTGTTGATTTTGACTGCAAACATCATACATGCCTTGACACAACATTCTCATTACCAAGCATTTGCACTGTTTCTGCTTATTGACACTTTGATTTAATGGTTTCAAAATAGAAAAAAACTCAAGTAGTTTTATATCAGCAAATTGCCTAAAGAAGAAGGAAAAAAGCTTCCAGTTTTCCTGTCAGTGGGTGCTGCTGAGGCGCCGACCGTCAATAAAGAGGCTGACAGAGCCAGCGTGGAGAATAGCATCTACCACCCACTGAGGCTCCGCAGGAACGCAGCTATTTGAGTGCAACAGCTCCAATCAACAGCTATTTAAAGTCCGTAGTGCACAGTGTGGGTTCAAGTCCATGGGAACTTGTGAAACTAGACAGTTAAAAAAAACATTTGATTGATTGCTGTTTGCTACACGGGACAGGCATGTCGTGGTAAATCAAAAGGAGGGTAACGTGTGATTATTAGCCACAGATATAAATGAAGATCCTTGTTTTTCTGCCTTAAAATTATGTTTTCTCATAATTGTACGGGGGGGGGGGGTTGATATACTGTTAAGGTGCAAAAAGTATGTGTGCATTCATGTGAAATGCGGGCGTGTAGGCTGATCATTAGCATTAATTAAGACTAATCTCGTTCTCAGCAAGTACAAGTGCATCTGTGGCCATGACAACCCACTCCCAAAGGATGAGCAGTGGTGAGGCCTGCTGTCTCTTCACTTCCTCCGGCAGTCATTGTGATTTGTGGAGCAATTACCACACAGCTAGAGGAGAAGGAGCACTTCAGCCAGACAAGCCGGTGTCCTGCCTAATGCGTGACATCCTCACGGTGTCTGCTAGCATACGCACTCACTCGTGATGGCAAGGACCTGAGTCTAGAGAGGAAATGAAACCACATGTTATGTGTCGGTTGAAGCTGGGAAGAGGCGGATGAGTTAACTTTGGGTTAGATGATATTGTTTCATGAGTGCCGTGAAAAAGAAGAACACCAAAGCTGAGGCATGAAATGAAAGTCAAGCTGAGAGAGTGTGTTGGTTTAATAACTGGGATTTAAAAATAGCACTGTAGCTCAGTGAACAGTGCCCTGGAACAATAGCTAAATCAGAGTGGCAGTGTGTGGGAAATCTCTCAACAAAAGACAGCCTCCTAACAACAAGGTTTATTTTTGCCCTCGGAACAAACTCAGTTTGAATCAAAACCACTCCCCAACATTTATCTCCCTAACATCATCATAACTACGTTTTAGTTGCCCTTTTATATTTTCATGGCCTATCACAGTATCAGAGTTGTGTGATGGGATGAGGTGGATTAGATATTTGGTCAAAGCATTGGACAAATTAAAATTTTGAGCTGATGAGGGCACTAGGTGAAACGTTAAGGGATCACCAAAGTTATTACAGTTCATCCTGAGGGGGACATAAAAGTGTGTAGAACATTTTATGACATTTCACTAAAAAACTAAAATGTCAACCCTAAGTCTTCAGGATCATCTAAAGTTTTAAGGATTCGTACTATGCGGACACTGAATGTCCGGACCAAATTCCATGGCAACCCAACCAACAGCTGCTGAGATATTTCAGCCTGGTCCAATATGGTCATCCCTCGAGCCATGCAGCTAGGGTGGCTAAAAAGCCCCTCAGAGTTGCAGCAACTACAGTGCAACATCTTATACTTAGAGATAAACACATATAGTCTGAGCCACCAAAAAAGTTTTGTGCCAAGCTCAGTTTGAATGTGTAACAATGGCAAAGAATCATGTTCGATAATTACAGGATCTCTCTGGCACACTCCAAATCCTGGATAACAAAGTGACTACACTAGTACACTAGAGTACACTACAAGGGTACTTTTAACTCCACAAGCTCTGAACTATTTCTAATTTACTCAGTAGAAGTCTATAAACTGTATTCATTAACATACAGCGCTGACAGTTTGTAAAACATCCTAGTGTTAGTGACTTCACAGCTTCGGGACTTCAATTTTTGAATGTTATGTTGTATATTTTTCCTTCCGTATATACGCCGCTGGACCAATGCACTGTTTTAACTCTTTTACTTTCAGGCATTGCATTACATTCGCGTGTATGATCTGGATTTGCTACTGCTTTGTTACTGGACATGCGGATGCAAAGTGATCTAGTGTGTTACAGTATGTATCATGACTACCAGCTGCCTTGAGCTGACCCACAGGGAGTCGAAGACAGCATCATGAGCCTTTAACAGCCTCGGGCTAAGCTGCTTTCCAGCCATGTATGAAAAGTGACATCAGCTGAATCTCCTTAGGCATGAGGTCAAAATGTCTATAGTGGAGCCTTTACCAACACAGTACCAGTTTAACTAGTGTGCTGGATCAGAAACTGGGTTAGAAATGAACTAGAGACCAATGTGAGCAACTTAGTGTAGATTAATACTGCCATCTTGTGGTTGTAGAGTGGATGTGAATAATGCTGGCAAGACAGCAACTTACACAAATACATCACAATCATTTTAACTTTATTCCCTTTATGAATTCGAGGCAAGTCATGGACTGCAGCTAAACTGTATTTGTTCTCTGTTATTTTATTATATTTAAAATTTTCTCTTCATTTTGTTTTTAAATGCTGTTTGATTGCATTTCTTTACCTCATATTAGGCACTCTGAGTTGCCTCTGTGTTTGAAATGTAATATACAAATGCCATTTCTTTGCAGTAGGCAAATCACATCGATCCCTGTTGCAGCAGTAAGACATTATCAAGATTTGCGGGGTTGCCAGATTTATTAAATGAAAACTAACTAGACATAATTAACTTGTGAGGAAGAAAAGCTTCAACATCAGTTCTAGTGATATTTTGTGAGAATTGTTGTAAATGAATGAACAATTAATCAATATGATTTTGTTTTAAATTAATAATTTTCCTTCACTGCTTATGACATTTTCATATTATGTCTGATGAAGAACCCCTTTCACATTGTCAAACCTAAATAATTCACCAATAACTTTGTCCTTTAGCGTTGTATAGTTATTGTTTTGTTTATTTATCACGGCAGCACATGTTTCTTATATATATTCATATCAAATAGCATATTTGAATCGGGGAAAGCAAGTTCCGGTTTCTAGTTCCCTTACGCATGCGTAATGTAAGTGTCCACTACTTTGTGGCGTATTGAATAAAACTTGCAGACGTCCAGCCTACTGGACAAAGCCACTATCAACTTACTGTCGTTGTGATTAGCCTGCTACATTTGCGTCAGTGTAAGATCTTTGTGGCCTGTGTGGAGACGGACTGATGTCTCGACGGTTAAATCATCTTTGACATCCACAGTCAGCCATGCTAGCGTCAGAGTTGCTTTTTTTTTTATCGCCAAGCAGAGCCTGGACATCGTGTTTTCTGTATTACGACCATAGTTTAGACTACAGTGTAGTCGCTCAAACTTGCTGTTAATGAGTGGATAGGCTTTGTTTAAACTTAACTCCTCCCAACATACTCCCAGCATGCTCTGCGGCCCAGGATATGTTCTAAATTTGACAAATTCAGGCTTATAAACAGCAACATATATGTTGTGTTTCCACGAATATTATTTTAGGATGTTTAAAATATCTATATTCGTTAGTGGACAGTCATGCGTATTGGTGTAACACCCTGTCTTAGACATAGTTATCAAAGCAGTACTATAAATACACGACAATGCCTTTAACTTACTCGGTTGGTCCGATGGCGGTGAGATTTCAATTGATTGCTACAGTGAGTTACAGAACCTCTACGTTTCTTCTCTCCCCTCCCTCACCGCCGGCCTTGACTAGCCTTTTCTTCTTTAATCCATGATAGCTTTATTACCTTAATACCATTACATTATTGACACACCATGTAGCGTTATCGCCAATTGTCTATCGTCAAGATATGGAAATATTCTTTGTATTCGCTTCATATATGCTCGTTTGACAGTTTTAACAAATTATAACGTCAATATTGTTTTATATGGCTATATAAGGGTGTTATAAAACTCAATCACCTCTGGGTTTTACTCAAACTTGATCAACAGTCAAATGCCCGTCAAAGTTGATTAATTTATACTGAAAATGGCCAATATTGGCAATACCTCTGTGAATTTTGGGAGTTCTGAAAGTCTCAACAGTAAAATACAGTGAAAACAAACGATGTAAAAAAAACAATAGTGAATGTTCAGATGAAAAATACGCACGTACATGTCTCCTTTTCATAGAAATCATCAAGTGAAACTTGCAATCCGTGTTTTGAATGGAGGTTTTGTTTGTTTTTAAATGGGTCTTGTCAAAATGATGCACGTGGAGAGATAACAATCATGGAATCCTTCAGACTCCTCCTTCCTACTCTGGAATGGGAGCACCGGTACTGTACAATTTCCCCCCAGGGATCAATAAAGTATTTCTGATTCTGATTCTGATTCTGAGACTTCAACTTACATTTCCCAAAACTGAGACCAATAGCTGTTGTATCAAGATGTTACACAACATGTAAACTGATCAAAGACTTCTGCTAAAATGCCACATTATCATTTTATATTATTGTGATAGCCGTTACCTAAAAAAGTGACATATTTACACAGATCACAAAATGTGATAGCTATTCTTGATGACGTTAAACGCTATTTTTGTATCACAAAGCACAAGCCCCAACATCACAATATGAGTTCAAGTACAACAGTTAAAAAAATTGTCAAATGAGCCCACATCATGAGGGAGGTTATGAAGTTTATTAGAAATACCAACCGGATTGGAATCATACAAAAGCAGCAGTGAATGCTTGTCTGAATGACTGTTTAACGCACACCCCCATCAAGCCCCTCTCTTTTCCAAAAGATTACAGAATCTCCAAAACCTGAGTTGGTGATTTTTGCTTTTGAGCCAATAAACAAACGTATGCAGACAAATAATAAACCTAAATCTATGTGTGAAGCGGTGTGTTGTGTGTATCCATCTTCTTTCACAGCAGCCCCAGTTTGTATTCCACCATCATGTGTGGCTCGCCCATCATTTCACTCTGGGTGGGATCTGCAAGGTGACAGGACACAAACACAGTGTGGGGGTTACATTATCATATTCACACAGTTGTGTCGTTGAATGTGGAAAGGTGAAGAGACGAGGTTCTCACCGTTGAGGATGTCCTCGAAGCCGATGGCATCGTCACTGCCTCGCAGTGTATCCAGGGCCAGGTTTGAACTCTGTAAGAACGGCAGGCGCTGGATCTGGAAGGCAGAGGGACAGAAATCAAGAGTGAAGAAGAAGAACGACTTAAAAATGAAGAGTTGACGTTAAAACAACAGAGAGGGCAGAAGAGCAAAAGGAAAAGGGTTTTTAGGGCTGGGGATGTGGATTAGAGAGACGAGTATTTACCTGTCTAGCTGCCCTGTACTCCATCTGCAGTTTGAGTGGAGCATGAAGACCCTGGATGTTTCTGAGTGTGGACAAATTCATCTTGTCCTGGTTCAGCTGGAACTGCACACCAAGAGAAACACTATTAAACTTTCACTTGTTCATTTCACATCGGATTAAAAGAGGGTATGTGGTGGGCCGGGCTACTGATCTGCTTCTGACAAATAAAACAAGGTTATATGTTGCCTCAGTTAGGAGGAAAGATACTTTAAGTCAACATAAATGTACATTGTTAAAAACAAAAAATTTAACATTTTTCTATTCTATTTTCCCTAATATAAGCGCCATTTTTGTGGAAATCAATATGAATATCGAATCCTTACAAATAACCAGTTCACACACACACATTACAATGTTACAAAGACATTTTGACATGTCAGAGTAGAAAAGGCACAGGTGTGATTAATAACATTAATTAATGGCTGCATAATGTATTGACATGACTTGCTGGGAGCCCTCATTAGTGTTAAGAGTTTCACCCGTGCTTTTCCTCAAAATGTCTGCTGTTAAATGGGTCCACAGTGAGCTGTTCTTTAATTGACTCATGTTCACTCACAAATTATTTTCACCAATATGGCTAACATTTGTCTGTAATTAGTTGGTGGCAATATTTAAGGCTCTGCAAACTCTCAGGAGGTAAAGGTGAAAGTCGCTGCTCCCAACAGGTGCATCAAAGCTATCAGGAGAGTCAGGGACATGCCAATCAAGCACAACCGCACACACACAGTCCTGCAGAGAAGTGTAATCTATGTGAATTGTGTGGGAGGTTTAACTTTTGGGTCATTTGTCTTTTTTCTTACAATTCAGACTACTCACATTTTTTTCGGACAGCTCCAGCGAGTGGCTTGGAAGGAGCTCATTCTTTACACTGGTAAAGCTGTGTAGCCAAAGAAGAAATGCAACAAGCAGGTGAAAATCAGTGTCATGTCATTTAGTTTCAAGAGGTGGAACTATTAGAGCAGCCCCTCTTGCCAGAGAAAGCTGTCACACAGAGTACGTCATTGTTTCATTATAAAAATTCAAGCAATTGTAACAATGCGTTCTACACATGTCGCTCTCTTTCATGCAGAGGTCACTCTCCAATTAAATATCTAGCAGGTTATAAAGAACTTAAGTAGCACAACGGTGCAAATGTATGTGTGTGTGTGTGTGTGTGTGTGTGTGTGTGTGTGTGTGTATATATATATATATATATATATAGGCTGACTGATCGGCTCTACAATACACTGGATTACTAGATGTAATGGATAATAAGACAATTTCATACATAATTTAGCAAGCAAATAAACACTGAAATATAAAGTGAAAAGTAAATATTTATAAAGTATGTTTAATCATGTTTTGACAAGTATCCATGTCAATTTAGTGCAAAAAATACAACTAAAAACTACATTTATTAAACCAGTCTTTCTGCACGTGCATGGTAGGAGAAGGTATCAGTTCTACACTCAGCATTAGATTGCATCAGATTCATTTTATTTGTGGCAGTGTCTCACCCGCTACGCAGAGAGTCCTGCACGCCATAAGCTCCCTGTGGACATAAACCTGCCACAGGTACACTGTCTTTCAGCTGAGAGCGGAGTCCTCGAGTATTCTGTTAGACAAAAACATTACACATTCATCGTTAAAAAATGCTAATATTTAGCACACCTCACTTACAAACAACGAAAGCTAAATTCACATAGCCAACCCACTATGAGTAGCAAGTTAGGGAACATCATAGCTAAGCGCTAACTAGCATTAGCCCGAGTGACTAATCAAATTCACAATTGCCGGATTTCACAGGACACAAAGAGAGACGTCAAAGGTGCGAGGAAGTAAAATAAATATTCATATAACTACATAAAATGTCATGTTAATCAATATGGTTCTGATTCGATAAATGATAACATGTAAGTGAAGACTACAACCATACCATTGTGATTCCGTTTCTTCCACTTTCTTTTCGATACTGTTGAATGTCCGGTTGGGTCGCGTTTTCATGACGACACATCCGGTGCAAGCCAGTGATGCGTAGTATTTAGTATAAAAAGGGCGTTGTAAGATATATTCGTGCACTGTATGCGTAGTTTTGGTTTGGTTGTTTTTAATCACCTTGTAATAGAATGTAACATTTCAGTTCCATCATAATTTAACACAACCGCAACATAAACACTAGTCGTAGTTAATAGTAAATACTCTGCATTTGACTGATGTACTGTAAGGGGGTATAGCTCAGTGGTAGAGCATTTGACTGCAGATCAAGAGGTCCCCGGTTCAAATCCGGGTGCCCCCTCTTTTCTACCCTTCAACCACTGACTGTAAAGTCACTGAGGATAAGTCAACATTTTGTAATGTTGTTCAGAAATAGTCACAATTCCAAACTCTTAATAATGCAGTAAATAACTGAGTGTAAATGGTGAAAAAAGTAATATTGACAAAAAATATAGTTAGCTACTCTGTCATTCCCTCACATATTTGACAGCAGGTATTCAACATGTCACACTCATGGGTGGTAAAGCTCGTAAAAGTTGTTATAACTTTCTTATTATTTTTTATATATTTCTTATTGTTCCACTTTTATTAAGGAGATGGAAATACATTTAGTTAACAAAATGACTAGAATAATCCAAGATCATCATCACATCAAGCCTTTTCAAGATACAAGCCTTTATTTAAAATACATGAAAGCCAAGGAAGCACATACTGAAGTTCCCAGTGGAATGTATGCATCAGATCCTTGCACTCTCTATTTTTCCTGTTCACTGAGCACTCTGTTGTAACATTGGTGTCACAGAAATTGAACAGTGCATCACTTCAAACATGAGGCTAGAAATCACATATATGATTTTTATGGGGAGAATATACTGTCATAACAGCTCCAGGAGACATCTGATAGCCATAATGAATTTGATCAGTTTCTTTTTGGAAAGTCTGTCTCCTTTTCCTTCAGGTACTCAGCACCCCATGACAGTGGAAGCAGCTCCTCCAATGTCATCATGGTGTAGGATTCATCCACCTTGGTCATGAAGACGGGCATATCACCAAACTGAGAGGGGAGAGATGAGGTTTGAAAGATGGGGCAAATGTGTGTTCTCATATGAGGGCTTCTTCAATTAGCTTTGACATAAAATGAATAAACCTGTAAACAATTCCAACTGAGATCCCCAGTCTATAGAAATGTTTTGATTCTGAATAATTACCTCTCTTATGACTTGTCGGCAGGCACCACAAGGAGGGATCACCCGGTCCTCCAGGTCACTGCAGAAAAAGAGACTTTTTAATGGAAGTCTGGTCTCTCTCTTAGCAACAAATGTGACACACAATTTCAATTCAAATCAAAGAAGTGTGAATCTGAAATGTTTTCACTCACTCACTTACAAAGTCCACTAACACAATTACAGTTAGCATTTAAACATTCAAAACAAAAACATAAATAGTACCTAGAAACAGCTATGGCCTTAAATTTCTTGTATCCTTCAGAAACAGCCTTGTTTATAGCAGTCCTCTCTGCACACAGACCCAGGTAGAAGCATGCATTTTCAACATTGCAACCTGTCAAAAAACAAGGAAATACTTTATTGTAATTGGTCAAGGTTTGTCACACTGCCTGATTCAGTGACCTGCCGTTTTTTTAACTTATTTTAACAGCCAGCGGTAGCTGAAACACACAAGTGACGTTTCTTTAGTTTAAACATAACTGCACACTTTCTGCATATGTCGCTGTCGCTCGTGTGACTATTTCAAATTGACCAAAGATCATGTTTTACCTGTGAAGATCCTTCCATCTTCTGTTAACAGGGCTGATCCCACTCTCAGCTGGCTGTAAGGACAGTAAGAGAACTCTTTGGCCTTGTGGGACTCTTGAATAAGAGATTTGATCCAGTCGTCTGCATCACCGGTCTTCAGGGTTGCCATTTCAGCTACAAATATGCATACACTTACTAGTATGAAAACAACTTCTTTAAATGAAAAAAAATAAAGTTAGTTAAGCTATAGGAAAAGCAGTGAAGTAGATCATTATTGTAAAACAGTAAAAATGTGCTCAGGCAGGTGTTCTTACCTAATTTAACAAATTCAACTGACCTATGCAGGTGTGAGAGGAGTGAAGTCAATTGCAGTTTGATTTCTTTGAGCTTTGTGTTGAGATCCCTCTTCTTCAAGTAGCTCCTTTCGTCCAAATTACCATACATTTGCCTGTTATATTTGGATAACAGCTATCCGAAAAATTCACATTTCACCGGAAGCCAATCCTCCGGGTGTAGCCCGCTGTTTGAGGTTACAATCAGTGTAACTTGAAACATCTATTGTTTGATGGTAGATTTGACAAGTTCGGTGTAATTTAGTCTGTGTTGTGGTTTGCAAATGACCGATTTGTCCACACAGTGAGCTGCGGTGACCGAACCAGTGCCTACAGCATTGAAGATTCATTTTACATACACGATTGTATGAAAAGTCGATGCCTTCACTCATATTTATATATTTGGCTAACAAATAGGCAAAACATTCAACTGACACCAGTGGGTCTCTCTGATATTCAAGAGGACTTTTGTTGGGGCGCAGCCAGATATCTCCAGTTATGACCAGTTTGATTGAATAATTATTATAGATTTGTTGATTTTCAGTCACAGAATTTCATCTCACTCAAACACTAAAAAAGAATGATTTGAATAATGTCTACTTAACTGATATAACAACAATCACATTGATCATATATATTTTTTTAATTATTATTGCATCGATAATAACTTGATCGCATAGATAATACGTATATAGTTATTTGGAATTGGAAATTATAATTACACTGGTTTGTGTCCTATCTTGCAGATACAGCACTGCTCCTCTGCAGACCTGATATGGAGATGAAGTGAGACTTTAGAAAATGATAAAATGGATATCACTGCACAATTAGCACATTGGCACTGGGATGGTTTTACCTAACTGTCTTCTTCAGCCACACCAGCAAACTAATGTGGATCTACCCTGGGTGGATATGAATGAACATCTGCAAGAGGAAGAGGAGGACAAGGGGAGAAGACAGAGGACAATGGGATGGAAGGAATGAGAGATCCGTGGAAAACCGAATGTAAACAAAAGCATGGAGCATTACAGTAGATGAGATATATGCTGATGGAAATACAGCCGTTAGTCCTAAACTTAAACAGCAGGTGGCAGTACAGCATATACTATAAATCATTTAATAAGCAACAATAACGAGTCATTCCTGTGGCAGCAAAGACAGCCATCACTACAAATCATGAGAAAAGGAATTTTTTTTCAAAGGAACCTTTGCTCGGCTCAGAGGAGTGACTGCAGGCCAAACGTCTCCACTCCTCCATGTACCTGCACAGGCAGAGTATTAAAATAGGTTACAAAATGATAAAGATTGAATTATTTTGACCCACTTTAAATTACAACTAGTCTATTGAACAGAAAGCATCGGAATGTCACAAACTTTGAGGATCTTACTCCTCAAAGCTGAGTGTGTTGGTCCAGGCCAGGAGCTCATCCAGCTCCCATTCCAGTATCTCATCGTCTCCCTTCTCTTCAATGGTGTCCATCACTTCCTGGGCTGAATTCCCCACCAGCGCCGCCATGTGTCGGTGTGCTGGATGAGTCTGCAGACGGCCCTGGTCATGCCTGTAGGTAAGGGAGGGAGGACACGCACACTTTTACACAGGACTGCGCAACACACTGCCACAGTTGTTTATTGGTCAAAAGACAACTTTTCACTGTTTTTGAGGTATTTCTAGAACTCTCAAAAACTCTACTGTCCTTCCAGATAAGAAAAAAAATCAAAATTCACTGCACAATAAGAAATGTTTTAACTCACAGTTGTGATTCCATTTTCTAATCTAGATAGAGATAGAACCCGGAAATTATATATGCCCATGGTTAAGTTGTACAGTTGTATTTAATCATTAGTCCATTTCTGGACATTTTCATACAACATAAACTGTACAAAATATATGTAGATATGTCCTTTCTGGCAATATGGATTGAACAGACGCAACTTTCAATATGCCATCAAAATAGCAGTGTTTTGTCAACAGACCAGGGATTTATGAATGTATCTTTCAGCAGAACTGAAGAATTTAATAATAATACACAATAAACACAAACTGAGGCTAGTGGTCATCAAGTGGTGATTACTGGTTATCCAGTTGAGGCCACAGTGGCTGTTGTACAGCAAAAGAGGGACAGACAAATATATGATGGAACCTTTTTAAACTCACATCTGCTTCAGCCATTCAATTTTCCTCCTTTTCCTCCACTTGTCTACATCCTGTTGCCGCTGCAGCCTGGAATGGTGAAAGTCCATTTTTTTGTTAGCACCGATCTCTATGGGCTCACCCGTTGGAACCACCTATCAGAGAGGAAGAAGCACATCAACACAGACTTTCAAACATCTGCTTTTAGTGGCTAGCAGTTGAACTTATATCTGACTTTATTTTTCATGAAATAAACAGAGTCTGAGAGCATTATGTTGTAAGCTAAATGTCCATCAAACTATTTGATACGACACGTTCCTCACCTTGCAGCAGAAGAGCCTCCAGCTGTTGTTCTCCATACGGTGGTACCATCCTGAACGGTCTGCCTGCATAAGAGGCCAGCCATTGTTGGTCTGCTGGGCCACAGGCCTCTTGAGGCCTAGCTGGGTGTAGTCCCTTGGGCTGCTGGCACACACGTCCGCGATGGGTCGATGGGTGAAGATCTTGTAATAGATGTTGGGAGGAAAAGCAATCTGAAGACAAAGGTATACGCCGGATGTTAGCAGGTACGTCTGCATAATCATAGTCACATAGTTGTTGAGTGCTTTACCGCTATTTCCCCCTTTAGCTCTCACCCCTCCAAGTCGAAACCTGATGAACACCCCAGCAGCAGCATCCAGTAACTCTGCCTACCACAGGAAAATCAAATGTTAACATTTATTTTGTTTGTTGTTTTGATTTTATAGAGAGGATCGTTTCTGGTACCTCTCGAGGATTGACAGTTTTGAGGATCGTCTGTGGATCCTGCTGGTTGCAATGGCTGATAAGCTCTTTGAAATACTTGAAGACCTCCCTGTACTGCAGTTTGGGTAGGAACAAGTTTTAGTTTACGCCTGTGCCTGTGTACTCTAATTAGTGTGTGTACAAGACACCCACCACATATCTTCTCCAGGCCCTCTGAATGATTGCGGCTGCTTTCTGCTGCAGAGTTTCCAGTTGGGCCTCCTGGGGCCCCTCTTCCTGTAGGCTGGAGGCGTGTAGAGAAATGAGAAGAGGAGATCAGGTGGATTAAGATTTTCTTCATTCGTCATTTTACAATATGTTTGCAGTCATTTATTTAAGATGCAAACGTGTGTTGCTTTGAATAATGTTTCTTGTAAGGAGCCAAGTTTTTATGACAGCCAAAGGTGGAATGTAACTACATTTACTCAAGTAGTGTACAGTCTTGAGGTATGTACTTGTACTTTACTTAAGCATTTTCATTTTCTCCACTTCATTTCAGAGGGAAATATTTTCCATTTTATTCCACTCTGATGATGAATCTACCCAATGATGATGCAGGTAGTGTCACTGTTTGTTGTTATATATAATTTAATAAAACATTCTATTTTGTATAGGTCCCTCAGTGTTCTTTAGTATACCATACTCAACTTCAAATCAATTTGACAAGTTATGGGGACATTATAATAAACCCTTGACTAACCCTTAAAATCATAATGTGACCGTTTTTCAGGGAATAAAGTTCTGAGTGGCAGTGTAACTGGAGTAATAGTTAAGCTAACTCGGTTTTTGTGAATTAGCTAAGTTAGCTAACGACAAGACGTCCTAAAACGACTGAAAACTAACAGTTAGCTAACTAGCTTAAATAAAACACATGCTACACACAGTATTTAACAACTTATACGATTTAATATAGTTAGATTTTTCGCCTTATCATGACTTAAACACGTTTAATAGTCATACAACAAGAAAGCAATGCATTACCTCATGACTTCCTCTGTAATTGAATGTCTAACTAAAAGTTGCCTGCTAACGAGAGTTGACAAATTATTTCATGAGGTTGCCTGGCAACGTAGTGTGGCAATGTCGCTACAATACGGCATACCATTTCCGGTATATACTTTCAAAACAATAAAATTCATGTCTATAAAAATAAAAAAGGTATGCTTTTATTTTGAAGACGACGTCATCAGGTAGTAGATTCAGACATGACACACTAAATTATGATGGCTCAAAATCAGTTGTATTTTCTTTACTTTCTTGTTTTACTTTATCAGCGTGTGAGAGGAACACAGACCTGATTTATATTCAGTCAAGGTGAATGTAATGACATTTTTACCTGCTGGCCATTAGATGGAGCTCTTTAACATGCAACTAAGAAAACTTGAAATGAACATGAAATGGACATTTTCCTTCGCCATTCTGACAACACAGTGTAAAACAGGCAGTAAGGAGCAGCTAGAGCAACAGACCAGGGTTGCCTTTTTGGTTTTGAACTGGTTGTATAGGTTCTGGAGTTGCAATTGTTTATGCCCCAAATCACTAAGGATCTTTGCAAATCTTTAATGAGTAACGTTCTTTCCCCTAAACCTCCTGACTTGAACAGCCGGGCCCTCTGCCTCTGTCAGACAGTGTTATTTAGTGTCATCCCTGGGCTGTATGTGATTTCTCTCTGGTCATAAGCAAATGCAGCAAATCAGACCTGTTGATGTGTTTAAAGTGACTTTACGTGTCTGTAGTAAAACATCCACTGGACGTCTGAGAGAGTCTTACAGAGAGTAAGGAAACACTCGAAAGCACGTGTTAACGCGCATGCACACACATACACAGTAGCCTAAAGCCTGCGTACACACTCATGAACCATGATCATGGGTTTGTATTCTGTATTTTTCATTTTTTATAATAATTTAAGATGGCTGATTGCAACAATAGGTCATATAGTGAGGGAAATAAAAGAACACCCCATGCCCGATTTGCTGTATTTGTTGGTAATATAAAGAGTTAAGCAAATACAACTCTCTCTGTATTTATTAGCTGCCGGACTGGAAATGTACATTACTTAGGCTCACAGGTAACCCAGGTGATAGTCCTGTTGGCTCTCCAAACTCATAGTTCAGAACCAAAAACTGTTGCTCATATGAATTGCTAACTAGACAGATGTCCGTTATGCAAATATCCACAGAATACATTTCCTCACCACAGCCTGTGGGCATGTAACCAATCTCAATTTGTGTTTATTCAAAGCAGAAGTCTTCTTCTTATTTCAGTCTGTTTATTTTCTCCAGGGAGAATGCTCTGTCATCTTGACTCCTAACAAGGAGAGACATTTATATCAGCCTGGTTTTCACGCTTCCAACACGTACAGAAAAAACATTTGATTAGTTCAAACTCTTGAAACATAACTTTCTGACATCATTTCAACAGAATTTAGATTTCTGAATATCTCGTAGACCTTTTTTAACTCCACCTAAGATTACATCTGAGCAGATGGAGGGGAAGGTGCACACACTTCAATTCCATTCAGTTTTATTTATATAACGCCAAATCGTAACAGATTATCTCAGGGCACTTTTCATATAGAGCAGGTCTAGGCCGTACTCTTTAAAATATTATTAACAGACCGTTGACAGTTGACAGAGGCAAGGAAACTCACTCAAAGTCACTCACAACAGGCAGAAACCTGGAGCAGAACCAGGCTCTGGGTGGGCAGTCATCTGCCTCGACCGGTTGCGTTGAGAGAGAAAGAGAGAGGGGGGAACCTGAACGCCTCACTGTTCGTAATTGAGTGCTTTGTAGCAGAATGAAAATGATCTTTCTATGGTGTAATAAAAAATATAGATTCTGATTGATTTACGGATTGTAATTGTCTTGTGACTCTGACCTGACAGTCACACCTGCTCTGATGAGAATGAGATGACAGGGAAATGTGTTGTGTCCTTGTATAATAACACCCAAGGACAAATTATATATTCATACCATTACCATGGGTGTTTCCATTTTCATATCAGCCCTGCATTTTAACTAGATGTGCCAAATGTGTCCCTGAATGATTCCTCTCCTTCGTGCTCCTCATCAGCCACATACTGATGCTGTGTTATTTCTTCCACTTGGATTCTGATTGTTAGTATTTCTGTAGCGGTGTAAATGGCTTTTACCTTAAGGCTCAGGAGAGACGACAGTCTGATGAGTCTCTCCCAAATGGAGATGCTTTGTCTCATCAATATGGGAGCAACACAAGTACACCATCAATCACTTTACCGAATTCTTTCACAGATATTAGGGTGTTTACTTATCTTAAGCAGTCCAACCCCCAGTGCATTCCTCAGGGCAGTTTGCTCCTTCTGCAGGGCAACAAAGGGGGGGGGGGCAGAAAGATTGTGGTGCAGTGTTAGGACATCCGTGGTATTAAATCAGACTGTTTATTCATACATGATAAATACAATAGCATCACTTTGATCTGGCTGGAGTGAACATGATAATGAATGAGGAAGTAAAAAGAAATATAACTATTGTCATTACAGTCTGCAGTTACCATTGGGTACATGGAAAGATTGTGGAGTAGCTCTGCTAATTTGAAACCATAGAAATTATGATTTGGTAACAATATATTTATTCACATTTGTATTTAGGATAACAAGATTGTGTGAGGCAGATTTTTTAGCATATTTATATTATTATTATATATGCTGTACAAATAAAGCTACTTGAGCTAAACTTGTGATTTGGGATTTTAAATTATAAAAATTAAACTGACTTGAGCTTAAACTACCAGCTACAACAGGCTAACTGCACAGGTCACGCCTCTCACCAACCAGTCAGATAGAACCAGAAATGCTGCCACTGAGTGGGTGAAAATGACTTAGCGAGGGAGCAGAGAAGCCAAAACTCCCTCAAAGTAATGGATCTTCTGTAAGAGGTAATAGAACACAAGAAAGCTTGACCAAACCTTAAAAAAAGGAGACCAAGCCTAAACATCAAAAAATATTGTGACATTGTCCACTTTGATATAATTATTAGTGTACATCCAATAACATCCACTCAAATGAGCACATCTGGTGCTTGAGCTCAGCTGACAGGATTGTAGGGTTATATCAGACATAAAAGGCTGGGAGCTGCTGGATATCAGAGCAAATCAATAAAAATACTGATCTCATCCAAATATCATCCTTTAATCAACTAAACTGAGTATGACAAAGAATGAATGACAAAATGACTAAAGACTTCTTGAGGGTCTGAAGGACTAATGTCCCAGCTCCTCTCCCTTAATGCATTTATCCAGAAATAAATAGACAGAACATATGCAAAGGATGCTCAGACAGAGGACCCAGGTGGCTTTGAGTGGGATCTGAAATCAAAGTCTTGAGCAACACACTGAAAGTTTTTCTGCACAGTCATCGGAACTCCTCATGGATACGAGCGCTGTGTAAATACCGCGGAGGACGATGACTCAGGGCTCCATGTAGCTTGGTGATTTAGCTTGTGAGTAGTGCTCCAAAGTGTGAGAGAAATTCCCAATGGCTACATTGGTACTAAATCATGACACTTTGTAGGGCTTACACAGGGAAATACTGAAATATGTCTATGAGTACTCATGTGCCAACACAGGCATACAAGTACAAATACACCCACATATACGGACACTGAGGTACCTTTAGCATTGCCCCCAATACCAATTAGTCCAAACATGGAGATCATGGAGGCTGGCAGGTTCATCTATTATTAAAGTGTCCCGAGCAAAGCCTGGAGTCAACTCTGATTCACACACCAGCTAGTCGGAGCAGTTACTCTCCTGCTTAACGCTACAGACGAACACGGATTCAAAAATCCCTTTTCAATTCTAGCTTCTCACGTTAAATGCTTAATTACTCACATTGGGCCTCATGCAGGAACCACTTGTATGAACAGATTGGTTCTCACGTGGCATGTACAAGTGGTTTGAGAGAATTTGTGGCATTTGTGGAGTCTTTCTCATTTGACCTGACATCATAGTGCCTTAATCTGAATGAATTCGGAGTTTAAAAATGGTACCATGAACCACAAGTGAACTAAAATAAAACATCTTGTACACCCATCCTGTGTAACATCACCTATTCTCTTGTCTAATATCTCTGTGTCTGTCACATGACTGCCTCTCACATTAGTCATGAACCGCCTTGCTGATGCTGATTCCTGTTACAAGCTCTCTTTGCACTGTGATGATGATGATGGAAAGACGTTATTTAGTGTCTCACTTCATGGATCCTAAACCGTTCCCTCTTTATCTCTGATGTCATGTCGTTGACAGCTGTCCTATTAATATATTGTAATTGTTTTGGGTCCTCTGCTTCTATACTGATGCTGGTAAATTTGTTTGCTGATTTCCAACAGCAAGACTCCAAGCTCCGTGGTGTGAAAAGAGAGCGGAACAGGCCTCATAAGGCAATTTTAGGGGTGTTGAGTATGCTAATGATGATTGAATTTCACTTCATGTTTTAATTGGCCTTTCTGCACAGACAGAACCTGCAACTTCAATTCCATTAAAGTTTATTCAAACAAGATGGCCGCGTCCTCAATGTTGACAAAAAGAGAGAAAGGCAGCATCACTTTGTGCAAGTCTTCTATGAGTGGAAAGTAATAATATGGAGCTGCAGATGGCTGGAAGACGCAGACAGTCTGGTCCGTCTGATCTGCAGTGAAGATCGCTTGACAGCAGCCATGACAGAAATCAGGAGTTGGAACTGCTCAAGCTGTAAGACAGCCCACCAAAATTTGTGACCTGCCAGGAATCCAATAGAATAGTCCGAGAGCCAGATCGTTGATCATTCAAGCAATTAATCAGGCGTTGTGAGCGCCCTCAAACTGCAGGTCAAACGAAAACTGATCGCCTGTCCGGCTTAAGAGAGCTCAGTGAACCTGACTTGCAAACACTTCTACCAGCAAACTTCAGAGAAAACAGACAGATTTAGGATGAGAATATGAAAATGTTCTTGCATAAGGCCCATTGTGTCCCACACCTGAGAATGTCCCATATACCAAAAGACTGCTATGAAACAGAGTACCTGGGAACAAGATGATATTTAATAATGCAGTTGGGATGAACAGTGCAGAAAAACATACTAACTACTTTGACATAGTACACAGAGCTCTGTGGGATGACGTGTATGTTTGTATGTTTAGATGACACACTTGTGTACAGTGGCCACTATGTTTGTATCTGTGTGTGTGCAGTTTTACTGTATGCATGCTCATACTGTACATGAGCACAACTGAGCCAACTTGTTTTACAATCATCTTGCTCTGTTTGTTTTTGATAATTACACTGGCCCGGCTCCAGGCCAAAGCTCCAGATCACAGCCAGCGTCACCACGACAACACCCATCACTTCAAAACTCAGTGGCTGTTTTCACACTCAAGGGGATGGTAAAACTGCTAAAATGACCTTTTACTCTCTCAATTTATTCGGTCTACTGGATCCTATGTTCTCAGCCTTTACCTCTCTCACACTCATACATACGAACAAATGTGTGTATGTGTGTGTGTACAATACTTTGATGGCGTTTCATTGACTACATTAATTCCAGAATCCCCAACCAATTTCTTAAAGGAAAAGTCCACTTTAAAATTTGATATTTTGGGAAAAATGATACCACTCTCATGCCTGTAAGGTAAATATGAAGCTATAGTACAACCAGCAGGCAGTTAGCTTAGCTCAGCATAAAGACTGGAAAAAGGGTGAAGCAGCGTGGCTTGGGTGGGTGACATTGCTATGTCTTGTGTTGGTGCACTAACTTGACGTTTGGCTAGTTAGCAAAGTTATCGACTTGCTAGTTTTTGATCACAAGCCAAGTCAGCCGACCAAATCCAAATCCTTACATCACCAAATGCCCGTATACAGCTGTCCATGAGGGTGAATTGCACTCCAAAAACTTTAGGGCCACCAAGTCGCAAAAAATATCAATTCTTGCATAATGTTGCTTCAAGTTGATATGCCAAACTTGTTTGCATGCAGTTGCCTATACACATCCAGCATTTAGCTCTGTTTTTGGTCTCAACCAACTCCTGAGGGAAATCGGACTCTTTCGTTGCTCCATCCTCCTCCACTTTGTTCACCAGCTGGTCTCTAAAATTGTCTGTCATCCATTTGGTGCTCGGCAGATAGTGTACAGTGGGTTTTTAAGAGCTTTTTCACTAAAAACAGCTGCCTGCTGCAGCTGAAAACGACACTGATGAGAGCAGCAAGACTGAACCAAAGTTGTGGGCCCGAAAATCAAAACAATACGCTGAAAGACGCTATAAAGCTCTGTAGAGCTGCAGACTGCAGGTGATAATCTCTCTACGAGCGACCCCTTTCACATACAAGTAGTCATGTGATCCATTGTTAATATAAAAAAATGATGATTGAACACTACATGTTTTAAGATTTACATTCCAGTCCCAGTAAAAACTCAGCATTTCCAAATTTGTCTGCTTTCTTATTTTCAGTGGAACAAGTATAATCAAATCTACCAGGAACAGTTGCTTAAAGGCCTTTGAAGGATGAACACACAGCAAACTTTTTTCTATTGAGAAATACTGTATCCATCAAATAATGACTGAAACGATTTCAGCAAAGCAAAAGGTCAGGTAGCTATTTTCTTTTAAAAGAGGGGGTTTACAATGTGACATGACATTTTCAAGATCAAAACTACTTTTTTCTTTTGATATTGAGTTCTACCACATTCTTTACAGAAAAGAAAATCACCATTTTAGAAAAGACAATAAAGACAGTATGAGAGTGATGACAGACAGTACAAATGATCTTATTTGGTATTCATAAGTTGGGATGTTGCAGCTGGAAAAGAGTTTGCTTTCAGCCCAAGGCCATTATTCTTCATACTTTCACAAGTTACGGAATGATTTTCAAACATTTATTCATTATGTTCGAACTTGAATACTTTACATCAAACTACACACCAATGAAGAAGTATATGTGCTCACAAAGGCAGGAAGGCTCGATCACACACAAACACAGACACACACGTGCTGTAGGAAGTCATGGAGGAGATCTGAAGTAGATTTCTTTATTGATTCAGGGACACACCTTGAGACTGTGTGTTGAGCACACTTGTTAGACTTGATAAGGCATCTGTCTTCATCTTGAACTTTATGTTTTGTTGCTATTTTCTTTCTTTCTTTCTTTCTTTTATTTTATTCAAAAACAACACAGTGCTTCTATTTGATGTCATCATTAAATTAACCAAATTATGGGTTTGCTGGGAACTCCAGACTGTACATCCTTTAAGATGTAGCAGAGCTGCAGAGAATAAAGCCATGTACTTTATCAGAGCACTTCAGCACGTACACACTTCAAATCAGTAAGTGGGACAATAGACAAAGCTCCTTCTAATAAACCTAATAACAGACTTAGGAGGGTAGTAGTATCAGGGTTGTCCTTTCATTCTCTTTCTTCCTCACCGACTCTATTGTTTGCTCTTTCTATCTTGTGTTTTCCCTTCATCTTTATCTTTTTTCTGCAGCCTCTCTGGTATCTCCGACTCTCCGTCACAGTCTGCTAGTCTTCTCCCTTTCCTTGCATGTCTCTATCCCCCTGTCTTCCTCGTCATCTGAAAGTGACAGCGCCATGTGGCCGTCTGCGGTTTGAGGCAACACGCAGCTCTCTTTCATCCTGACGGAGAGCTTCCATTAATGACACTGTTTTTCTTCTTTCTCCTCTCTCACTTCATCTCAGGTTAAATAAATTGACTGACTGAACACTCATTCCCTTTTTTCATCATTGAACTAATTACCTTTTCTATTCCCTTCTTCTTTCTCAAAGAATATGAAGCCAACAGCTCCTCCAAGAGCCTGTCAGTTTTTACCTACTGTATCTACACTTCCTCCATCTGTCTGTTTGCTCTCTGCCAAGTTGTTATCTGTCTTCTCTGCCTGTTATCCAGCTCAGTGTCTGTGTGCCTATTTCTCCTCTCTCCGACACGCCTGGTGACCCAGTCATTCTGGTTTTCTTCCCAGCTGTGTTTCCATTTGTTGAGAGGGAGAATGATAATGTGCTGCTCTACAAAGACACAAGCTCCTTGAAAATGGTGCTATTTATCCTCTGATACCCGAAAGTCAAATGCTGAAAGCAAACAGGACTGTGTTTAAAGCCACCCTGAAAATTCTTAATAAAAGATAAAATATTGTACTCAACATGAATTAAATAGTTTTATCTGCCTAAACTGGCCTGTTCCTTCTGAGTACATTTTTCTTCTTCTTATGAACTCATTCATGCGTTTCCAACATAACACCCGCTGTTATTAAGTTTAAGGTTGTTTTTTTTTCGGTGATAGGCCTTGCCATCACTACCAGAACAATTTACTTCTGTTTCAACTAAAATGTCAATCAAGTTTATCAATCAATTGACAGTTTATCACTCTATTTTTCAATTCAAATACATTTCATTCCTTTCATTCTTAATTTGTTAGCATTTTCATCACTTTCTTTTCTTTCAATAATTTTTTGTTACTCCCACTCTTGAGGCCATTTTCCTTAAATGATAAATGGCAATGTTGTGTTGTGAATGATGAATGATAAATGATGAATGTAAGACATGGGAGATTATGAAATGTGTCATATCGCGGCTGTTTTAATCAAATCAGCTTTAAATGAATGAAATCATTTTGGACACATTTATCACTCCATTTTTCATTTCACATCCATTCTTACCCTTCTAATTTTCAATTCACATGCATTTTATCAATTCATTTTTGTTACTTCCACCCCTCATATGTTGAAGATTATAGTCACCAAGTTAATGCAGCGATATCCCTATAACAACGACTGGTTAATTAAATAGATTATCTGTTTTTTGGGGGGGTTTGGTGCATCCATAATGTTGGAAATATGTCCAAATTAAACCAGAAAGTTGAACTGTATACTGCAATGGATGTAAACAACAGTTTGCAACACAAGTTTGGCTAAGCTGTATGATTATCTGACTGCTCATGTTTCTTGCCCTGTTAGACCTCTTTTTTAGTGATGTTGCTGCACTCTGGGATGGGAGCTGTAGTTGCTAAATGCAAAGAAAATAACTGTTGTCTCTGTGTTCCAGTGTTTAAGTAGCTAAAATGTCACTGTCCAGCACAATTAAGAGAGACCGATGAAAGATGTGTGACTTTCTCTCTTCCTGCTGTGGAAAGGTATAGGGAACAATACCTTCATTCCTGTCTCCTTTAAACGTATTAAATATGTATATACACCTTGCTGGAAGGTGCTTGTGTGTGTCTCCACATTCGCATCAGGCAGCGGTAAATGCAATCAGGACAAGAAGAGTTTGTTTTGAATTGTACACATGAATACCAACTAGAGGGAGATTGCACAGCCACATAGTCAAACACTCTCACTCATACATACGCACACATAAAAATCATCACAAACCACAAGGAGCCTGTCTGAGGCCGCTGCCTTTTTGTCTCGTTATTATAATTCATTTAGGCAGAAGCCCAACAGGAATCGAGGCTTCATTAGGCATAGCCTTCCTGTTTTCCACCAGAATCTAATTGAATGTAAACAAATATCCGGCAGTGAACAAAGTAGCCTCCGAGGATCTCCGTTACCACTTCCTTTAATAGTTACTGACAGTTCATTATGTGTTTAGAATGACTTTAGAATGACAAAATAGCAGCTCTTTGTTGAGGTTAACACATTCATATAGATTTATTTGAAATCGGAGTGTAAAACATCCCTTTATTCAGAGTGGAAATTGGTTTCTGCACTGTGAACAAGGTGCAACTTGTAGGTTTTGTTTTTTTTGCCAGAAATCAGATTAATGTTATTGCCTGTCTGCTTAATGACAATATCTTGTCTCTATGTACATTATTAGCTTGGCGTGTACAGTGTTTAGTATGGTTTGCACCAGACCTAGGCAGCCTCCATCCTTCCCACCACACTGGCACCTAGCAAACAAGCTACAAACAAACAAACTGGCCAAGATAAGTAGGTTGCAGACACTGCCACAATCAAAGTGGCAGGCTTAGTGTTTATTTACTGAGCCTGGGTGTCTCATTTAGTGGGAGGAAAAGTTGTGCCGATTCTTTAAAATGGGTGGAAAGTTTTTTCACAATGGAAGCCAATCCTGAGCTTGCGGATTAATAACAACAGCGTGCTTCTTTATTGTTCCTTGAAAGGAAATCTTCTTTCTTCGCCTCTCTCAGCATAATTTTTTTTCCCATTTCAGTAAGTGGTGAAAGCTGACACAACAGTCACTTCCAGCAGTAGCTCAAATCTGAATGCACCCCAGTGAGTGTTTGCTTTTCATCTATGACACCATGTTGTGGTGAATATGTTCAAACAAATATGTGCAAATGTAATAGAAATGAATTACACAGTACATTCTCTGGGCTTTGCATAAAACAAAAGATGCTCTGTGACAGGCAGGAGTGAGAAAACAATGCCTCCAGGAAGAAAAGTAACCAATTAATAACATCTAAGCAGAAAGAAAAACAAATTAATTATTCTACCTTTTCCAAGCCACCTTAAGGTTATCACTGTTTTCTAGTATCTCAGCTTGCATTTGCTATTGGCTCTTGGCCATCTCTTTGAACCTGGCGTGGCCCGAGGGAAGGCAATATTGGTGTGTAACTTTTTTGGTCTCAACAACTATTGGATGGCACAAACATTTGTACAGACATTCATGGTTTCCAGAGGATGTATCCTGCAGACTTTGGTGATTCCCTGACTTTTCCACTAGCACAACCACGAGGATGACATTTGTTGTTGTGAGTGAAATGTTCCAGCAACTATTGGATGGATTGCTATTAAATTTGGTCCAGACATTCATATTCATATTATTCATATATAGGATGACATTTAAGCACTGCAGTGGTCATTTAAACTTTATCAGGTCAAAATTGTAATTTGTCCAATACTTGAAAAACAAATGACCTTCCCATCAGCCTCAGCTGTACCTTGTGTTTGGTGCTAATTAACAAATGATAGCATGCTAACTTAACTTAAATGAACATGGTAAACATTACACCTGCTTAACATCAGCATTTTAGCATTGTCATTGTGCGCATGCTAACATTCGGGCAGTCTTTTAAACTATGGAACATGGTGCGCACTGTGTGTGTGTGTGTGTGTGTGTGTGTGTGTGTGTTTGTATGAGTGTCGAAAGAGAGAACAGGTGCTTCCTCCTTTTGCAGCTTTTCTCCACTGACCTTTTCCCCTCAAGAAAATGACTTCACGTGTACTGATATCAATAGCACCAGATTGTGTCCAGATATTTTTTTCTTATTATTTTTAGCCACTCGTTTCCCCCATTGTTCAAGATTAACACAGTTGTTTAAATCTGCTCACAAGAGGTTTGATAAAGCCTGAAAAAGCAGAATTAGCCTCCATCACTGTTGTTATTCCTGGGTCCCATATTTTGTGCTATTTTAACATGGCCTTAACTGGGACAATAAACAATGTTTTCTTCCCTTCTGTGACCATTGTAAAGGTTTGAATAGAGACACTGATTGCATCGCGTTTTCCCACTGTGCTAATAGTCGAATCAGTGCAAATGGCAACATTAGCAGGCATCTCAAGGTGCTCAGGACAAACAGAAATGATTGTTCATCAAATGCAATCAGCAAAACCAAAGACACCTGATAACCCTTAATTCCAGTCAAATTGCATGAGTGGAGAGTAAATAGGATCTTGTGTACAATACTGGTAAATTAATACTTGCATAAGGATGAAGTATGACACCTTGGTAACATCTTCTCTATTAGTTTTGGCCTAATCAACCCCAAGAGAAGAGTCATTACTCTATAAAGTGAAAATTTCTACAGCGCGAGACATCAACATTCAGCTCTCTCTCAGCCATCACTCTTGACACAGATACTGTAGGAGTTTCCACAGGATGGGTGACTCAGTGCAGGCACGTGCAGGACAGCCCTATTTGGAAGACCTGTTAATGGCTTTCCAGTCTGTCCAGAACTTCCCAAAGAGCTCCTCCAGCCAGCACGGAGAGGTTTGCTCTGGCTGTAGGTGAAGGCAGGAAGACGAGTCTGAGCTGCAGGACGCTAATATTAAAGGAAACAGGAACACATCTGTGTAAAACTCCAGGTGCGGCTGGTGCGATATTGGTCATACAGTATGTAGTCAGACAAACTTTACTCTTAACAAAGTTCACAGACTGAGCCATATCCTCTATATGAAGGAAGAGGAAACGTTTCAAGTGGTAGCAAGTCATTTATGACATCTATAGGACCATTAGGAATTACAAAGAACTTCATTAGCTTTATAATAAACGAAATGATAAATGCTTCCGCTGTGTTGTTACCTTGTGTCAGAGGCTATGCAACTCTATACTAAAAAATGGGACAATAGATTTAAAGGTAAATACCTTCCATCATGTAAGGCTTGCAGGTTCATCAAGCTAATGAGCACTGCTGCCACTTTAGAGCATCACCGACTTCATCAGCTGCTTCCTCTATTACTGTGTATATGGCCAAAGTGTTGGCTAACAATTGCCTCATTGCACATCCAGCAGAGACAGAGCAACATAAGTATTGATTTGGAGTCATGTTTTAGCAGCTAAATGCTCTTCTCAGTTCACCAGTCATCAGTCTGCTGGTTGGTGCAGGGCAGGCAGTGTATTTCTCATGTTGATACTCAAGAAGACAATGCTCTTATTACTCCAGGTCCACAGCTACGTAAATGCTATTCAATCCACTCCTAATGACCTCATTAAATTGGGGCAGGACGCAGACTAATAAGAAACTCAAAGCATTGACTAAATGAAGAGCCCAAAGACCCAGATAAAGACTTCATTAAACTACCTGCAAGTGAAGGTGCTGAGAACGCTCACAGATCCCAGAATACAAAAGTAAACAAATAATTTAAGCTGTTTATCAAAAGAGTCAAAAGATTCATTCTTTATACATCGGCCACAGTACATTTGCACATTTGTAATGCGTCTATCCCTAAACAGAGTACTTGAGTTGTTGATTTCATTGAAAAATGAAGCTTGAAGTTGCACGTTCAATCAGGCTGCTGAATGCATTGATGGGGTTCGCAAGAAGTGATTTTGTTTTTACAGAGAGAATCCATTAGCAATGCCTTCCTTCACCGCGTCTTTATTCCACTTGAGTGTTGCACTCGTTGAATTTATTCTGCTCATGCATGCATGAATTTTAAACAAGTTTTTATTATCCTTTTTGTTCTTTATTTATTTGTGATTCACTTATACAACCATTAAACACATCTAGTCAATGTCATTTCAGTTACAGAATATGTAACAATAACAGAATAATAGATGCAATGTGTTACTGAACATACTATATGTATACTGCTGCCTCTCATTTTGAATTGTATAATATGTGCTCATCCTTTGGGGACCACGAATGTCTGTACCAAATATAATTGCGAAGAGTTGCTCAGGCACTGACAATGCCATCCCAAGAGCTAGCATGGCTAAAAATGCCAGTAGTAATGAAGAAATAACAAAAATACCAAACAGTTCAAAGTGATACTTGGCCATGGCCTCCTTCATTGCTCTGAATTGTATTGTTGTATTGGATTGTAGTTGTAAATCAGGCCCTGAAATCCTCTTGGGAATAGAAGGGAAGAAGGACACTCAAATGAGGTTTTAACTGGTAATTAATTCCTGCTAGCTCTTTGTGTGTCTACATCTGTTTGCCCTGCGACAGAAAATCTAACTGCTCTTTTCTTCATAACAGCCAACATGTTGAAAGACGTAGGAGATGAAATAGGGAACCAGACAAATTGGACCATGACTGAGGACGGAGACTGTGTCCATTTCAGTTAGAAATTAGAAAAAAGGGCGATCTTTGTCAGAAGTGCTTCTTTTTCACTCTGTAGTTCTCCATCTCTACAGAAACCCACAGCATATACCTGTATATCTAAGAAACATTCTCATATTGGATTTGACCTTCTGAGCGTAATCTTAAAAACTAGTGCATAACCTCAGATAGCCTCTCATTATATTCTGCTTGTTTCATGTTCCTCTGTTGGATACATTTTCAGACAGAATTCAGTGTATGTCTATTAGGATATCATTAAAAAATCAGTGTAGCTTTGACTGGATTAATACACCCTTCTTAAAGTACCTATAGTCACGGCCATGGCGGTGCCCCAGTATTTTCTTACCTGTGCTCTGTCTCTCTGTGTGTCTGAGGTGTGGCAATCCCTCTCTGACTCTCCTGGATCCCTGCTGATTATGCACCCCTGCTGAATCTGCCCACTTGCTGTCCACCTACTCATCAACCCAGCAGTATTTCAACCCTGGCTCTTCACCCACTGGGCGGCAGATCGTTTGCTCAGATTCAGCGGTAGTCAGAGCTTGTATTTCCAGTGTAGTGTATTTCTGAGTACTATTCCTTGTCTTGATTTCTAATAGTCAGTGTCTTTTCCCATGTGCCATAGTGGATCATTTCCTGCCGACCACTGTGCACCCTCACCTCTCTGCCATCCACCATCGCCCCTCTGTTTCTGCTAGCCAACTTCTCCTCGCCTCTCCACCTCCAATTCCCTGTTTCCCTATAATGAATCTACATTATCTCCCATTACCCCTGTGTCTGTGTCCTGAACTTAGGTCCACTCCTGAACTAAATGTAATATAATTGGTTTGTCTGCAAACTGTAATGACCAAAAGTTGTATAAGATTCCAAGGAACATTATCAGAGGGTATAGAAAATGGGTGGATAGATAGATGGAGTATAAGAAGTCACTATTACAATAATTGTGGTTATTCATCACTATAAAGTGTATAAATGTATTTTCTGTTAAGGTGGTTTCTCAGCTCTTGAGCAAAAGTTAAAATCGGCCCACCATCTCTCCTCCTAACCTTTCCTCAGCAAACCCTCTCTCTGCCTGGTGCTTTGGAAAAAATACAAAAAAGATACACAGTATGCTGCTTCGGCAAGTCGTCTTTTCGGCTCACCTTGAAAAAATCTTTTGAAGACATAGCAGCAGAGGGCGGTGAGATTATTAATGTTTGTGCTGCTAAAGTGACTCTTGCAGACTTCAGTTTGAAAATATGAGCTGCAGTCAAATCAGAAGAAGGAGAAGGTTTTCAGGCAGCAGTGGTGCTGTTATTAGACCTGGTGTTTGAACTGAAGACAAATATTCAATAGCACAGCTATCGGTAAGAAGAGAGTATACTTTATATGCACACTATTATGTAATTTACACCTTGATCTGATCACAGGCAGAATCGAGATCATGAGAACTCCTATAATACCCGGTGTAAATGCAAAGGCCTGTGGATCAGATGTAATTATCCAGATCCATGTTAAAACTTCCTTTTCTCTCTTGAATCAATTAGGCCACTTGAATTATCACAAGGAAGACCTTTCAGAAATCTAAAGTTTTGATAAGCTTCATTTCCTGAATGAAAACTTGCAGATACCCCTTAGAACAATCAGTGCCAAGGTGTGTTTGCTACTTATTCATACACGTGGCATTATGTTACACGGTGTGTATGGTCTCAGTACTATTCAGTTGGTTAAGTTACTGTCACAAATCTAATCTCAGGGCTGTGAGATCAATACAGGCTAATGTGGATATTACAGGATGTTGTTTCAAATTAGCCGGACAGGACGACGATGAGATGATATCAAACAATCAATCATATAAAGTCTCTCCGATGTATTGTCATGCTCAAGTTGATGTATTTCGTAACATTTGGGGTAATCCATTTGCTTGCTGTCTTGTCAGAGTCAGATGAGACAATCGATATCAATTTCTACGGCTTACATTTCTTAGTAGCTCTCGGCTACTTCCTAGAAATCAAACACAATCTGTCTTTCTACCATGTGATGACTTCAAAGTTACATTGTCTGCTGCTTTGATGGAAGTTGGAAAGCATTCATTAATGTACAGAGTTGGATGTGGCTGCTCAGGTGCACCCTCAAGCTTCTTCCCCAGCTGCTTTCTGAATCCTTATGAGATTCTTTCTTCGCAGAAAGGCACAACTCCACATCAGCAGGTATGAAATAAACATACCTGCCAATGGTTTTTGCCACTGAGCCACAGCAGGGAAGGTTACCCAGGTCCTGTCACACTTGACCAGAGCAGACTTGTAAAAAAGATAATACGACCTCATCAAATCCCCTATGAATCCTAGCACTCTGGTGGTTCAGATCATTTTCCCCAAGCCTCCCTTCTCTGATGGCTTGCCAAATGAATCTTGCAGATGTTGTCCTTAGCATAGAGTCATAGCACAGTCTAGCATCTATACGATATGAAGCCTAGTAAATGTGACCCCATTTAACATATTAGTTGAATGGGTCACAAGTGGTAGAATGGGCCTGAGATAAACAGTGGGTTGGTGTCTTCACTTGTCTATCTAACTTTTCATCATTGTTTAGGTCATTGACTGCCTGACATGACCGGTATCAGGTGTGAAATTTCAGAATTACACAGGTTAAAGGCTCGCCACCAGTGCAATATGTAGACATCACTGAGAGAAAGAGACATCAGATTGTGAAGCAGAATAAATGTATTCCTGACAGCAAGAGGGCAGAATGTAGGGCTACCAATACATCAAAGAAACTGTCATGGTGACAACACCTTCATGACCTTCCTGCATCTTCTGTGGAAAAGTTCAATCACACCAGCATAAATGAATTCAATGGAGTGGAATCACAGCATCCAGCAGTTATGGGCTTATTTGCTTCTACTGCTGCCTGTTGCTGAACCCTGTTATGGACCAAGTAAAAGTACTTTTAATCTTACCTGTTCTGCCTGTGAGTTCTGCTTTTCAGTCCACACATGCTTTTGAGACACATTTATATAACCTGCAAATGAACTCACCGCTAAACCACCTCCCCACAAGCCGCCCTTGTCTCCAAAGTACGGCAAGTCTTGAAAGGTGCCCTATAACAATATGTAGAGGATGGTTATGCTTGTGCTTTTGTGAGTTGAGAATTATTACCAAAGAATTAGAATGAGCGAGATTGAGAAATGAGCGTCTTTTGTCTTTTGAAGATATTAGAATTAGTTCTTTTGATTCTTCTTAATATATGTGAGGTGCATATAAAACCACCCCAAAACAGCCAGTTTATCCAACTCGGAGATGCATCGGCTGAAAACACACAAGACTGCATCAATTTCCACCAGGACTGACCACTTTCTACAAACAAAACATATGCCATCAGAGTAACTTGAGAAATGTTATAATCACATGAATATTCAACACGTTTAGCTGTACATCAAATGACTGTTTCAGGGGACATGAGATGTTGTGGCAAGGCCTCCCGAAATCTTCTCAAACTATCAATGCCATTGAAGGAAACAAATCATTGTCTGTGTGTATGTGCGAATTTGGACCATAAATTGACTGTCTTTGCCCAAAACTCATTTGGCAAACTGTGTACAATCTCTGCAGCGTGTCACCTCAGTAAATACTTAGTGATTATTTGTCACAGAGGACGAAGAAATCGACTTATCCAGAGATTCTGATCGATAATCATTGCTGCAATTAAAACCAAAGCCATTTGAGCGGACACTTTCCCGGAGGAACAACACTGAAACACATCTGAACCCTGGGAGCTTGTTGTACAAAACAACAATTTTAATGGAGGTCATTAAGTTACCCTTAGCTATAACTTGACATAAAATACCTCAGGAGTTATGAGTTAAGGCCCTGTTCTAAGCAGAGGTGTGTTGGTGGATAACCTGCTCCCTCCCAAAGATGCTCCCATCTTGTTCTCAGTGAACATGCTGGATTTGGATCGGAGCAACAGCATCCAAAAGGCTTTATTTTGTTTTCCAGAAATTTCCATCTTTGAAAATTGGAAATGACAAGGGAGCACTCTTGTATGACTACAGTCCAGACAGCGGGGAAATGGCTGTCATCACAACTCACAGGAAGTTATTGACGTAGTGACTCAATAGGAAATAATTACAGCTAGAAAGATGGGATGAAAAACAAGTACTGACAGGACTTTCCTGTTCCCTACACATACAATCAGCTAATATTACACACATCATTCCTGTACGTATAATAACATACATAAACACACAATTCTAGATGCTATTCTGCCATCATGACAGCATCTTGAAGAGTTGTAATTTAAACTGTCAGCCATGCGATGCTGAGCCTGGCAGTTGCTGTTTCCGGTGGATAATTATCATGTTAAAACATGTTGCTACGTGTTGACACTTGATTGCATACAAGTGCTGATGTAGTCAATGTACAGTTTTGTAAAGGAATAAGATTACATTTTATTATGCATTTCACCATTTAAAAAAAAAAGATACACAACAATGGTTACTGGTTTAAAAATGGAGGATAGACGCAGGATTATTTCATGGTGGGGAAGTTTTATTAACAATGTATGGCTACTTCTGCACAGTATAATATGAGTTCATGCATTCTTCAATCTACATGTCAACCTTAACATTCATGCATGTGGGATTCGTCTTTGGGCGAATGATGAATGGGAGCTAAACAGGCAGCTGAGAATTAATGTTTCCCCAAAACAGCTGATCCAGCTCTTTCATAAGAGGCAAACAGGGCCATGTTGGATGATGCATGTTGGGAGCTACTGTGTTAAAATGGGCACCTTCAGTTACTCGCTTTCTTATCACCCTGTCCTGTGCAATTTAATTTGAATGCAAAAATAATTGACGCTCAATATTGGCAACACAAAATGAGAGAATATCCTATCTTAATATCTCGTTAGGGTAGAACCAACATTAAAGCCCCCCAGGTGAAGTGGAAGATAAAGATAATAGCAAATCCTATTCATGCACAGCATTGTGTAATGTAATGTTGATAACAGAGTTTGAGAGACAAAGAATAGAGAATTTTTAATGCGGTGTTGCAGTCTGAAGATTATGATAATGCATCTGTCTCCAGCAGGTTTGTCAGAGTCAGTTTACTGGTCATGAGGCGTATCACTCAGTTGCATACTGTCTTCTGTGGCTCTGGAGGAGCTTTGTCAGTTTTTGATCTCACTTTAAGCTCAGAGACACTGTTTTAACAGAAAGCCTATATTACAAAAGATGTGGAGAAAGATGTGTAGGCAGGGAGATTCAGAGGAGTTGGAGCTTGACCCAGACTAGAGACTATAAGTGCGGATATTTCAGCCTCTTCTGCGTCTGTTTTTACCATTAAGTTTCTTTTTCTCACTAGCCAAAGTCTAACCAAAGTCCACTTTTCAAAATCCCTTTGTTTCCCTCCCTTTTATTCTTTCAGGTTGATTTTCTGACTAAAGTCTCTCTGAATGTTGTTTTTTTACTGAGTTGATGAAGATGTGGATACCCTCATTGTGTCACCTTCGCTGCTCAAAGCAATGAGCTTGATGAGCAGCAGCGAGTGACTATTTCGGCCCTGGTTTTCACCTGTCAGGCCACGTGCAGGCTGCCCTGACTTATTGGTGAAGGTTCTTGTGGGTTTACTCAGCTGTGATATATATACATGTGTGTCCCCCACAGTTCTGATACTAAACCTACACCCTTGCCCCTTTTAAATGCTTTTTGAGTGACACACAGTTCAACCGAGCTGAGCTTTTTCTGGACCTACTTTCTCACGATTTAACCAATTGAGGATTAAGCTTTCCAGATGAAGTTCTCAAATCATAATATTTATACTATATTGGAGACCCTCCAAGTAAATGCAATAAAGCCATCCGCTGGGAAGAGAGTGCTGGCTCACTGTTTCTTTCTGGTGACGCAAAACAAAGAGCTAAGTCTTTTTCTCCTCCCTGTACGTCAGCGATGCTCACAACGTTCATGTTTAACCAAGCCAAGAAAAAAAAAAGCTTTCCAGCTGATCACCATGGCCCAGAATCAATTCGTATTAATGCTTCTGCTCTCCACAGATGGCCAGTGTAAGAGATCAATTCTGCAATAAATACATAAGCAAAAAACTACAATATCATAATTTCACGAGTGGATGACGAACCTACTACACTAACCTCTACTTGTGCCTCTTTGCATCTCTTAGAGCTCAGTTGAATGATGCACAGCAGTCATGCGGAGTGCATCCTCATCCTCCCACCAACTGTCTCTCTCATTTCTATCCCTCCCCCCATGGTCTCCTTCGTTCCCACAATTACCTTTCCACCCAACTTCCCCTTTCTTTCTATCTTTCATGGCTTTGTGGCATATCAGTCCTCTGATCCAGCTTCCTCCACTTTACCTCTCATCTTCTCTTGTACATTCCATGTCTCTTCTCTGTTTCCTGTATCTCCTCCTTCCCTACTGCATGCAACCTCCTCTCTTAATCCTCTCCTTTGATGCATCTTGTTTTTGACTGAGCAACGGTCTCAATGGATCCAGCAAGAATCCCTTTAATCCAATAACTTCTCTTCATAATGCTTGTGTCCTCTGAGGCCAACACCAAGATCTATCAGTGGAAAATAATGCAAATGAAGTTGGGCCGCAATGAAGGCCATTTGAGATAACCTGAAATAAACTGTTGGCCTGCTTGTGTGTGAGAGAGAATAGCATGTATACAGCAGTTTTCCTGCAGACAAATGGTGCTGTAGTTACAAAAAGCACAGGAGGCGAAATCAAAAATGGCTCTCATCATGATATGCATAACTGTTGATGCCCCTGGGCAACCCGTGTGCATTAATCACAAGACATTTGCATTGTGTTTCTGAGTGGAGGCACTGCTGACAGCTAAATGTTTAGATTGCCCGGCATCTGTCTTAGCTTCGGTGGATGCGGTGATCCTTCTCTAGAGGCTGAAATGTGTTTCAATCACACAAAGAAAGTGAATATAATAAACCATGACTTGTGGGTTAATGAGCTGTGAGGCCCTGATGCAGGTGAAATAAATACATTATGTACAATAATGTAAATTCAGATAGTATACACCTTACTCATCACCATCAGCAGTTAAGGGGCAGCTCCCTATCTCAGCTGATCCTGTAACACACTAAGGTGGTGTTACACACAAAACATGTTCTTCATATTTAAAAACAAAAAGCATTATCGATGTGTTTTGTGAACTCAATAGCAAGATTCTATTGGCCAGCCCCAAGTGACCATAAAACTGTAAGGGGTGGCAAGAGTTTTGTGGGTTAGAGGCATCTAATGGTAACGCCTCAAAAACTGTCCAAGCCACATTATTACTCCAGCATTATCATATAGTGGTAACATTATGTTTTATTTATCATTAGATGTTTCTGTTGGATCTCTGGTCTGATTAGCTAATTTACTCATCTTTGGTGTGAACTGCAAAGAATGAGTACTCTCAGTGATTAAATATTTAGCCATGCTAGCGTTGCAGCTCTGGGGATGTCAAGTCTGTCGGTCTACCACTTAAGTCCAGACTGAAATGTCTCAACATCTATTGGATGGATTGTCATGACATTTGATACAGATATTCACGTCCCCCTCGGTTGTAATATGTTCCAGTGGCCATTCAAAATTTCTTTTTGTCCAATACTTTGATTTATGACAAAACACCTGCAAAACAAATGACGTTCCCATCAGCCTCAGCTGTACTTTAGTTTTAATTAGCAAATGTTAGCATGCTAACACACTAAACTAAGATGGTGAACATGGTGAACATTATACCCACAAAAAATCAGCATGTTTGTCATTGTGAACATGTTAGCACACTGGCATTAGCATTTATCCCAAAACACTGCTGTGCCTACGACTATCTTTTTTTATTTTTCAAGGGTTTGAGAACAAGTTTTGTCTTGCTCGCTTAGGCTATTTTTGTTCCTGTTCAAAGATAAAACAGTCAGAATCCTTTTCACGTGTGTAAGTTTTGAATTGTCAGGCTGCATCAATCATTATAAGCAATACAATATTACATAACGATATTGTATTCCTGCAGTTAGCACGTACCTCTACGTCATCCTGACAGGCAGGGTTGAAAATAGACAAAGGTGAACATGTGATTATTTTTCCCCCAGTCAAACTATGTAACATTGTATAAATTAGTGCTACAAATTTAGCTTTTCATGTTCTTCACCATTCAAAAATTTGAATACTATGCAACATCATGTTTTTAAGTGTTCAATACCATGCATACAACAAATCCTTCAATTGTTTTTTCCATTGCTGTATCCTCTTGTGCTTGCTGCTGCAATGACCCGATGTAAATAGAACAACATTAACATGATAATAGAGCTGTTGGAGGCTCACATTGCCACAGCTCCAAACCTCTCCTCGCTTGCCATCATGCAGTAACTTGTTATGGTTTGAAGATAATGGATTTCAAGCTTTACCCCATCCTGAAAGATGCAGCTGACTCCTGAAATACACTTATGCATGTTACAGGCACACCTGCAAAAAGACGAAAGAAAAATTTTAATCTAATCATGTTGACTTTGTAAGTAAAAACTGTGACCTAGTAAGAGAAAGGTTTGACTTTTTATCTCATAATATTGACATTTTATCTCACTTTTGATTTAGTAAATCATAATCTAACCTAGTAAGTCAAAATTTAGATGTAGTAAGTCATAATTCTGCCCTAGTAAGCCATCATTTTGACTTTTAATGTTGACAAAATTACTACTCACATTTAAGATTTTTAAACTGACTTTTGATTAATTTTTTCTGTTCCTGGCGGAATCTATCACCTTTTTTTTTCTTCTTTTAGTTTTAAATTTTTTTACTGCCGGAGTTTTATTATTGTGAGTCTCTGAAACAGCAAAAACAGGTCCCCATGGGAGGTTTAAAATCTCCTTTGATAGTCCCATTAATGAAATTAATTAACTGAGTGAGCAGCTCCCTAAGGCAGGGTGAGGCTTCACAGGTTTTACAGATTGTTGATTAAAATCCTCTCAAACCACACTGGATGGATTTTCTGGGCCAATTCCAATTTACACTAAATTACCATGTTGTTAGATACACCTGGACCATCTTATGCAATCATATGTATTATACAACATATCCATGCATTATACAACAGCACAACTTTGAAAACTTTTTGGTCTCAGCTGTTTCCTTGTGTCGTTTGGATTTTACAATAGGCTCCTTCAGACAACTTCCATAAAGCCCAAGTTGCAAATGTATTATCCTGGAAAAGCCTATGAGCACTGAAAGATGCTATGAAACACTCCCAAAACAGTAAGTTGAGGTACAGCAGTATATTTGTGCTGTTGTAGTTTACAGATTTAGCTTTGTTGAGGCCATAATAACTGGCCTCCCAACAGTCCCTCAGGCAATGCCAAGGCTAGCTGTAGTGAGTCTGTCCCACGTCAACATTTCATTTTCAATATCGCTCTCCAGCAATGTTGTCATAAAAATACATGTCCTGCCTGTGACCATCACCAACTGTCAAAGCACAGCAGTGAGTCCAGTACGTGAAAGCCTCTGTGTCTTCTGCTAACAGCAGGAGATTTATTTTCATGATTTTTAACTGACATTTGACGGTGAAGCTTGTGTCAGCACACCAACATGCCAAATGGAATCAGGTGTGAGAAAACCAGAGTGTGGGGAGCACACTGCAATTTTTGAAGTCAGGATTGATTACAACTCACACGTCTGCTCAGACTCAGAGACAAGCTGCAATGCCAAATGCTCCATTTTATCCATACCTGGTGACTAAAAAAGGCAGAGTAGCTTACCAACACAGCCATTGCACAGCAGTACATCATGAATGTCTGTACCAAATTTCACTATTCTCAGTCTAGTTTGAATTATTTAGCATCAGGCTAACAGCCTATTATGACACCTAACCTAATGGTGCCTAGGAATATAGTGTGGATCTGTTCATCTTGTACAAACACTGCGTGAAAGTTGAGGTTATTCTGATTAGCACATGAGCTGCCTGCTGTTACATAGTAGGATTGGACTGTGTTTAAGCTTGTCCATTTGTTTTCAGTGAAACAAGAAGAGCAATAAGTGAGTGCTCATCCTGTTGCTGTTGAGGCATCTCTTTTACAGGAAATCACCCAGAACAAATACACAGAACAGCACAAAGCTTTAAAGCATTATTTAACCATTCTGTCTGAAGGCTGTGAAAAGTAATGACATTCCAGTGATGATATGACGCTAAATATTTACTGCCTCCAACTAAATTCTAATGGTCTTTCTAATGAGGATATACATATCATACAAGCACTATGACAACGTGGCTCCATCGTTTCCTCAGCATCTTAATAATGGGACTAAAATAGACATGGAGATGAGTAAATGTTAGAGCAGAACAAGAATCTGTAATCTCCATGCTGTTGTGGGAGATAACTTTGAGCAGAATTTGCATTTTCTAATCCTAGGAGAGCGTTACATATGTATCTTAATATACCTTATTTAAGTCGTACTTAATACAGACTCCAAAAATAGTCTGTGTCCTGAATGTAAGAAAACCTCAATTGAAAGGATAGTCCAATCAAGCTTAGCAACTGTGATGAGGCACAAAAGGCTTGTTAAACTGGATTTTGCTAAACAATGAAAACCTGTGCACGAGGCTCTGTACCTCAAGAGTTTGGTGGATGGTGTCTTTTTTTTATTTTTTTTTAGCCTTTCTAAAACCAAAAACACAGCAGCAAAAGAGGAAGGAATAGATCAAACTGTGTGTTTGTCTGCTCTAACATAAGCTGCTATCATTGGCAATTTTGGCTAATTAGCTTACTACCTACAGTAGCAACCAAGCATTACTGTGCTAACAAGATCAGGGCGTTTCGAATACTCATTTATTTTGTGGGGTTACAGGTTCAAAAAAAGCACCAGTCAAGACTAGCACATCCACTGAAAGCTGGTTCTGGACGCTATCAGAGTTTTGGCTAACGTTAGCAGCTCTGACCTGCTATGAAAACACACTGGTTCCTCATTCTCAAAGCCTTTTGTTCACTTGTAACATTAAAAGGGAAACATATGTGTTTGATATACAAACAATAAAGCATTAATCTAACATCTGTCTTGCCACATACTATGTAAGCTAAGCAGCCAAAGTTATAAGAACAAAATAACTGTCCCCTGTACCCTTTACTTATCATGCCTATAATACTGGACTAACTAGCTCTACCCTGAAATACAAGAACAACTGTTTCGTTTTGTTATATCCATGTCATCTACACTGATGATTAAATGGTGAGGATGCTCACTTTTTGCCTAGAACATACAGCTTTTGCTTCAGTCTTTTAGCACAGCATGTATGTAGCCATCAGGTGCATAATGTTAAAACCCATTACAGGGTTCTCGTATCAAAACTAGTCAGCTGGAAACATTAAAAGAATAAGCTGGAGACAGCATGTTCAACCAACTCATTGAGTAGCAGTAGTAGTAGTAGAGTAGTAGAAGTAGAGTAGTAGAGTAGTAGTAGTAGTAGTAGAGTAGTAGAAGTAGTAAATCTCCCACCATTGTTATTGTAAACTGTATAGGCCCTATGTGCCATGCAGGAACAGAAAGCTTGACAGGTAGCTTAGCAACAATAAAAGGTCAATGGTCATTTACAAAATGTAAGGTTTTGTTCCTGTATCTTTGCAAGAAAAGAAACCCTTCTTGAGATTTTGAGGACAATCTATAAAAAGTTGCTGTGTTTCCTTGCAGTTTGTCAGTTTCCATTCATAACAATTTGTAAGATTTAGACAGAGAGAGGGTTCAGAAGATTTATAGATGTTAAGAAAAGGACAAAGAGTCAGAGAAGAGTAAATTACGCATGACAGAGGAGCCCTGCACAGCTAGCAGCATTGTTGGCTTGTCACAACTCTACACATCACATTACTCCATGCGTAACAGAGAAAATCTCCTGCACTTACCCCATTAAGAGATTACCTTCATCTTCACCAACAGTGCATGGATGGAAAGCTTTGTGATATGATTTTTTTTACGCCTTGAAAGGGATAAAAGCTGAAGACACTTACAATCCAATTAAAGAGAACAAACTTACACCAAGATAAAAATGATGACAGGGAAAGCTAACACAACCTTGAAATAATATTGATCCAACACTGAAAATGTTTGACACTGATATGCTACTTCAATTCATTGTTTTGTTTTTGTACACCATCTCAAAATCTGCTTATTTCAATCTGAAATTGGGTGCCTTAATGTCATAGTATGTCTTTTTTTCTGACCCAAGCCATTGTAGGTTTCCATAACCCATCTGGCTGAAAACCCTTGGGTACATCTTGGATCATTTGTCACAACGGTATTCATAAGTCCTTCTCTGCTGGTGGATAATGACTGTATAATGCGAGCTGTGTTGAGGGAAATGTTAGGAGGTGTCCAGGAGGATGAATGGTTATTGGAGAAACTGGGGAAGAATGGCTGGTTGGATGGAGGCCTTTATGTAATCACAGTTTCTTCTCCTGCCGCTCACACTTTCTATTCTAGCTTTTATTTTTCCTCCCACAATTTCTCATTGCAACACATTTACTCAGAACTTTCATTAATTCTTGTTTGCTTCATATTGCTTGTCTGTCTTCCATCCCCCCCCCCCCCCCCCCCCCCCCCATCTACCCACACCCTATTCTTGTTTCCATCTTTTGTTATTTAGTTTTTTGTTGTTTGCTTAGTCATTATTGTTATCTATGTTAAGCATAGAGCAACTTACACTCAGTCAGCAAGGAAGGGGTTTCAGAGCATGTTCAGTTCTCTACCATCCATCTTCTCTTACCAAATCAAATACTGTATCCAAGACACGAACAGGGACCTTTGCAGCAGAAGCTTCTTGTTCCTGTGTGGATAATACAGCTCCGAAAATGGCAGAACACTACTATATGTTATTGATATACTAGATTTAGTCAAAATGTGGTCTTCAGTGTCTGCGATACAGTGTGTGATGGATGATCAGACACAAATGCAAAATAGATGCATCCATCCATTTCAGTATTATGACTATATTCTCATAAAATAGTGTTTTGTAATAAAAATAATTACTTTGTCCTCCTAGTTTTATGATTTTGACTTAAAATTTGAATGAACAATGATAATGAATTTCAGCTCTCCCCACATCTCCCTGCACCTAGTGCTCACATTCACCAGCACGTTCAGCCATGCGTATCACTGCCATGACATGTGTGTGTGTTCAATCCTGCACATTTCAGGGTCATCTGAACCCAGCAGGTGCATAAGCAAAGGTAAACTTTAACTCATTATTTTACCACCTTCCACACACACACACACACACACACAATGCCTTAACAACGGGAGGTGAGGGTAGTGGTCACTGTCAGTATAAACTAAGACTCATTACTGTACCTTCCCATCAGCACACATCTGACCGGAGATGAATAAGAAAGGGCGACCACTGCGAGGAAACCATTTACAGTTATTCACAGGTCAGTGGATTCTGACCTCGTCCATCTGCGCCAGCACATGGGAACCGTGACAGAACAACACGCTGGGGTAAAGAAGCTGTTAAAGCAGGACAGACTGGCTTTTAAAAGAACTCTGTGTTTGGGTTTGTGTGACGCTTTCCCAGGAAATAGGCCTGTGCCTTACCAGGATAAAAGAGAATAACAAAGCAAGAGCAGACAGCAACAAAGGAATGTTAAAAACCTGGAAACAGTACTCAGGTCAGTTGCTATTTTGATTTAAAAGATACATGTATGTATTCAGCCAACAATCCAGCAACCACAGGCAGTGCTAGGGTAGGGCTTGATGGGGGTGCAACAATTTGTAACATACAAAGTCCTGTCTGATTTCCTTCATTGGGCTGCTGTTTGTTGATCAGGTCCAATAGGTTGCCATAGCAATCTTCATAGCAAGTTCACGTTGCCCTCGTCATGCTAGGTATATTCACTTAAGTAAACTGTTATAAAGAAACCCCATTAAAACCCCAATGAGATTTGTAACGATGCTAATAACTGTGACATGCTACACTTGCTCACTCCTGGCACTGCTTCTAGCGCTATGAACCTAGCGCCTAGCAAGAGAAAAAATCTCTGGTGGTGCCTATGCCAGCAATAAATATGTATTTTTAATATGTATACGAACCAGCATTAAAAGGGAAATACAAAACCTGGTTCTCAGCCCATGTTCAAACTTCACATTTTCATATATGAATGATTTATTTGATTGTAACATATGAATGGAAACAGAAACCGAAAAGATTACTTTTTTATTTTATAGTGTGTAATTACAACACCTACACTCTTTCAGCTGATAAAACAGTGTGAAGTAGTTTATACTGAACTCAAATCAATGGTTCTGCTATTGTTCTTTTTGGGTAAAGGTGAAATAATTCACACATAAGCTTTTCCTGTACATTTTAGATTGAAATTCAACAACCATGGGATGGTAACAGCTAGTGAGGAAATGAGAAAGGAAGGTAAAAGAAACACTAATAATAATAATAATAAAGAAGAAGAATGAAAAGTTGAACGGCACAGATGAGAGTGAGGGTAAAACTACCTTACCTTTTTTAAACCTTTTATATGTGATTATATGGCATTCAAAAAACCTGATGCTTGTGTTGTGGCCAAGAAAAGGCCATTAGACAGATAGTCTCTGACCTGCTTCTTGGGGTCACTGGGCTCTGATGGCATTTGGTCCTCCTCCAGACACACACCGACACACACACACACCGACACACACACAAACACACACACTTTGTGTAGGCTGAGGTCGCAGGTGTTGGTCTTCTCATAAAAAAACTTGTAGGCCAACCTGTCTAATGTCATTGAGCTGGTGGATGTGTAACTGCATAATGAAAAACGGAGGCCCACACAGACGTAGCTGAGAGGTGAGGTGTTCAGACAGAGCAGTCGAGATAAGGCAATGAGTCAGACACAGCGACCGTATTCACAGGAGGTTTAAAACGTCTTTTATCAGCACAACACCTCACTGCTATCTACATTCTTCAGATTTCTCTCTCTCTCTGTGTTTTCTGAAAGCCCTAAAACCCTGGTGTCAAACACAGCCGACCAGGCATTGACAAGCACACAGAGATACACACTATGAACAAACTTGGCCTGTCACGACTTAGTTATGATGGAAAACTGCTTAAATGTGAGAATTTGCATTTCTGTTTCCTCAAGGCGTCCATTATTCTTCTCTGTGTCTTGAAATAAACAAACCACAGATTTAAATTGTTGAGATTGATGTCTTTCATAAGAGCAGATACAATGATGACAAATATTACAGCCAACAATCTGCACTTCTACAACAACCTCCACTGCACGGCATCTGTAATCTATCTCCTCCATTACAATGAGCCAAAGCAATCAGGGGACATTTCAGACTGTGAGGGAGCAGCGTAGCGTCACATCACTTGTCACTAAAAAACGTTTTTTTAAGCGCACAGACACACTGGCTGACTCGACGTCTGTTCCTTCAGCGAGAAGCAGCGAGCTGTAAATTGCTGTCATTTGTTTTGTGTTCTCCCCGCAGGAGAACCGAGAGCTGTGAGCTTGTCCAGAGGGAGAAGAATGAAATTAGCAAAAAAGTTTTCAGTTTTCACGTCAGAGTCAACAAACACGCAGCCGTTCGGGTAGTTTCTTAAGTATGCAGGATTTTCAGGTGATAATTTAGATTACAGCATAAATATTTTGTAGGATTTGGGTACAATAAAATAGGTACTGGATACCTACTGGTGGACAGAAAGTATGAAGTTTGGGGAATAAGCAGGTAATAATTTCACTAGAAATAAATGACTCTGTAAGTGTTTTCTTTACTTTATGGTGCATATTAGATAATTACAGGGTACATATGGGCGCCAATTTGAACATAAATTTGATTTGTTGGCTTTCATTATGTACACACCCAAAAGGAGGAAACTATGATGGCTACAGAAATCTCAGTGTCCCTTCATGGTCTGTTGCTTTGAGTGTTGCATTCTGGGTGTGAGGATGTTGTTGTTGCTAGTGAGGACCGTGCTAGTTTGCCTAGACCAGCAAGTTTCCATGGATGTATATACGATGTGATTCAGAGCGGCACAATTTCAGCGCTGATGTACTGTGCACATGTGTGTTAGCCCTCAAGCTCAACCATGTCCTTTCATTTGTGTATTTTTTGGCCCTGAAGAAAGAAAAAAAAAGACATGACAGAATGCAGAACCGGACAACATGTTAGTCAGCCTTGTTTAAACATTGAGATGGACACAACTAACTCAAGCCCTGTACTCATTTTTTCCAACTTTTCCTGTCTTGTTACCCAGTAAGAGTACTACTGTGCCGCATAATTATTAAATAGGTACTGAGTCATTTAAAAAATACTAACAGTGTAATGTATTTCATGGTCTTAAAAACAAAGCTGTTACCACCTTATTCCATAACTTCTTGTCTTCTTCCCTTGTACTTATTTCTTTTGAGTGTAGTCATGGTGGCACAGTGGTCATGTTGAAGTGTCGTTGAGCAAGACACTGAGCCCTAAGTTGCTCCCGATGGAGACCAGCACCTTGCATGGCAGCTCGGTCGCCATCGGTGTGTGAATGTGTGAGTGAATGTGTGAGTGAATGGGTATTTTATCAATACCTCATGTTTATTATTTGATTTATCTTAGTCTCTGGATCCAAGGACACCTGCTGTTTTGTGAGGACATATGTCCTACACACACACACACATACACACACACACACACACACACACACACACACACACACACACACACTATAATTCTCCATGGGAACCTCAGCCAGTCGCTTCCAGTCAACTTCCTGTTTCCCAAGAGATGGAACAGGCTAACAAACTGTAAAACTGTATTGTATATTGTGCAAATGTGTGCGTTTAGTTATGTTCCTGTGTTTGTGTGTGTGTTCTCATCATGCAGGCCAGTGCTCTTTTGTCAGAAAGCAAGTTATGCTTAGAGATAGGAAAGGAGGGGAGAATTAATTAGCATGTACAGTATCACAAATTAGCTCTAGACAAGCCTCCTAAAGCCGAGCAAAGATGTCTCTTCATGAAGCTCAGTGCAGAATGATTTAACATAAACAAAACTTAGTGATTTAAAGCTGCACTATACACGATTTTAATAAATACACCCATGAATCAGGAAATGGGGTTGCAGCAGAAAAGAGTGTCCCATCCCTGTTTAATGGGACCCTGTAAACCCACCCTGCTTGCTCAGTGAAATGCTGGTGCTGGCCTGAAGAGTTCTCCAAACTCTATAGACTATAGAACTGATACTACAATTTCTGGGTAAAGTGTAAATTACAAACAGAGCTGAAATGCCAGAACCTGAGATGATGACACATTAATGGAAAAACACAATACATACTGTATAACATATATAAAGTCTATGTTTAACAAGGTGTATACTACAGATACTGGACGGAATTCAGTATAAAATTGGCACCACTGTATTACTTTCTACCACTGGATATAGCATTTGTTAATGCTTTATAGAAAAACCTTTAGGTCACATTTGGCTGCTGTCCTATATGACACATGGCTCTGCAGGCGATGGCACATAGCAACCACCTTTATCACAACCTTTTACCGCTCTCTTCAAAAGTTCTCTATTGAGTCGTGTCTCATAAAAAAGAATGCCTTGAATAATCTGAGCAGGAGATTTGTTTAATATAAATCACTTTTAACACTCATCCTCATCATAACACACGAGCCCCTCGAACAGGAGTCCGTTAATCAAGAGTAGCGACACACAGAACATTAAGTCTGATAGAGTTCAGTGATCTGGAGGAATTCAATGATAAAGAGTTTGTGTGTGTGTGTGTGTGTGTGTGTGTGTGTGTGTGTGTGTGTTGACCTGTGAGGTTGCTCTTCCTTCAGTGACATGCAAAACTGTGCAGCCTCTGTGTGTTTGTTTGAGTCTTCGTACTCTCACAAGCTAATTGCAAGTAAGTTACTTCATTAGCGACATGAAACATAAACAGTAACAACAACAGACCTCAGTTTCCTCTGCGGGAAATAAATATCTGAAATCCACCACTCATACAGTAAGCTATTGTCAAAGTTAACAATTAAAGTTAAGTTCGTAGAGTGTTTGTTAATGCAATAAAAATGCTTGGTCTACAATATGACTCACATGAATTATCATCAACTGGTGAGGACCTTTTGCCTGGGACATGCAGTTTAACCTCAGTAGTATGTATGTATATATGTAGCCATCAAGTGCACAATTAAGACCCTTTTACTTTGAATCAGCTGGAAACATTAAAGTCAGTCTGAGGTAGTGTTTTCAACCAACTTGTGAAGCTAACCTTAGTGTAATTAACTAGCTACCACTGAAAAGGATATCCAGGAAATCAACAGTTGCCTAACAGACATGAGAGCTGCTTTTATCGATCTGAAATCCAAGACCCATGTTTCAAGAAATGTTTGAGAGGTAAATCTACCATTGTTATTAATGTATTCATGCAAACTGCAAAATGCGAAAGGCATAGCACCAATAACTAAGAAGGGTGGAGCTCAGCCAATTGGTGACAGTTGGGTCAGATACCGACATGAAATACAGATAACTGAGCAAATGTTGTATCGCCTCTTAAGGTCTTAAACTTCACTTCAACAGCATTCAACATACAAACTGATTTGCTCACTTCTTGGTTCAGTGTTCCAGGAATGAAACACAAACATTTACCAAATGTATTCTAAATACCACAACCTTTAAAAGACTCAAATCTGATACTTAATCTATAAAATATTTTGTTGATAGATTTAAATTCCAAAAGATTTTTATACAGTTGTTTTGGCCATCATTTATATGTATTCTGGAAACGGTGAATTCCCTATTTTCATTGCTGAGATCTATGATACAAACAGTACCAAACAAAAGACAAAGTACATTATCATTTCATGATAAGAGAACATCAAATCCCTCTGATGTATATCAGCGCCAGATAAACCATCAGCACAGTTGTGCTTCATTGTAGACCAAGCCTTCAATCTCACAAGTGACAACATTCACTTGTCTGTCATGGCTTACATGCCAACATATTGTTGACCTTTTATGCATCTTTGCTTTCCAAACAAGCCATAAGTCAGCAACAGAGCAGCACAGAGGAGGCTGACACTAAATGGATTATAAATGTCACATGCTAATAGTGAAGAATTATGAATACAGCATCGGTCTGGTGCTGCTCTCAAATCAGCTTCACTGTCAAGCTTGCTTTTGATTAAACATCCTTCCACAAAAAATCCACAAAAATTAGTTTAAGATAAATTGGACAAACATTTAATGAGAGAGACTTTGCAGGACTGAATGAGAAGGGCAACTCTCTCAGATGAGATTCAAACGGTACACGTTAGATGTGGCAGCTACTATGTCCTCACATCTTCCCCTATCAAATACATTTAATAATGTAGTGGAATATTAGTCTGATGAAATATTACACTAAAAGTTGAATGTTAGAGGTGATGTTCAAGAAATATGCCTGATTTTTTAATGCTTGTCTTGTTGGTCTACTCACCTGTTCAGTAATGAGAACAAGGTCGATCAGTGGCTCTGGGGCAACACCGTAGAACTTCAGAATCAGAATCAGAATCAGAATCAGAAATACTTTATTGATCCCCGGGGGGAAATTGTACAGTACCGGTGCTCCCATTCAAGAGTAGAAAAGTAGCATAATTTAGAACTAAAAGTATGTACAAAATATAAAAATAAGAAATAGAAAATAAAAAATATACACATTTACAGTATTTAAGTGAAATGAGGTAAAAAAAATATATATACAATAACAATGTATATGTATGTATGTGTTGCACTGAAGTGTATGACTATATATGTATTGCACTTAAACATTTAGAATAAATAGTGAGGTAGTGTATGAACAGGTGAAGTAGATACAGATTTCCAGTCTCTTCCTGAGTGTCTGACACTCAGAGGGAGGAGTTGAACAGTCTGATGGCCACAGGCAGGAATGATTTCCTGTGTCGCTCTGTTGTACATTTGGGAGGAATGAGTCTCCCACTGAAGCTGCTCTTGTGTCCGACCAGTACGTCATGGAGAGGATGTGAGACATTGTCCAAGATGCCCCGCAGCTAAGACAGCGTCCTCCTCTCTGACACAACCGTCAGAGAGTCCAGCTCCACCCCCACAACGTCACTGGCCTTGCGGATCAGTTTGTTGAGTTTGTTGGAGTCCGCCATCCTCAGCCTGCTGCCCCAGCATGCAACAGCATAGAGGATAGCACTGGCCACCACAGACTCATAAAACATCCTAAGCATAGTCCGGCTGATGTTGAAGGACCTCAGCCGCCTCAGAAAATAGAGACGGCTCTGGCCCTTCCTGTAGAGGGCATTAGTGTTCTTTACCCAGTCCAGTTTATTGTCTATGTGAACTCCCAGGTACTTGTAGTCCTCTACAATGTCCACACTGACCCCCTGGATGGAAACAGGGGTCATCGGCACCTTGGTCCTCCTCAGATCCACAGGCAGCTCCTTTGTCTTTGTCACGTTGAGCTGCAGGTGGTTCCGCTCACACCATGTGACAAAGTTGCCCACAGCAGCCCTGTACTCCTCCTCATCACCTTTGCTGATACATCCAACTATTGCTGAGTCGTCAGAAAACTTCTGAAGATGGCAGGTCTCAGTGCAGTAGCTGAAGTCCGTGGTGTAGACGGTGAAGAGGAAGGGAGAGAGGACAGTCCCCTGCGGGGCTCCGGTGTTGCTGACCACTCTGTCTGACACACACAGTGTTGTAAGCGCACATACTGTGGTCTGCCAGTCAGGTAGTTGACAATCCAGGACACGAGGGGGGCATCCACCTGCATCTCCGTCAGCTTCTCACCCAGTAGAGCCGGACGGATGGTGTTGAACGCACTGGAGAAGTCAAAAAACATGACTCTCACAGTGCTCGCCGGCTTATCCAGGTGGGCGTAGACGCGGTTGAGCAGGTAGATGATGGCATCCTCCACTGCTTGACCGAGGGCCGGAGCTGCTCTAGGACAAGTCTCTCCAGGGTCTTCATGATGTGGGAGGTCAGTGCCACGGGTCTGTAGTCCTTGGAGCCACTGGGTCGCGGCGTCACAGGTACGAGGCAGGATGTCTTCCACAGCACAAAGACCCTCTGAAGACTCATTTTGAAGACGTGGTGAAGTACTCCACATAGCTGGGGGGCACAGGCTCAGGGGCTGACACCATCGGGGCCTGCAGCCTTGCTGGAGTGGAGTCTCCTCAGCTGTCTTCTAACATGGTCAGCAGTGAAGCACATTGTAGAGGTGACCGGCGGGGGGTGGTGTCGTCAGGTTGAAGAGTGCCGTCAGCCTGGGGACTGGGGAACGAGGTGTGAGGAAAGCTCTCACAGGGGGGTGAGGGGCTGTGAGGAGCAGGAGGGGGAGGGGGGAGTGGAATAGGTGAAGGTTGGAGGCAGACAGCAGAAGAGTCATTGGGGGGTTGAGCAGGGCCCACAGAGTCAAATCTGTTGAAAAACAGATTCAGTTCGTTGGCCCGGTCCACACTGCCTTCAGCTCCTCTGTTGTTGGTCGGCCTGTAACCCGTGATAGTCCTCATTCCACTCCAGACCTCTCTGGTGTTGTTCTGCTGGAGTTTCCACTCCAGCTTCCTGCTGTACTTCTCCTTGGCCTCCCTGATCTTCACCTTCAGTTCCCCTGGATCGTTCTCACCTCGTCTCTGTTGCCAGATCTGAAGGCCCTCTTCTTTTCATTCAGGATGGCCTTGATGTCCTTTGTCACCCATGGCTTGTTGTTTGAATAACAATGGACAGACATTGCTGGGACAGTGGAGTCCACACAGAAGTTGATGTAATCCGTGAGCCCATCAATGTCCTCTCCATGCGGCTCACAGAGCGCCTGTCAGTCAGTCACCTCAAAACATCCCTGAAGTGTCTCATAAGCCTCCTCTGACCATCTCCTCACTGTCCTCGTGGTTGCAGGCTGGCTCTTGACTAGAGGCACATAACAGGGGTTGAGGTGCACAAGGTTGTGGTCTGACCTACCCAGAGGGGGGAGGGGGGAGGAGCTGTATGCATCCTTAACGTTAGCATACAGTAAGTCCAGGGTCCTCTCCTCTCTAGTGGGACAGCTCACGTACTGAGTGAAGGTGGGAAGTGTCCTAGCCATGGTGACGTGGTTGAAGTCACCCGAAATAGCAATGAGTGCATTCGGGTGTTGAGTCTGTAAACGGGCTATGGCGGAGTGAATTACATCACACGCCGACTTCGGGTTGGCAGAGGGGGGGGTGTAAACAGCCACAACAATGGCATGTGAGAATTCCCTGGGCAAATAATATGGCCTGAGTCCAACAGCCAACAGTTCAATGTCCGGGCAACAGACACGATCCTTGATGGTGATGTGGGAAGGATTGCACCATCGGTTGTTAACGAGAACGGCAAGCCCCCCTCCTTTGCGGTGCAATCCCTGTCGGCCCAGACGGTCTGAAAGCCGTCGATGGAGACGTTGTCGTCGGGAATGTCCTGGTGCAGCCATGTCTCCGTAAAGCACATTAAACTACACTCCCGGTACTCCCTCTGACTCCTGGCCAGCGCCGTCAGCTCGTCCATCTTGTTTGCCAGCGATCTCACGTTGCCCATGATGAGAGAGGGGAGACACGGCTTATATCTCCTTTTCTCCACAAACCTCTGCTGTCTCGACCCAACTCTCTTCCCTCGTTGCTTCGTTCCCCCTCTGCATCCTCTGCGTGTTTTTCTCCAGATTTCAGCGGGGATCTCCGGTGATCTGGTCTCCAAGCCGGCCGGCTTCAGAGCGATCAGCTGATCTCCGGAGTAAACAAAGCGGCCCAGAAGTTGCTGCGCGACCGTACGATGTTTGAATGAAAGTAATTCCAGAGTGAAAAAAAGTACCAGAACTCTCTCCACCAGCATGTTTGAAGAGGGCACAACTTCAAAAGTCAGTACTTAAAAAAGTTCTGAGTTAAATAAAGAAATAAAGGAGAAAAGTAAGAAAAAGAAGAAAACAAACAGGAGCGACTGTAACAGGCTGCATGCACGTCGGCGCATGCGCACTTAAGCACTGTGTTAAGTGACCCCCGTTCAAACACCATCAAAACCTCCAACTTTCATAAAAGCATGAATTTCAAGCACATGAATCATCATATATCCCACATAGTGTGAATGCAGATTAACACACAGAGATAGATAACCACATTAACGCCACATTAACACTGAAACTTGTGGGTTATTTCCATACCATTTCACCTGCATGACTAGCTAAGCCATTCCCAGGGCAAATCATTGACAAATATCAATAAGTGAATGAAAAAATGTTGCCTATTTGATAAATATACAAAAAGGCCTGGCAACACATTGTTGCATGTGTTGTGCAAGTGCTACGACAATCAAGTTATTTCCCTTTTTAGGGCATCTTTAAACTTGAATTAAAGCCATTGGACTGATTACATTTTTAGTGACTCAGACTGAAGAGCTGAGCTGAAGAATGATTGATTGAGCCATTGATGGCCGCACATTACTGGAGTTTGATAGCATCATGTAATATTGCCCCAGTACACGTGGCCTGTGTTTGACCCTTCAGTTAATTACATCCACAATGACTGCAAATGTCTTCAGATACTTGTTCATTGATGGCCACACGACTGATGGTCAACAGGGTTTGTTATCAGCACAACATGGAGTACACAACAACAAATCAGCCGGAGTTGATCCTCGCTCCCTTTGTCTCCTCGGGGTTACACCGCGGTCAGGTCAGTTAATAGCTTTGTAGCTTTAATATAGTAGCACACTTCAAGTGCTAAGCTGCTACAGTGGAGATCTCCCCAAACGCTGTTCAACAAAAGTAAAAGGAGGAAAATATCAAAAGCTGAATGACCATCAGCCAGCGTCGACTTTACTGTAAGTGTGTGGGCTTTATATTTCCTCCATTTGCAAATAAATATTACTTGTGAATCCAGTTTATATGCATAAACTGGCCCCTGAAAGACATTAGTATCTGATATCTAAATCAATAAATAGCTCTGGATATGACTGAAAGAGGCAATCAGTAGGTCAGAGTGGAACCCGTACTCACATTCACAAATACAAGCATACAAACACACACTGCAGTGTATTTTGTTTTCTGTCTTTTCCATCTGGGCTGGAGACCCCACTGTGTTGTTTGGAGCAGGAACACATCTGCTGGTTTGGGGGCTGCAAACTATCTTCAGATCATCAAGCTGAACAAACAGTACAAAGGTTTTCTGCACCACAGCGTGTGAGAGTATCTACAGTATCTGTCTATCTATCTATAGTCGACAATATAATCAAGAGGAAGACGGTTCTTTGTAAAGGTTCAAATGTTAAACATGTTCAAAGTCTTTGTGCTAGATTTATGCAGCTGCTGAGCCCTTTAAAGGTCAGATCTTCCTTTTAGCCTTCAACGACAAGGAAAGTAGAGCATTTGCAATCACTGATTATACTGTATACTGTATAATATTATATTGTACTGTATACTGTATAATCAATATGAACTTTTCAACCAACGCATGTATGCAGCTCCATTTCTCAGACAGAGAGAGAGAGAGAGAAGACTATTTGTGCCCTTGCTTTTCTTTTGAGTTAAAAGATAAGAATTTTGCTTTTGTTCTCCTAAATTCAACGCAGCGTACAAAACACCTTATCATCTCCCTTCAGCTCTCAGTCCCACCCAGTTATTTCCCTCTGAGTGTGAGGAAAATCCTGACAATGAATCAAACCCAGTGGGACGCCAGGTCCTTTCAACAATACATCTGGCTCATATCCCAACATTAGGAACCAGAGGCTAAACCCTACTATGAACAGTCAATGCATTATTGATATCGTGAGGTGGAAATCAACCAAAATGCAACTACAACATCCTGAGCAATGTGAGAAAGATTATTTTGTTTTCCAAAATCAGAGCCCTGCAGGCCAAGCCACAGCTCAATGTGCTGTTCTACTGATAAAAGCAATCAGAAACAAAAGATTAATATGTAGCCTAAGGGACGGATCGAAATGTATCCCAGAGGAAAGTGCTATGACGATTGTGAAGATTGACGTGTCAGCAGATGGAAGTCAAAGAGAGAGCTCATGAAATTGCATTTCATTCTTGCCGTTATTTCATAGTAATAGTTGAGAGATGACGGGAGACGAGTCTCAACTGGACTTGATCCAAGGATGTTGTAATACAATGTAGCAGTGTTGCTTTTAAAACCCGTACTGTAGGACACCAGGATATCCCCATTGACTCAACTTCTGTTGCACAACATCCCTGGTGCATGATATTTTCTTATTTATCCCAATGAGATCTACTCAGTAAGGTAGCTGTTATACAAATTATAGCATTGGTATCGGACCAATACTCAGTATCAGTACATGTTTTCTTTTAGGTATCAGAATCCGTATTGGGAGAGAAAAAGATTGCACTCTAACTGTACAGTGCAGGTCCACTAAACAACCTGCTATGGAAAATAAAGAATCTGTGAAACTACATTCTGATAGTCAAACTACAATTAGAAAACGCAAGACATGGAGGCATGGGGACATGAAATCTGCATGATATAATTTCTCAAACAAAATGATGAACGGCACTCAGGCGACAGCAGAGGACATCTACAACAGCTTCAGACAGATAGCACTGCTCCCCAGCCATCTACTCTAAATGCTACTGAGCTGACAGTGTGAGTGTTTCTGGGGTTATCCAAGTGGTCTCCTCCCATCACTAATGCTTACTTGACACGTCAAGAACACTTGACTTGAGTGATGTCTTGTCGAACAAAATAACAACTGCTCTCTATGCCAAATATAGCTGGAGTCACATCCCTGAGCCTGAACCTTTCCCCTCGTTTGTCTAATTCTCAGCTTTTACTACACAGTGGTTCAGAAATCAAAGCTTTCGTACTTTCTGTCCTTTCATGGCACAAATGCAGCTTACAATGATAAAGGCTCTAGTGGGCGTCCATCGATTTCCCATCTGAAATGACAACTGTCACCTTCATATTCATATTAGCGGTACAGCTACAAGAACAGCATTGTTCTGGTATTGCAATGTAGGAAAATGAAAAGGAAAAATGTAATGTCACACTGTTATTTCATTTTAACATAAGCTACTTAGCTTACATATTTGGACAAACAAGGCAGATCAGAGTTACGCATCATTGTTCGTAATTTCAAAGAGTGTGTTTCCCTTTTAACATTACAAGAGTGAAGACTTTTAGGATGAGGACTAACCAATGTGTGGGGCCAATATATCGGATAATGACACACACACACACACACACAAGATCCCTGTGATTGACTGTTGACCTGTCCATGCTGTAAATCCCTCTCACCCGTTGCATGTCGGGATTGACTCCAGCTTTCCATGACCCTGAGCAGGATAAGCAGATACAGAAAATGGATGCTTAGATGAAGAGAACATAAACACACGCACCCGTTGTTATATACTGTGCACACACAAACCACACACACACACACACACACACACACACACACACACACACACTGCTCCATCATAAAATAAAGAAGGTCTGGGGCATTTCTGGACTGAAATCGGGTTAAGTGGTGCTTGGCCTTACATAAAAACGGAGACTATCCAGGATTTGGGGCTTTGCTGTTTGTGTATTTGACTGTGTAGCAGACTGTGCAGAATTACATCTTCTTGTCCAATCCTGCAGACAAACACCAATTTGTTGTGTTTGTTTATTTCCACCGACTACTGAAATGAAGATCTTAGTGCATACATTTGATCTCTTCTCTGTGCATTTCATCAGCCTCGTGTTTGTTGTCTCACGGGTGTCTTCAGTCCTGCATCCACCCCCACATGAGTGCCTCATCTGTGGCAACATTTCCAAGAAAGCTTCCTTAAAAGCTTTGGGAACCACGGAGATGCACAAATATGGTGTAATGGTTTATAGAGAAGTACATACACAGTACATGATCATAAAAATACACAGTCTTTCACAATAATGCATTTCTATTTATTTATTTATTTATCTTCTTTTCTTTTTTTACACATTGCCTGGCGTGTTTTATATTTAAACACAAAGAGAAGCCATGGCGATGTGATATTAGTAATTTCTCGCTTCAACAGAAAAGAAAGCCTTTTGATATTTTCCCTTTTTTTCTTGATGGAGGTTATTATTAAAATCTGAATCTTTAGCTTGTCTTGAATGCGTCACCCTCTGTATTGCATAGAGGCATTACACAGTATAATGTCATTGAAATGTGGATATTTGCAGCAGCGTGAGAGCACTGCGGTTGTGTAACAGAGATTTTGTGTCCATTAAAGAATATCAGTTTTGGCACGCATAAACAGAGTAAAGAGTGATATGAATGGTGAGGGGTGGAGGAGGGGTTGGTGAAGGTAATGACATGAAACAGAAGCTGCATGGTGAATTAAAACCCAGCAGCCCACCGACTGGGAGTGTGGACAGTCCAACAAGTCCTCCAAACTAAACTGGTTGTGTATTAGTGGCTTCCAAAGTGAAGGTTTCAAACATGAGTCACATGGGTGTCACACACGTATGGTTTCCTTAACAAATGGAAATGAATTGAAAATAAAGAGGAAATATATTTGTTGACAGGATACATACAGGGAGGACATATTTAACATATTTTCTACTGTATATTTGGGGGAACATATTGGTATGTGTGGTTACGCCCATGAGTTTTTACTTTGTATGCTGGTTACAGAAGTCACCAGTAGGTATACAACTGTCATTATAAGGAAGGAGACTGTCCTCCCATAAAATCACAAAGGCATCAGTTGTTTCAGCAAATGCCCAGAAACAATGTTTATGTTCAAGCCCTCTAGAGGCCATTGTGATTATGACTTTTGTCCGTCTGGATCAAAGTCCACAGAGGGAGGAGGCCAGGGTGGATGTGGGACCACCATGATGACAAAGGCCCCCTAACCTTAGCAAAGTAGTCATTTTAACCCAAACCACAATGTTTCCCAAACTTTAACCAAGTAGTTATTTTAACCCAAGCCATGATCTTTACTTCACCATAAGTCATTTTGTGCCTAAACCTGACCAAACCTTAACCACAGGATTGTCACATCATATAAGTAGCGATGTCATCCTGTTGATAGTGGCGTCACATCAGAAAACCCTTATAAGTGTCCCTCTGGAGAGCATGGATCAACAATGTATTTTGTCTTTAATTTCATTGACTTGTTGTAAGAAATATCAAGGAGCTGATTGTGAGCTAAAGGAAGACTTAAGACTGCGAACACATCTCAAAGTGTAAGAAGTGAGTAGCCCCAAGTTCCACATCTCTCAAAGTCTCCAAACCTTTCTTGGTCTGTCAGAACTTGAGTTTGTAAAGTGCCTCTATATCCTGAGAAGGCCCACCATCTGTACATACGTTATATATAACCCACTTCTAGGTCAACTTCTACCATGAAACCATCACAATAACAGACTCTGGCTCCCAGTGATTGAGAATATTGATCGAAAACTATTTCTTCAAAGAGCACAAACCATTACCATGGACGTATTCCGCCACAAATAGGAACATTCACCTTCAGTTCAGGAGGCAATACAATCCCATGCCAGGGAGCTAAGGAGGCTTTTCAAGCACCTATAAACTTTCTGTAGTAGTTCTCAGCATGATCTCCCACATTGAAGTGACTTTTATTAGGGCTTGTTGCTCTGTAAAGTTCCCATTAGTGATTGAGCACAAAACCAATATCCACCTAGGAATCGCCTCTAAGGTATATATGTGTAGAATTCACCTGCACACACAGGTGCCATTAATCACAAACACACACCACGGAGCTCTCATTCAAACCTTATTCCAACAGAGTTAAAGGTCTCATAGATCATCGCCTCTTAGATGCAGGGGGGGGGGGGGGGGGGGCAAGAGAGTAAAGAGAGAGCAAGTAGCAATCTCAGGGAAAGGGGATCAAAACAGTGGAGAGAAAAGATTTAAAAAGTTGAGATGAAGAAAAGAAGAAAAAGTAAACTGTAATTTTGCAAAGAATACTACAAACTGATGCTGATACAACTGAGAAGCTCACTATGTTGTGGAAGGCATGGTAGATGAGGCATGTCAAGTAAATGAAACACAGAAACATGGAACAGCTCAGGCTGAACACCACACTACACTAAGCGACGTTGTGGTTGTGAAGCCACATCTAAAACAAATTCACTCGGACGGTTTGTTGGATTTGTGGTCAGGCCACACAGTTCAGTTCCTCTAGCAGTCAAATAGGAAACATGCAAGTCCTTCTGGCTGAAATAAATATAAACACATGGGTTACAGCTTTGCTTACGAAGACTTTGGCCATCATGAACACTTGTTTGACTTATGAGGAACACTGACTTGAAGTTATAGTTTGCGCACTTAATTTAACGTTAATTTAATTTACAGAACATTTTTCTTGAAACAACAGCATTATTGTGCATTGTGACCACATGAAATGAACGTGCACATTTCAAAAGTACCCAGCTGCATGAGAAATCCATGTTAGGGAAGGACCAGACAGACAGTTTGAGGACAACCCATGGGGGTCCATTGTCTTCCTCTAGTTTAGACAGCGACAGGCAGGATGCAGGCCAGTGGTGAAACCAAACCGCATTATCTGTGTGTATACACAACAAATCTCCACAGGACCTTTAGCCCAAACACAAGATAAAGCCAAACATCCTTCCCAAGAACTGCAGTACAGTGAAGAGAAGGGGGGGGGGGGGCATTAATACTCACACAGTGTGAGTACTACACTGCTAGCCACGTTAGCTCCAGCAGCTCATACTTGCAACCCATACTACTTCTAGTCCTGCCTGCCTTTTCCACATCATGCAAGTAAATTGGGCTTTGCCAATTCTGGTGTGACTGTGGTCATGAAAGCAGAAATGACCATGTAACTGTAATCAGCACTTACAAACTTGCTAATTGGAGTGGAACAAAAAGTGAGTTGCCCTTTGAGTTTCGAAAGGAGGGAAGCAGGAAAATATATGAAAGGACAAGAGCCAAGGGTGAAGTAACAAGCCCAAATGAAGGAGGAGAAGAAGGAATGTATTGACCTCATTAAACCTTTAACAAACTTCCTGCTTGCCAAAAAATATATGTGGTCTTTCTAAAATTGATTTAAGTTTTGAGCCATTTTCATGTCAAATTCATGATAAGATTACAGCATCTAAACCATCAGGACCACAGAAAGATTAGAAATTTAAACATTTAAATGTTTCAAATGTATTATTCAAATTAATTTGTGTCTATAACGGAGGGACTTAAACTTTTGGTTTTATTCATTATTGAGACAGAACTTTTTGTCCCAGTTAAATGGGAATTGGAATGAGCAGATCCTAAATACAAATCCCTCCAAATTAATCCGGAGCATCCTGGATTAGGATTCACTGGCTAACTTGAAAGCGCTTCGGATATTTCCAGAGCTGACATGAAATGCAAAAATGCTTTGTGTAGGGAAATGATAAAGTATACAAATTAAATACACTTTTCATTAAGTTGTACTTGGAGGAGGCTCCAGTAGTCACTTATATAAGAAATATTCTTTTTGAGATAAGTGACATACTGTAAACTAGGAATTTTGGTTCGGTAATAGCAGAAAGATGAAGAAATATTGTAGTTTCAAATCTAATGCCAAGCTCTTGCATAAAACATTTTATATCTTTGGGTAAAAGACAGCTTCAGGATATTTTCAGGACAAGTGTTAAAAGTTTGTTGAATCAGATTCATGTGAAGTTGTACTAAAAAAGGCGAAAGTGGTGGTGAAAAGTCAACTCCGGCGGTGTGAACCCAGTGTGTTTACCATTCACTCGCAGCTTGTTGAGCTTTAAAATGATAAATGAACATTAAAACGAGGTTAAAAGATAAACATGACTGTGTCACTGACGCGAGGTCAGCAGCAGTTTTGACCCTCAGACTGGAGAATCTGCGTCATGCCTTCAGACGCCGTTACTCGGATGGAGAAAGCCAATCAATGTGCTGGCAAACAGAAGCTTTGTTTATCCTGCTGCAGTATATTGTTGGCCCTCAGCAGTATTTTTCCACTCTTATTTCCTGTTCCCAACAACGGGATAGAGAGGATTTTATGCTGAACCGTGTTCTTAAAAACAGTCCACAGTGACTGAGGTCTTTTGTGTTGTAAAAGGCAAAGCCAGGGTAAGAAATATCTTTCCATCTTGTGTCATTGTTTAAAACTGTTCAAGGCTGCTGTTCACCCAGTGCTTTTCATAAGTTTCTCAGAAACCTTTCAGCACGCCGCAGCTGGCTTTGCAGCATCATGACTTGTGGAAAGAGCACTTGACTACACTGTTATAATCAGGGCATAAGATCATTCACGCTTGTGTAAATGTCATGTGAGATGTTGAGTGCAGCCGGGTGAATCCACATCTTCAAATTTAAATTAAAAAAGACAATGATGCACAGTGGGAAACTAAATGAGATTAAAGGAGCTTCTGAAGGCTTGATAAATCGTTCTGTTGGCATCAGGAAGTGGATTCTTGGCACTTCCTGAAAAATCACAGCTGAGACTGTTTGGAAGCACTGGATTGGTGAATAGGCAACATTTGTGTTCACAAAATCACAATAATCTTTCATATAGACTGCAACTAAAATGTGACTCATTATTGAACAAAAAGACTGTGTTAAATTATGGCTCTGATGTCTTCATATTCCTGAAATAAAGTGCCATATCACAGCCACAAAAAGACACATCACACATTACTGAGACTGATTAAATATAACCACACCAGCTGTTGTTTAGGGCAAACAAAAAGTTTGGGTGCAGAGAAAATGTTATCTTGTTTCTGAGAAAAACAAACGACTAGATGGTAATTGTTCCAAGGTTTTACAATTAAATTGACAGTGGTGGAAGTTATAAATGTTACAGGTAGCACGTTTAGAGTGCTAAGTCCTTTAAACCCTTATTTTTCCCGTCTGTAGTCTTGTTGCACTCTCTCAAACTGTGTTTGCTCAATAATTCAAACTGTTGGCCTGCCATCACACTTTTAAGCCATTTAGCTTTCAGGTCTTGTTCAGTGGTGAAATACACAACACAAACCTTCATATACCTCATGAAGGGTCAAAGAGCTATTTGTGTCTCTTTCCTCTGTCAGGATCGTCTTTCTCTCGAGCCGACAACAAGGACAGAATTAGCTCCTCTGAAGCATCCAGACAGTAAAAACAAGGCAGGAAGAGTCTCAGCTATGGACTTAAAAGACATGGGGACATGCCGCACTGCCAGCGCCAATCATCCATAATAATCCATAACATCCTCATAGATTATAGCTCCTCGCTACTACTTTAGCATTTGCTTTGTTGAGTAACAGTAGGCCATGGTCACATGTGCTGGGTAACTTTGCATTTATATATGAGCATGTGATGTAATGTCTGATACCTGCTACACCACACACATGAACATGCACACACGTCTTGATGTCTTGACCGTGGCAGCTCTCCTCCTGTGGGGTCACAGTGACCTCAGCCTCCGGGCAGATTCTCACAGTATGTGATCAAAATCGTATCTCTCTCTCTCTCTGCTGTGTCTTTATATGCAAAACCACACAGCCCACTACCACGTGTCCAGCATGTCACTCAAACCAAGTTCCAGTGGGATGCTGCCCAGTTGCCATGGCAACTTTCAACACTCAATCATTTTTGGGTAATTTTATTAGATTAACTGTAATGTTTCATCTCAGATCACATTGGTGAACATTTTAATTTCTATTTGATTGCACTGGAAAAGTGAAAAATTTGATTAAATGTAGAACACCAACGTCATTTCTACAACTTCTCATAGATAGGCATTCGTGCATGAAGACATATTGTAATAAAATCCCCTTCCAAGCATGAAACTGTCATATTTTTCTCCTTCTGCACTTGCTGTAAAAAAGAAATCCCATCAGCACTAGTTTTATGCACACAGAAACAAATGCACAACATCCCAGTGTTTTTCTAGGCAAAAACATGGTGGTTATATTGCAGCATGTGTACAAATACTGCAGGAAAGCAGTGGGTTTCAAGGTTTGCACTGGCATTTGAGATATCCTAGAGGGACAGATCCACCTTTCACTGCTTCACCTCGACTGTATCTCCTCTCCCTGGTATTGATGGCTCAGTACAAAGACTTGGCAGCTATACAGGCAGAATCCCTGAGGGGTGAGGGGGTCGGCAGGACAGATGGACTCCTGCGTGCTGTGGTTCATTCCTCCATCCTCACCGAGCTGATGTGTCTGTTATGCTAAAAGCAACACACCTCCAGCTGATAGCACACCTGCTCTCGCGTGGATTCACGCCACATTGTTTTCATCACGTAGACTTTTTGTGTTTGTGTTTATGTGCGTGTGTGTGTACTAGTATGAGCTGTAGTAGGTCAGCGCAACCTATTCTGTGTATGCAACACATTGTATGCATAGCAGACATACTGTCAGAGCAGCCCTTACAGCCTATATAAGGCTACTAGATGAAAAACCCACAGGCTGCTGCTGCCTTTGATTATAACTCATGATGACATTGATACATTCGCATACACTTGCATCAAGCCTTTTAAATGGGTGCTTGAACACTCTTGTGCTGCCGAGAGGCAATGTAAAATCTATGCTTACCATCAAAAAGTAAAATGTACCGTTTTATGCTTTAAAGCAGTCAAATCCCTTGTATTCTTGTAGCTTTATATAAAAGTTAGTCTGTTTTATTCAAGTTCAAACTGTTTTCTTTTGATCTAAATACTAACATGTAAACCATGGGGCAGTTTGTCACATTGTATGAAAACACAGCAAGCTGATACTGTACTGTGCATGAAAACCTTTCTTTCTGTGTGAAAAGAACTTCAAAGTTTACAATTTATTCTTCATGGTTTATGGTTAAATCAAAAAACATGTTTTTAATATCTGCAAAATGTGGAGTCCTCAGTAAACGATAATTACTGAAGCGGCAGTAGCTTTACAGGGTCTTCTGCCAGGCTACTGAACAAACCAGCTACAGTGTGTTTGGAGAGCTTTAAGGGCACCCTCACACACACACTTAGTGTTACTAAACATCGTATGTCACTTTGTAACAGTGCTGGTTGCTTGGTAACAGGCGTTTAATGAGGCTTTTATTGGAGGGTAATGAGACCGGCAGCCCCTGAAGTGACAGTTGGACGTGTAGTTTCTCTGAATCGTCACCTTAACTCCACTGAGAGACTATGATGAGAATAGCATAGCTTTCATGGAGTTTTTAAATGCAGCACAAAAGAATTCACTTTTCACAATTCATACAACTCTGAACATTTATTGTTTGCGATTCCAGTAATAAAACACTACTGTATCCATTTGTAACCACTGAATAAAGCTTTTATATTGAATGTTATAAAGGGCACAATGGCGGGTTGAGTCTTTGCAGGGAGGGATTTTGCCATTAAAGAAAGTGATGTATTTTACATTTCGAGAAGCAGCAGCAGTTTGTTGGAATAAATACAAGACCTGGACGACTGCAGAAGCATGGATAGTGTCACCATTACTGAACATCTATAGCAAGTGAAACTCAAACTTCATCAAAAGAAAATCCAAGGACAAAGAACAGAAGCAATTCTTCAGAGAAATTGACAAAAAAATAATGTGAATAATATCTGAACTACCAGATGTCATGAAATGTTGTACAGACATTCATGGTTCCCAGAGAATGAAGCCTGCTGACTTTGGTGTTCTGCTTCCTCTAGCGCCATCATTCAGTTGGCCTAACATGTTTATTAGTGACATTCCCATCAGCCTCAGCTGTACTTTGTGTTTAGTGCTAATTAGCAAACGCTAGCATGCTACCAAACTAAACCAAGAGGGCGAACGTGGTAAAGATTACACCTACACACCACTAAACATCAGCATGTTAGCATAGTCATTGTGAGCATGTTAGCACTGCTGGCCTTTTTTATCAAATGAAACTCAGCCTGTCTTTACATTTACTTTTACCCATCCTTCGCCGTGATGTTACGTAACAAAGAGTGAAGCAATCTCAAAGTTGAGTTTTCTCCCTACAGCTTCAAGCAAACAAGCATCCTCATGTGGTGATATGGGATTATTTTCAGGAGCATGACTCATCTGAATCCGTCCTCAGACACTATTTCTGTCTTCCAGTCTGTCTTCTGAGCCTCCGTGTCTGCAGAAAGGTAAGTGTGAGACATGAATGAATGAGTCATTTAGTGACACGCTAATAAATCAAACTACTCCTGCACACCACAGTGAGTTTGTTTTGATTCTTTTCCTGGATGTAAACAACAACAAAAAAAGCTTCATAAGACAGGAGATACAGGGACTGATGATGTCATAGGAAATCCTGTTTAGAGACAGTTTGGCTGGTTTACTGGTGCATTGTGGGAGGTCACACACAGTGGGCAAAAACAGGAGGGAGACCATAATAATAATAATGCAGCATAAAGTATTTACAGAATAATAAATCTGCAGGTGTGTGTGTCTGTATTAGCATGCAGCTGTGAGTGTGTGCAAGCGAGGGATATGCTTATTAAGTGAATGCATGTCAGCAAGTATAGCTTTCAAACTGATGATTAACGTGTGTGTGTGTGTGTGTGTGTGTGTGTGTGTGTATGTGTGAGAATGGGTGTAAACAGGAAGACGGAGCTGGAGGGAACTCTGCTTTTAGAAAAAGGCTCCTTTGAATCCACTGTTGTACTCGCAGCAGCAGGATGCAACACCCAGAATACAACAAGGCACAAACACGTCACCGGAAAAGTGAAACTGACTTCTGAGGTTACAAAACCTCAGATATGCACTTATGCCTCTCCATTAAAAACATAAAACACTTCCTACTGACAAATTTTATGTCATCCAAGAACTTACCTTGTTTCTCGTAGTGGTCGTATTTTTGGCTTCATAACTGAGAATAAAGAGCTTAATCTTTAGATACCTGGTCTAAAAAGATTGTGAGTAGTTCAACATGGGGGAAATAAATGTGTTCTCTGTCTTGCTGAGAGTTAGAATGATACCCCTCTCATGTCTGTGCATTAAATATGCAGCTACAGCCAGGAGACCGTTGGCTTAGCTTAGCATAAAGACTGGAAACAGGGGGAAACAGCTAGCCAGACTAAATCCGCCCAACAGCACCTCTAAAGATCACGAACACACAACACAAAAATGGCTTTATGGGGTGTTATCAAACTATTTCTTGGAACAGAGACTTCCTGGAGTCCTGTTGTCTTCCTATGGATTAAACAAATGAGACATGTTAATTAGTGAGCTTTAGAGGTGCTGGTTGCCAGATTTTGTCCCCTTTAAACAGAGCCAGGCTAGCCTTTTCCCTCATTTTCAGTCTTTATGCTAAGCTAACATAATTGGCTGCTAGATTTAGCTTCATATTTAGCATACAGTGGTATCAATCTTCTCATCTAGCTCTCGGTAACAAAGCAAATAAGCACATTTCACAATATCTCAAACTATTGCAGTAAGTGTCTCCTCTGTGTTCATCATTTTGTGACATACTAGATAATTTAGCAGAATAAGTATAAAGCTGAAAAAAGTAATGGGTTCAGTGTGATTTTTACATTTCAGTAAACTGGCCTCCCTGCGTGAAGATTTGACAGAAAGATTCAAGTCTGGCAGTAGATTTAATAGCAACTGGTAAGGATGCATAGTGGTGCCTCTGCTATGTAAATTCACTGAGTCATGTGATGAGCCACTGATGCATATTTGCAGTAGTTTCCTCTAATTTTCAATTCACCAGAAAGACATACAGCATCTATAAAAGCTTCCACTGACAGAATATTGTGAGCTGAATGACTACTGTGTCACATCAACATGGCGAAGACGTAACACGATGGGCACTTGTTAATTCCTGTGGAAACTGCAAACATCTGGCAGTCTGTAAATCTGTCAGAGGAGAACTTAATAAGATTTCTCTCAAACTGACAGGAAGTCAGCATAAGCCAGTATCTTTATCTTCAGTGTGCTCTCTCCGATGTTTTCCTACAGCATCCGATTCCTACTGCAGCAATGACCCAGTTTTCAAATGGATATCATTAAAATTTGATCTCATCTTTCATCTCATCTCATCTTGTGGAGTTTTACAGATTTAGATGTAGGAATTTAGCTTCTACATCTACATGCATGCAGGTTTAGCCCCCAGTTCTAATCGGATATGGATTTTTGTCATCTGAATTATAGAAAAAACTTCTGTACTCAGAAAGAAAACAACAAACCATGCATGAGTCATTTTTAATGCGTTATTGAAGAGCAGAGAGGAGAAGCCGGAGTTACAATGTAAAACTGATTCCTCCTTCAGCATCATGTCAGTGACAGTAATGAAAAAAGAACTTGTGAACAGCCACATTAAAACCTGTCATACACACAGTAGAAAATATTAAAGCAACATACTACTACTTTTGTACTACATACAAAAGAGGGGAAAATGTTGCAAAAGAACATGAAACGTGAAACCAGTCACCGGATCATGTTGTTGGAAAAATGATGCAAGATATTGCAAAAGTTGGAATAAGTTCCAAAAGTGGCCCCCAGAATGTGGATTTGGACACACGCAAACACGCTATTGCAAAAATGTCTGTGCTTATCACATGACACAAATTAATTTAGTAATGGCAATGAGCAGTCTGTTCCAGCCAAGTATGTGAGTTTGTGTGTGTGTTTGAGAGTGTGTGTGTGTGTGTATGTGTGTGTGTGTGTGTGTGTGACAGAGTGCAGCTGTGTGGTGATCTGGCCAGCAACGGGGGAGTCGCACAGAGGAGGGCAAAGGGATCACTGGGGAAAAGAGGAGAGGAGGAGGAAGAGGAGGAAGAGGAGGGGGGGTAAGAAAAGTATGAGAAAGGTGAAAGCAGGAAAGAGGATTAGAGAGGGATAGCAAAAATGTCAACAACGGGTGATGAGGAACAAGCAGTGGGGATGGTGAAAATAAAGATGGAGGATCAAGAAAGGAGGCTGCAGTAGCCTAAAAGATTAAAAAGATTGAAGTGGTGAGGTGATGTTAAGAAAGCACAAGTGGGCTCATTCAACATTTAGTGTATTAAGAAAAAAAAGCTAAAAACTGGGAAAGAGTGGTTTATGGGGGTGGAGGGGGAGAGTGGGAACTTAAGAGGGTGAACGATTGGGAGGATGTCCTGTTTAAGTCATGTGCTTCAGAGCTTTTTACTGTGGGAAAGTCTGTGTGAGTGTGTGTGTGTATATGTATGTGTTTGTGTGTGGTCTGGTTTAGCTGTTTCTGAGAACTGACTTTTTAGGGCCAACTGTTCTTGTAAGGGCATTTTGGATGGTCGTCATGGTGATTGTTTGTTATTGGTTGAGGCCGTGGTGGGAGTTGGGTATGTGGTGTTTTTAAGCCCCATCAAATGAATGTAAGTCAATACAATGTCCTCACAAATGCAGAAGACCACCGTTTGTGTATGTACGCACATGTATGTGTGTGTGAGAGAGTTCTTCTCCCCACTCTGGGGCCTCTACGCACACAAACACACACATGCACCAGAGTTTTACCATAAATTACAAAACCAAAACATACCACTTGACCCCTGTAGTGATCAGTCACACTGTGTACATTACATCAAAAATAGGACCTTTTGAAAACATGACTGTGTGTGTGTGTGTGTGTGTGTGTGTGTGTGTGTGTGTGCTGGGATCAACAAGAGAGAACAGAGGACATTCATGGAGGAAATTCAGGGAAAACAGTAGCTGCCATTAAAACATATATGAGTGTGTGTTTTCTCCATACATTGTGTCTTGAGACAAATGATGAATACAAAGAAAATATTAATTTAAAATGTGTAATTTTGATTTTATGGAAAGGACTCTATCTTCAAATAGTTTGTTATAAATTTCACATCAACCTTTTCACGGCAAACATTTTGACTTGTCATAGTTAGTAATAACATAATGAATATCTTTTTCAAGAGTCCCAGTTAAGCTGCGGTCAGATTTTCCAGGCAAAATTTACTCACGTGGTGTGGCAAAAAGCAAGCGGGACAGGAATTAGCATGTAAACATACACTGTAGGAGCTAGCATTGCTAGCAGGCCAACAGCAGCAGTCCACAAAGCTTCTCATCAAACACTTCACTGTTAACCTCCATCACTGTCCTTGCACTCACTACACCCAGCCAGCATCCCTTCTCCTCTGCTGCATGGATTATTTCAAGGTGCAATTGTATAAACAAGGTTATAGACAATGAGGCCAATCCCACCCCCTCTCTCAAACCAGCTGGAAAATGGAGAGCCTCACGATTTCATGTGTCAAAGTTCAATCAGTTTGAACTGGTCATTTTGGAGGTAAATGTGTCTCGCCCTGTTCCACATACAAATGAATGGGAAGTGAAGTACCATAAACCATGACAGTGTTTGTTTTAGGATTGTATCTGGCAGTAATCTTTCCTCTAAATTTGGGTTAACAGAGTTACAGCAGCTCGTAATAATACAAATTTTACAAAAGATGACCGTGATGCACTATGAGGCTACAAGGTCATGTTTATTGGTATTATTAAAATGAAGACCTATGCTTTCACCGGGGGCCAAATATTTTTGTTTGGGGGCCATATTTGGCAGATATCTGCATGCTGGTGTGTTTGTGCATACATACCCCTGCATGTGTGTGTCAGCGTTCAGTCTAGGGTTAGACTGACATCATTTTTCGATATATTGAGTTGATATTTCATGCATAAAACAGATCAGGTTAACTGACGCATGTCAAATATGACAGCATACAGAATATGCTATTCATGTATTTCTAAAATTTGATCTCACACCTATATACATGGAAATTGAAAGTCTGCCTTGTAAGTCTGTTTGGGCTGGGCATCTATTGATGCAACATACTACACTGATTGCAGAATACAGCCCCCCCCCCCCCCCCCCCCAGCTAATAATTTAGCCCATCTAAAATGTATTATGTAAAGTAATGTATTTTTCAGTATAACATTTGAAAATCTGCAGGGAAGTCTAGTCGCAGTTGCAGCCATGCCAAAAGTACAAGGAGCACAAATCTAAATTAAAAATATTTAATCCTTTTAAGTTACAATTAGGCGTGAGGTCTCCTTTGGTTTTATCTTGGGGTTCAGACAGCTAGCTTGTCCAAAATGTGACGAGATGACCCAATGGCAGAACGCACATCAGAACATCAAAACTCTGTGTGACGCAGAACACAAGGCACCACCCCCAGATGAAATAAGTCCCAGGGCCAACAGTCTGCAGCTTTTTATTCCCACCAAATACTCCACCAATTGATTTCCTTGATTAGTACTCTTTCAGGTAGAGGGGGAGGAACCCATCAGTGACACCTGAGGAGATTGGTAGAATGAAAACCTGCAGACTGTTGGCTCTCCATGGAACATGGTTCAACATTCCTGCCATTTAAGTATGTGTATGTTTGAAAAAAAATGTGAAGTAGCTTCAATATTACAATGCTAGCAAAAATAACTACAATACAATGCTAGAAACTGACATCAACCTTGAGAAGCCACAGTTGGGCCACAGTGCTTTGTGCCTTGCCAGCAGTTCACCCGTCACAACAGTGCAGCTCTGCATGGAAGCATGGCACTTCCTGCACCGCTTTTGGTCAAAACTGTTGGGTCAACCCACTTCCCTGTATTCTTCTGTCAACTCTGGGAAAACGCTTTAATATCCTTCCTGCCTCCAAGATGCTGGCCGTGGAGGCGTTGTGAAAATTGAGGGCAACTGCACTGCGATGTGTACCACAGAGTCAACTATTGTCTCCTCTGTTTGTGTCTCTAAACCCTGTTGTTTTGCCTCTCAGAAGAAAAAAAAAACTCTTGTTTTGTTTCCTGGACAGTTTCAGATGGAATAAATATTGCCTGATATCTTTCCATTTGTTTGTTTAGGTGGAGTCAGTAATGATACTGTAATTGTTTTGTGGTCATTGAGTTTGTCGTTTAGGGCTTTGCGCCTCCCAGTCCAGCCTCTGGAAGGTTAGACTGAGTGTCGACAGCAATGTCAACATCATTGACCATCACCCACTGACAGTGATGACTGCATTGTTTGACTCTGAGTTTATTTACATGATGCAATGATAAGATTTGAAACTGCATGGCTGGGTTGTGTTTGTATTGTTTTGAAGGTTTACACGGACACATAGGAAATCTGTCATGGATTCATCTGTACGGCTGTTTGTATAGACCGAGATAATATTGTTGTCTTAATGAAAGAATAATGTCTGAGTCTGAATGCACGCACACACACTTGCCCCAGTAAACTCTCCCAGGGCCTCAGTGTTCTGAGGTGTTGTGACTGAACAAAGTCGATGCATTTCTGAGAAGAATTTTCTCTGGAGTGTGAAAGAAGTCTTACACTCTCTGTTTTCCACCTCATCTAAGAATAGGGGAATAGCAGGAGACAGCATTTAGAACTAAATAAACAGTCAACAAGTTCTTGATTCAAGTTTACAGTGATGAATTCCACTAAGGTTACGAACACCAACTCCAATATGACATGCAGCATCAGACTCCTTTTCTTCCTTGTGCTAAAGACAATTTTAAAGGCTTGGTGAGGTAATGGCTATTTGCAGGGCTAAGTAAGTAAAAGAAGTAAATAAAAGTAGCTGCAGCTAATAAGCTTCCTTCATTTTCTCTCAGTTTGCACAAACGTCTGCACTGCCAAATGGGTTGATTAATCAACAGCATGAATTTGAGTGTCAAAGTTCACCAAAATTTAACTCAACACAAAATATTTTCATGGATTTACTTTGCCTCACAAGGTAAACATTTGCCGCAAAATTGTGCCATTTTAGATACTGGTGTGACCAGGCCTTTGGCGCTTCTTCCACTTTTATTATTCTTATTGGTTCATGTAAATTGAAGACCTCACGTATTTCTAATCAGACAGAATAATTGAAAACACCTGTCACTACCAGGGCCTTTAAAAAAATATGACACCGCATCATCATATTATAGCCTTACTGTCATTTCAAATGTGCATCTGTCATTGGAATTGTGATGCTGTAAGCTTTTCTTATGGTAATGTTGCTGAACATGGAAGTAAATATATATGGCTTAATAAAGTTGAGAAAAGCTTAATTTCACGCTCCTATGGCGCAATGCGGATTGGATAGATCAGAGAGATTGGATGTGTCAGCAGCTTTGGGTATTTGTGCCAATTTTTTTGTCAAATGGTCTGTTCTCCAGACCACTGCAGAAACCAGTGCAACCACAGTGAGCCGTAGCAAACTGGGACAGCAGGCCGGGTTCTAGCTTTGATTTGAGTTTAATCGTAACCATAAATAGTATCTACAGTAAATAATTCAGCAAGCAGATCTTCAAATGATAAAATGAACATGCCCCTTCAGGATCTGACGAAGTCAGCCTGTAATGATTGCATTTCCTTTTGACAGTGATGGATGTTTAGTCGTACACACACACACGCATTTACACACCTCTCAGAGGATGGCTCACTGCACACACACCTGCCCTAGTGTATAACTAACGATTGCTTTCAACTAGCCAAGAGAGATGCAAGGCAGGGGTGGACAACTTAACAGCCACTGGTGTCATTAACAACAACTTTCTGAAAAATCTCTGAATCCTCTGTCCTCAAAGATTGTTATTTATATTTATATTAATTATTCATTTATAATTTTAATACTGCTCAATAAGCTGTATACTATGAAGTTACATGGTAAAAACAATTGGTGTAAAAGGTGGAGTGACTATTTCAGCAAATATAAAGGCTGGTGAACTGAGTATATTTCCATTTAGCTGATGCCTCATGCTGTGCAATTTATTTCTTCAGTTCTTACAGAATTTGTCATCAGAGAAAGCACAGATGTAATTTGAACCTATCCACTCAATAAAAGACCACATGTGAACAGGTCACTGATTTACTACAGTTTGGTCACATACAGAGCTCATCTTCAACAGAAACATCAGGGATTGATGCTGTGACTTCACACATGCAAAGCACTATTTCATTGGGCTACATACACTAAGAAAAGTGGCTGACAGAAAGCACAGCCCCAGAGCATCAAGTACTCCAAGTGAATAATCAGAAAGTGTTTGTTATGTGATTCAAAACTTATGAAACATTCTAGTTTTAAATATTGTATAGGTGATAGCTAATAGAGGTCAAATCAAATGATGCAATAGAAACAGCAGGTCAGAGTTCATTCGGTAACAGGTTTCCCACAGTAAGCAGCTTTAACAGGCAACACTCATCAGAGTCACTGTAACCAACTCTGGTTGGTCACCATGTTGTTGGCAGGATTCAAACCTGGCCATTGCCTTAACCACTGGGCCACAACAACCTCAACCTCTCCAGAATGGATACCTATGACAATGTGATAGAAACAGCAGGTCAGAGTGCATTCAGTTACACTGAAGGTTTCCGACACTGAGCTGCTTTAACAGGCAACATACCAACAACCAGTGAATGGCTTCCATTTTATTTCACAATAAGAATTAAAGAAAAGGAAGTCTCAATACTAGTTATGAATAGGCGTATCATAATATATAAACAATAGAGTCATAAAAGTATGTGATAGGCTACACATGGTCACTGACTTACCATATTTTCTCAAATAAAAGCCCGTAGTCAAACAAAAGCCAGGCCTGAGGTCGGGGACATGGTCGCCATGAACAAACCAAGGGTGGTCCCAAATACAGGCTGGGGGAAAAAACAAGGGTGGATAAACTCCTGGTGCCTGTCATATAATGCGCATGCCAACTAAGCATAATGTACATTTCCATCACACTTTGGTGTTCTGGTTTACTCATCTTAAGTATTATTGTCACTTTTCTCAAGAACTGTTTGGGAACTGTGCTAGCAACATAGTTCTGTAAGTGTTTCTAAATATAAGCCTTGTTAGGAAATTGAAGGATTCTGTCCACTGAAACGCGCTGATGGGAATTGTAAGTGACATGACTTGAGTTGTAAACTGGTGTATAATGGGTATGTCTATCAAGCTCCATTGCTACGCGAAAAAGTAATTGTACTTTTACTATAAACATTGCTTGAGAAGAATACCTCTGTGATGCAGCTATGCTCACCACTATACCACCATCAGCATGGAAATGCAAAAAAAATGTCTTTTGTTTTTTTCATAGGTCAATGAAGGGACTAGGAGTGTCATGTTGGTGTATGTCTCAGGGCTGGTGAATGAAGGAGCTTGATTACATGTAACATATCACTACAGTTTGGAGTCCTGCACAGTAATGGTCAATATTAAAACATAATGGAGATGGCGTAGATTGAACAAAAAAGTGTACATGGAAGCTTATGTACATGAAGACTTGGTTAGTTAAATCCTTGCTCTGTTGACACTTGCTGGAATGACGGAGCTGATATTATTTTGCTTGCTCTATCAGGTGCTTGATTTTCTTCAAGCCTTTTTACACATTCAGCACCACAGTGGCATAATGGGTAAGTCTACACATTACTCTTACACAACAAGTGACTGGATAATTGATAATTTTGCTCTTCACCGTTGCTGAGGCCATTGCCTTGCTGAGTAAGAAAGTGGACAACCACATAATACCAAATGGAGATGCCGGGGATTGAACCCGGGGCCTCATACATGCAAAGCATGCGCTCTACCACTGAGCTACATCCCATTACGAGAGAGAGTGACTGAGACAGTATATTTCTATGATATGCCTAAAAGAATTAGCACACATTTACCATATGAGTCAAAACTATAATATACTAGTTCTGAAATTGTGTAATCTCCCAAGATAAACCCTTTCTTTCAAAACCAAAGGACATAGCACCTTTCTTTGCCAAACAGGGTTTAGAGTTTGTCACCACGTTGTTGGCAAGATTTGAATCTGCGCAGGGAAACACCAAACAAGACACTGCATTACTTATGTCCTCTTAATACCTATGCTATGCCTTAATACCGATGCTGGACAGCACATCTCCACGATATCAAGTATACCTAGAAAAATTATCAAGTGTTTACCATATGATTCAAGACTATTGTTTACTCATTGTTTTGTCCCAGTCAATATGTGTGTGAAATCTGGAATCTCCCAATTCATTCTTAAATTAGGGCTAAAAACCTATTTTGATGTAACCTTTGAGTCAAAAGTGTTAACTGTGAATTCTCCAACATTGTGTGATTTCAAAATGATGCAGAGAGCATCTGAAGAAAGAAAAAAAAAGACTGATGTTTCTAGCAATCTGACATAAATCTTCACTGGCGTTTACTGGTATCTGAGTGGTTTATGAGTGTTAGGCATGGTTGTTGTTTTTTTTTAAATATAATCAAGAAATGTACATTGTTAGCTGACTGAAACAAAGAGACAGAAGCCAACAGACAGCAGATGGATCTGGTTTTGCAAAACATTCATAAACATCAATTCACAGATATAAGCTATGATACATTGCACCGCAAAAATGAGTTAGAAAGTGTTGGTTTTCTGTGTATTGCTTTCATGTAATGAAGGAGAGCAACACGTTATTTTAAGAGAGATTTAATCAAGGTACTTTCGTTGAGGAGATTCTGTTTCCATAGACAAAAGTGTGCAGGTGAGAGCTGACCAACAGAGATTGATGCCTTGCGCTTTGGAAGAAAATAAAAAAGCAATGCTTGGTTTAGTTTGCCTCGTGGCTGGTGAGGACTGCAGTTCAAAAAAACAATGAAGTGTGTACATTAAATCAAGCCTTTCATTTCAAAGCATCAGTGTGTATTTCTCACTGGTCGGAGTAACAATGGAGAGGCAATGCAGATACAGTAGACAGCACGGACAGAGAGCATAACTGTACAGTATGAGGTCTCAATGTCGGTTCATAGTTTTGTGTTTCCATTGAGAACCCCTCTTTGTGAGTATTAACAGTATTTTATTCAACAATATCAGATAAGTTACACTGTTATAAAACAGTCCCTTTGAGGCTCAGGTAGTCACACAAGAAATTCAAGTCCCAAAATACATGAATCATAGTGTTGCCTTGTCTTTGGGTTGCACACCAGTGTATCCTTTCCAGTGGTGACAGTCCATTGAGTAACTCAACAGTAAGATGAAACTTGCAGAATCAATATTAAGTCCAAATTTGGCTTCTTTTTGTATCCAAGCCATCAATCAGTATCATGTTAAAATATTTAATAAATGGTGTCCTCTGGGAGTCTCATTTTCCACCAGTTTAGAGAACAGTCACTGCCTCTGATGCTTGGTGGATACTTTGGCCTTCAGTAACAATACAGTGCTCTGACAAGAATCTCCGAGGTCAACGGTCCAGATCCATGAGCTTTAAATAATGCACCAAGATTTTGGTTGATTGTCCCGCTGGGCAAATTACCCAATAAGTGATGACATCGTAAACTTGCTTTCTTGCCGAGAGTTAAATGAGAAGTTTGATACCTATGGCGTACATAAAAACCAGGTATGTGCACATGAGTGCACAGAACAGTATCTGTGAGTGGAAAACCATCTGGGTTTTCAGACTACGCCATAGATACCACTCATGTCTGTCAGCTAAATAAGAAGCTACAGCCAGCAGCTGGCTAGCTTAGCTTAGCTTAAAGACTGGAAACAAGGTAACAAAGTCCACCTACCAGCAACTCTAAAGCTCACTAATTAACATGTTATATCTTATGTGTTTAATTCATATAAAAACAAAAGTGTAAAAGTGACGGGGGGTTGCGCCGCATTGTTCAGGTGCAATTACTTCCAAGAGTCTCTGATAGTTTCCTGGCAGTCTTTCTGTGGCTCCAGGAAGTACTGCTAAAAACAAACGTGATATAACGTGTTAATTAGTAAGCATAAGTGGTGCTGTGTTTTATACATATGGACAGAGCAGGGCTGGTTGTTTCCCCGTTTCCAGTCTTTATGCTAAGCTAAGCTAACCAGCTGCTGGCTTCAGCTACATATTTACCGTGCAAGAAAGCAAATAAGCATATTTCCCAGAAATTCTACAGTTAAGCATTAACAAATCAGATGTGCAACAGCACAGTCAAATTCTGTGATATAAAGACCTGTTGAATTATCACTCAACATACTGAGTGATAATATGCCAATGTCAGAAAAATTACACATAATATATTAAAATATGAAAGAAAATACTACTTTGTACTACCTGGCACTACTTTCCTCATTTACACAGAAAGTTTTTTTGGTGGTTTGCGGCACCACTTATGGGGCAAGTTTTGACCAACTGAAGCAATCTCCCAAAAACTCTGTGCACTCCATTGTACAGTATTGTTTTTGTGGAGAGGTTGGGACCTTGATCTCTGTCCTTCTCCTGTCCTTCTCCATGCTGTTCCATCTTTCCCTCCTCCTAAGCCAGGATATCACTCCTCTTGCTGCACCAGACCACAAGGGCAATCATGGCCAATGTGAGGAAAACAGGGATGAGGATAAGGATGGTTAGTGTGTCGTCTGGCGGGTCCACCCATACCACCTGCTCCATGGTGCAGTTGGAGAAAAAGTGCTTGTGTATGCGGATGATGTAGCCCTCCACCAGTGGATTGGGCCAGTAGCAGTGGACGTTTTGGGCCTTTGTCTCTGTGCAGCGTGTGAAGATGTGGTACTCACTGGGGAGAAAGATGGAAGGGTAAAGATTAGAAGAAAATCACCACTGAGTTGTTTTAGTGTATTTTCCAAATAAATGGACAGTTCAAGATATTAAATTACTGAAATGCACATCATAGCAGAGGAGGACAGTTACCCATCCATTAAGACTCAAAATGACCTCACTTACTATATCCCAGCTTCTCTGAAGGGCACACAGCCATTTAAAACCCTACTACGGTTTAGCTAGTATTAATCAAAGCATTGGAGGTTCGGTAAGTAATCCATCATTGTGACTGGGGATATACCTTTTACTCCCCTTTTTGGTCCATTACTCTCCTCTATTTCAACAGGCATTCAGAGCCTTTATGAACTTTCCAGGCTCTGAGCTCTGCTTTGATGAATCCATTCAGCCAGCCCTAATCACTCCTTCTCTATCCTGCATTCTCAATCCTCCAGGTCCAGATTATTTTCTCATAATATCCAGGAGCTATCGGTATTCTCATCAGCAGAACAGTGAATGGAGCAACAGTGATATTGTTTCCACATATGCTCACACTGGCTCCAAATCTGAAGATGAAGATGTCTTGTTCACACCATTAACACCTAAAGCTCTAGATATTGAAGCTACAAACAAGGCACAGCTGGTACAATGCATTTTATCACTGTTCTACAAAGCCAAAACACAGTAACTACTGCACTTATTTTTGTTATTTTGTTGACTGCTTGTTCTTCCTTTTGATATATTATATAATAATTATGAAATAATTCTAATAACAACTATAATAATGGTGGTTTATTTAAGCATATTATTTAACTAATTGATAGAGACGAAAGAGACTTAATGATAGATCATTTTGTACTTGCATCTTTTCCAAAAAAAAGATTTAACATTTAGTTTTTATAGTTACAACCAAAATTTAGATAAATGTATTTTTTTTTTCCAGAAAACATGCAGAGACGTTTTTAGTAGTTTCTTCAGACCACTGTTTGCAGATTTTTCTGTCAGGCTTTGCATAGCCCCAACAAGCTCTCACAATCAGATCCTCTGATGTTTTCTCCTGACAGGAGAAAACAAAGGGCAAACAAACCCATAAAGTACTGCCTGGTGTTATAACTTTAAAAAATGGACACACGTAAATATTAATGTTGACAATCAATCTCTGACAAGATAACATCTAGAACATTATGTAAAATTGCTATGTTTATTCACCGCCCTACTAATAGAAAACAGCAACCATTTCCAGGAACAAGAGGACGTTATGACATCTAATATATTGTATACATTGTCTGTTTCAACCCACTGCCCTCTGTACAGCACATAATAAGTTAGGCTCTGACGTCAAGCTGGAGCCATTGTTTTGAAAGGCCTTTGCTTAAGTGCTGCAGATCAAATTAACCCTGCTGTCTGTAGGGGACATATATATTGTGTGGATTTTGTATATAGATATATAGTGCAGTGGATACAAATGCACCCCATGCCAGTGATAAGAAAAGTGTTTTGCTGAGAAAAGCTTCCTGTCAAATCTGAACTCCACAATAGTATATCATGGAACCTGCGGAAGCTCATATGTTCATGTGGAGACTGTATTTAGTTTAATGTTATGAGATGCGGGGAAAAGGACAATGTCTTCATAATATAGGCTACGAACTGCATTTTTTATGGTTCTAATTTAATGGTTTGTTCTATAAAACAACTTGTTACCGGAATAAGGATTTTTCAGTGTACATGAACAGATAAAATCTGTTCAAAAAAATTTAATTGGCAGCAGAGGGAATGTTTGGGAACTTAAGAAAATAAAAGGACAGAGAGAGAAATAAAAAATGTATGTATCAGAGCTTTCAGGCAGAAGTGATCAAAATGCAGCATGCAGGACTGTAGGGAATAACAGACGTTTGAAGTTATTTCCCTGACGTAATATTCAGCAGCTAACAGGTTTTCAAACTGTCGTCCACACACAATAAACAGCTGCGAGGGTTAAAAAAAATAGTATTGTATTCAATAATGCTATTGAATATATAACTGTGAGCATGACCGCATATGAAAACATATACAGCACATTACTTTGGTAAGGATACAGTATATTTGTGCATGCATATATACACACACACACATACTGATAGTTTTGTACTAAGGCTGCTGATAGCTCATCTTTTGAGCCAATCTTTTTGAACATTTTTATGGCAAAAAGCAATGCTTCCCTCAGAATGTTATTCCATAATTCCCCCTGAGACATTAAAGCTCCCAGTGAAACCCACACTGATAAAACTGTTTTGGGGGGTTTGTAGCTCAGGAAAGCATTTGATGCTCCTCCAGTTATACATTTTAGTGAAGACTCATCCCATGACTGGTAGATATTTGAATGATGCTGACATCTACTGTATATATGCATCCATCTAACACACACACATAACAGCATAAAGATGCAATGCAGCTTCTGTTCTTTGGTAATTCTAAAATGAATAAATTGTTTGTTTATCTTCTGAGACTGATGACTCTGCTAACTAGTAAATCTGTTTTGTTTTTTTTTTACATTTTATAAGAGTAATATTAGTTATGGAACTTAAGCAAGAACTCGTAGAAATTTGCTTTATTGCAGAGATATGAAGATCGATAGTACTCTCATGCACCCAGCAAAGAAATCATTCTAGCATGCAACACCACAAATTGTCATTTTCATATTTCGGCTTTTGTGTGGATTAAACAAACCAGATATAACATGTTAATTAGGGAGCGTTAAAGGTACTGGTAGGTGGCTTCACTTGCATTGTTTTGATACTTTTATCTTTGTGCAAAGCAGCGCATCGTTCAGTATCAATATGTCAACAGTCCTCAAGTCATTTTAACCATCAACCATTCTCTCCCTCCATGGCTGGCTGGCTTACAGTCGTTGGTAATAGTCTCCTGCCAGATGTGTGGACCACATAACCCACTTAAAATGGCGCTTGCTCATCTAAATGGTCAATTAGTTGTCATTAGTGGTGGTAGGAAAAAGCTCTGATGACTTTAGAGCAGCGTCTGGTCCCAACAGGGACTGACCATAATTCCTAATAGTGAATATTAAAAGGTCCAAATAGACCAACACCACTGTTCCCCTGCTCCTGTGTGCTCATCATCAAGGCTGGCTGCTCCTGGAGCTGTAAACCGCTCAGGGCAGAAAATCTATATGTTATTAGAGGTAAATGATTGAAGAGCGTAAATGCATGTACACACACACACAGCCCCTTAGTGGTCTGTTTATACCCTTTATGTGTGTTCCGACAAGCTCATTTCAAACAATAACAGTCATGTTGGCTGACTGTTTGGCCAGCAGCTATCACTGCAGAGAGGCTCGGCTCATTTGTCAAATAGAGGAAGCTTTGCCGGGGTCACTGCTTGTTTAAACATGAGGCCCCTTGCTCTCCAAGCCCGATCCTTCTCAGCACTCTCTGGTTCCTCTTGTGCCTTTGCTCTCTCTCTCTCTCTCTCTCACGCCTTCTTATCACCTTCCTCCAGGCTCCAAAGTAAACTGCTGTCGAAAAAGTCTGTGTTTCCTCCACAGTCATGTAAATGAAGTATCGTTCCGAAATGAATAATTTCTCTCATGAAAATGTGAACTTGTGCAGGCAGAGTTCCTGGAAAGGCTGTGTGCTTTCCGCTACATTTTGGGTATGCAGTGGTTTTTGTTTATATGTTCTTTCATCTGCCAATCACATTTAACATGTCAGACATCACTGACAGGTTTTGATTAAAGGTGATTCAGACTCTCCATATCCTTCCGTTTTGAGTGAGTGAGCATTAATACTACAACAAAGTATGAACAAAATGTGAAAAACAGAGCCCGGACATTACACCACCCATCCTGCACTTCAGGTACACCAAAACAGCACTTTAAAGGATTCGAAAAATACTGAACTATTTAAAGGCTTGATGGACAATCCTGTGCCATGCTGTTTCTTTTTAAACAGCAGCAGGGAAGAGAGAGAGAAGACACGACTATCTGTACTTTTCAAAGTGAAAGTCAGACAGTACTAAACAACAATAGTGTCCCTGTTCAGACACACACAATCAAACTGCCTTTAACCGTCTGAAGTTGTTTCACTTATCTTCAATTCATCTGTAAAGTATGATTCTAGATCACTTTCAACTTGAACCGTACTTTGGCAGGTTTTAATTACTTCATGAATTTTTATTGTGAAATCCTCCAGATCCCACAGGGTTATGGCATGCAGCACAGCCAGCAGAACTGTTGACTTTGAAGTCACAGGATTACTTCCACCCACCTTTACAAAAATCAGGACTCTGGGACTCTGACTTTAACACCAATAGCTTGTGATTTGGAGTTGAGCTCTATAATGTAAGACGGTTGATACTCTTCTATAAGCCCACAGTGGAAGAATCATGGTTAGACCAGCTTCATATTCAGAGACAGAGCAGAAATTCAGGCCAGTGTTTGAAGTGTAGGTCCACTTGAAAATCACTAGCACTTGTTTTGATGTACTTTTGAATGAATGATTTATTTTAGCTGTCTCTATACTGTGTTAGGAGAGAGGAAACTGAGAGAAAAGAGAGGGAAGGCTGAAATTAGGATGAGAACTGGAACGGACTATTTTCACCAGCTAGTCGCTAACTCTGTCTGTCTGTCATTTGGAGCTGGGCAGGTAGTGCACAGTGGACTTCAGACCTTTTTTTGGTGAAAACAGCTGCCTGCTGCATCTGACAGCCAGACAACCAAAACAATGAGCTGGAAGACGCTAAAATCATCCATAAAACCGAAGGAAACTGCAGAGTCGGGTTATAATTGTCTGTGGGTTCATCACTATGAGCGACATCTTTCACATACAAGTAGTGGCTGCAGTGCAATCAATTTAATCGCTCCCTATATTCAGTGCTTAGTCCATACAGGAACACTGAGGCCCGACTCAAACTCACCCTCCCAGATGTTTACGCAGACCATAATGCCTAAAGTCAATCATCTGGCTTTATGTGCTTCATGTTTGGTTGACACGGTTACTCAAAGCTTGCCTTTATCTCACATTTCGCCTCACATGTAATATGTAAACACTGAAATAAATCAGTTTGTGAAACTACATTCATATAAAACACTGTGTTGTTGGAAAACAGCATGAAGCTCTGAAGATTTCCCAGAAAGAAATAACGGTGAAAAAGAAAAACAGAGAGAGCGCATGACTGATGGATGAAGCTGGAAGTTCTTCTTCCCAGAATCTTTGAATTTTTTCCCGCAAATCTGTGACTCAGATGATTATTTTGATGTTTATTTTAATCTCCCTTGTGTATGTTATGGTGCAAGAAACCAGTGTCGTGGCTCTCCCCCTCCCCTTCTGGCCCTGCAGTTAAAGGAAAAGCCAAGGCCAAAGGTGAGAGGAAGGAATGAGGTGAAAAGCTGGATAAAGATAGATACAGATGGGTGGTCAGGGCTCAGATGCGTCTCGAAAACAGCTCTCGTTTTGGAAAGCAAACCTCCAACTGTTCTCCCACCCACAGACATCCAGCCAGCTGCAGGAGGTTGAGATGGAATACAGTCTTTCTATCAATCTAAGTCTATTTTTGAAAGTGTCACCGTGCAGGATTGACAACCCCTTAAGTAAAACTACAAATATAGAGCACTCAGACAGAAAGAAAACAGTACTTGAGAAAAAGAGGAGTGCTAAAGATGAGAGCTTAAAAATACAGGTGGCTTTTCAGTGTCCAGATGTCTTTTATCTTTCACAGCCTTCTTCTGGTTGTTATACAAAATGACAAATTTCGCACTATAGTAACTCGTAAAAAGCTCCAGGCAACTAATGTCAGGACAAAATTCTTAAAATTTGTCACATCCCAGAGACAGAGAGAGATTCTCTACTATTGTCATCATCAGCCCTTCATTTCGGGTCGACAGGCAGGATTTACAGGCTCTCTGTTAAGAGGAAGGGATGCTTTGAATAATTAGAAAATATTTTTATTGCAAAGAACACCAAAACCTATTTTAAGAAACAAACAAACAAACAAACAAACAGGTATGGTTATTCCCCCACTGAAATCTCCTTAACAACATAAAGCAGGCGTAGGAGTGTATGTTGCTACTGATAATCCATTTTGGGAATATACAAAATCAGGTTAGGTAGTGATAAATGCCTCAAAATGCAATTACAACTGAAATGATCCTGTGTGTGGGAGTGTGTTTAAAGGAATGCCTCTGCTACATGTGATGCAGACAAATACATAGCTATGCAGGATGCAGCAAGGATGTAAACAAATATGAAGACAAACAGAGAATTGAAAAATGACCTGATACAAGCATGATTTGTGATATCACAACTAGTTTGGAATTGTTCAATATTCAACTTGCAAAAGTGTGATGTTGAAACTTGAAGCCTCCAGCGTATACACTGAGAATGGACTTTACGGTGGACTTTTAACAAAGTTCATTTCATTTTTCTGTGAAAAGAACATCAGATACAAATTATCATTCAAAGTAGAGCCATTTATGTACATGTTAAAACATGTCTGGAGGGGATCTTTAATATTCAGCAGCTAAATTATATATATATATATATATATATATATATATATATATATATATATAATATGTATGATGATGAACCACATATGGTCATACCTGATGAAGTGTGTGAGGTTACACCAGTACTGTGGATCTATGTGATCCATGGCCCGCTTGAAGTCCTCTCCACAGACCTCCACCTCCCATTGCAGACGGGACTCATTGCAGGCTTTCTTCGGCCGGGGGGGAGTGGGCTCAATTTTGAAACTGTCTGTGGCTGAGAGGACGGAAAGAAGAAGAGAACAGAGCATTTATAGGTCATGTACCCTGCTTTTTGTGTGTTGCTTCTGATATAGTAACTGAAATGAAACTTGTTCGTAGTCGTAGACTTGTATTCTAGTATTATAATTGTATTGTAGTAATCTAGTATTATACTCTTTTGACCTTTCTCTTTTTCTCATTATGTTCTGTCTTAAAGCTGTGACTTATATTTTTCATACTGTCCACCATGTTCTAGGAACAGTGGAAATGTCAGGATGGATGGATGGATGGATGGATATGCTTACCTGACAACCCTCTCATCATCCAGGCATTGACTGTAAAGAAACAAAATAAGAAGTCATTTTTCATTAGAGGGACAGCTAAACAACTAGGTTCCCACATTCCCAAATATATTCAAGAAGAAAACAGTTATTTCTCACTTAACAGTTTGCTTTTACTTTTTACTTATTCTCAGTCTTTTGGTGAACCTCCAGCAGAGTTAAAGAAAGTAAGAAAGAGAAAAACAGAGAGAGAGGGAGCAAGAATGAGAAATTACATCTGAAGAATAGTATCCCACTGATACAAAAGTGCATCCATTATACAAACTTTTAAGTTGCTTCCTCTCCCCCTCTGTTTTCTGAAACTCTTGCACACGGCAGCTCATTTTTACTGCAGCAGAGTGTTACAGATGACCAAAGCTAAACGTGCTGCACAGGAAGGTGTATCTCCCTTTGAAGTGCCACACTCACAAAGCAGAGACTCAGTTTGAAAGACGCCCCGCAGGACAAAGACTGTTACCAAGTTAGTGTGCTAAATATAGAGACTTCCCTGTTTGAGCACGTAAGGATGTTTTGAGGTGGAGTGTCTATGATGTGATGAGATTATTTCACAGAGTGTGTTTGTCTTAAATATTATAGTTAGAACGAGTATTTGAGTAGATTCTGGTTTTATTTTAGGTGCACTATGATTTGGTTTTTATCTTGTTTCACCCTGACAAGACAAATTATTTTTTAAGGAAAATAGTTTAGATTAGACCAGATTTTATACATTTTTTTTGTTCTGCTGTAAAATGAAGAGGGTTAAAAATCCTAATTCAATATGTCTGTGATTAGGGTCCAGAGTGCAGAACAAATGAGGTGTTTTAGGACAAAGCCTGACCTTTCAGACAGGTCAAAGATGATCTGTACTGAGAACCTGAAAATAAATAATTTTCCCCTTCCTTTAGGGAATCATCATCATCACCATATACGCTATCATTTAAAGTTCGGGTCAAAATAGTTTCAAAAAGGCAAGAACAATCTTTCTAATTAGAGAGAGGCACTTTGTCTTTTCAGTGATCCAAAGTCTGCAAAATACCAGAGAACCAATAAAATCCTCAAATTATAAATATGGGTTAGCTTAATACTTTAATTGAAAAATCTTCCTTCAAATACTGTTAAACGTCAGTCTGTGATGTTCATTGTTCAGTACTGTATTTTACTTCCAGTCAGTGTCGGGTTTCAACAGAAAAATTTTAAAACTAGTAAACGCTTTTCTATTAGATGCTTTTAAAGATGACAGGGACTTCTCAGACAAGTTATTTCAGAACAAAAGGGGCTCTCCAGCTGAGTCACCCTCAGCTTTATTAGAGGGGATCGAGAGACAGCTAAGGGCACTGCCTAAGAAACCCCCGAGCTAGTGAGAGGTCACTAAGTCAAATCCATACGCTCATCTTTTTCTGTATTGTTATCTCTAGACATTAAATCCACTGCCTGACCCCTCTTCAAAAGCGGATTAGAGAATTGCAAAGACGCACACACAGACAGAAAATCATTTCTCAAGATTTCTTAGATGCTCCGAACAGTCAGAGCACAAAGAAAATATGTCCTCTGTGTCTACTAATCAATACATCAAATCAAATATTATGGCAAATCACAGAGCACTTTAAAAATTGCACTCTTTTGAAGTTTCCATCTCTGACATCAAAACTTGGCTTTGAGCCCTCTGGTTCCCACAGGTCTCCTGTTACATTTCATTTCCCCCCGACAATAAGTCTCATGCAGGCAAGTCCAAAAATAACATCTCCTGTATAACATCCAACATAAGTACATCTTGAGTACATGAGCTCCTGTGCGGCAGGAATCAGCCAACCAAATACCCCACATGCACTCTTTGATAACAAACCACTTACGATAGCACAAGCTCTGTGGGAGCCTCCAACAACATTTTACGTCAAGACATTTTACAGGTTATTACATGTTGAGGCAACAATTGCTACTGGTTCACGACTTGTTTATTTAAGAACTGAGCAATAGAAATAAAGAAGCTGCCAATATATTTTTATGATTAATATTGACATTTGAACATTTGCACATCATAAATCCTCAAAAGGTCATTCAGTTTCCAATATTCCATCTAGATTTTAATACTTCATAGGTTGGAAAAGGGTAATAATAATCACATTGACGATAAAATATCTCACGTTTATGTCCAGAAAGAGCTTTACATAGATTGCCAGCGTAGTTGTAGGTTAAGTATATGGAGTATAAAAATAAGTGGGTGGTAGTCATTGATTTTACCTATGTATACATAAAAACTTAATATGTTTTGGTCTAACAATACTGATTTATGCTTGTACTATAATGTACATAACCAGATTATCAAACACAATAGTGTAAATCTGCTGCCATAGTGCCACTAAATGCTTTTATTTTCATTGTTTGGGAATCTGCGTTTGCAACATGGACAATTTGGTCCCTTGAGTGTGTGGCCTGACATGCATGCTATTTTAGCTCATAAAGTTTCACCACACAATTTTGACGAGAAATGCCGTCATAGAACAAATAATAAAGAATGAAATCAAAGCTCAAGGCGAGTGCAGCTTTTACTATGCTGTAGTACATTCAGTACATTCCTAACTCTGAATTAACTGAGTGCCTCAGATGACAATGGGTTGTGCTTTATTTCACACTGCTTTAACAAGCATTGTAACATTTCCATTACTGTTCTTGTTGTTGAATATGATTCTCATATGCTGTCGATAAATAGACCCACCAAAGAGACTTGGTACTAACTGATGGAGCAACTGATGAAAATAACCTATAACAACAGTCTAGCAGCAGGATTCCCTTCAGCATGAGCTCTGCACAACAGTGAGGGGAAGTTTGAAACGAAATCTACTCCAACAGCTTTATGAAAAGAGGGAACACAGAATTGGCATCAGCAGTGAGCAAGCGTGTATGAGACAGATTTGCTGGAGTTATTCAGTGATTCATGCCAGAGTATGAATTATAGCAGCCTCGTGAATCTCTCATCCTGGTGTGTGACAGTTTTACAAATCAAGAGCACTCTGGGTTTAGATAGCAGTTAAAATATCACAGGGGTGATTTTAACCAACTTTTTAAAGCAGTATTAACTGGTTTGTTTTGGCCACTAGGAAGCAGTGAACAAGCTGTACAGAAAACACTGACATTATTACTTATAAGTACATTTCCTGAAGAAGAATTAGATGAGAAGATTGATACTTCTCTCATATCTGTCAGTCAAATATGAAGCTACAGCGAGCATGCGGTTCGCCTAACAGCTAAATGCTCCAACTACTTGCTAACTTTGTTTGTCGTTTGATGCCAGGCAGGTAGTCAGTTTTTCAGAGTTTTTTTGCTGAAAACAGCTGCCTGCTTCTGGGAATAACGCTGATGAGGGCGGCGAGAGTGAACCGAAACAGTAAAGTAGCTAATAGATTCTAAGACCTTGTGTAGTTCAGAGGGGAGTCATATAAAGCTGGTCATATAAGCCATCGTTATAAACGTATTGATTAGTGCAGCTTTAAAGTTTGCCTACAGAATAGTATATCTGTATAGTGTCTGTTTATATGGTCTAGAAAAGCACAGAGCTCTTCAACCAGTAACAGCCTTCCAGCAGCATCTCTTACCATGCCTCTGCAGAGAGGATGAATAGCAGCAATGCAATTTATCTGTAGCTGCCTCTACTATGACAAATACTTACAGGCTTTGAGTTGTAGATTGTAACAATGTCTGTTAAGTTTTTCTGAAACCACAAGTGTCCATTTGCAGAAACTCCATGTGAAAGCTGTCTTTGAATTGCATGAGCTGAGCTGTGAAAGACAGATGACTGACAGTCTGTGATGCATAAGGCCTTTTCACTTCCTAGAAAATGTAAATTAATCATTTAAAAAGAAATCAATTTGACATTAATTAATTCATGCACAACTCTCACTCTTATTAAAAACAGCCATTTAATCTTTGGGTACTATAGACAACTGAATCTTTAAATCTCTCATCAGTCACATGTGGACAGATGGTTTTTGAATTTGTTCATTCATGCAGCCACTCACCTGTTTTCATACCATTTATCAGACTGTCAGGTTCCTCTAACTCTAAGGTTCACGGGGCTGTGACTGCTGTTGCTGAGAAACAACTGGCCAGGCAGCAGAGCAGAGACAAGTCACACACACGCAGCTATGCCAATGAAGCCTTTCATGGCCATTGTGGACCATGATCATGGATCAAGCCCAGCTCTTCATCATATAATCACATCAATAATGATTATGAAACGGGAAAGTGATTGCATGTCAGCATCAACATTTTTTAAACATCATAGTGCAAGCAGGGTATCATGCTGGTAAATTTACATTTTAATGGCTTATCCACTGAGCTCCTCTCAGGCTTTGAATAAAACAGTGCATGACTGATGTCTTGTCAAAGGGATGCTTTAATTTGAAAATACACTAAAACTGCTTTTCATTGAGCAGACTCTTGAAAAGACACAGGGAGAAAACACAGACGTAATAAAACTGACATAATTCAGTCTTATTTTGTTCCTTGGTGAATTAAAGGAAGGAATTACCCATACGGCAGGATATTCATTCGATTCTCCGCATGTGGGGGTTTGAAATTAGCAAGACGCCAACAGGCTGCAATTATTAGCTTCCTTTAAGCCTCTATATGAGATCCACAAAAAAAAAAAAACAACAACTTCCACTTGAGCGGGATGCTTTTACCTATAAGCAATAATCGTTAAATACTCGATAAGGGCAAGCTTTAAACCAACAATCTTAACAGTACTGAATGTGTGAATTATGCAGACCAAGCAGAGCTATTTTAAACTACAAAATTAAATCAAGGTGTATGTAGGAGTAACACTGGTTGGCACACTGTCATACTGCCACTGCCGGTTAGGTTGGCAAGACTAATATAGATGAGAGGAAATAGAAGATGAAAGAAAGTAGAAGAATTGCCAGAACTGTCCAAACAGATCTAAAGCACAGGCAGAAATGGCAGGGCGTGTTTAATAATCTCCACCTTATTTCAGGTCTGCCTCATGAGCATCATCACCGGGACAGGAATGTAATGACCAGTGCAGAGGAGGTTCGTAATAACAGTCAGATTTAATTAACGAGAGGAAACGTTTTTGCATTTGGCTGCACGTCTTCTGCAAATTGAACTTTTGATTTTATGACACTACAAAATCTTTTGTTAGTTTAAACACATGGAAAGATGGAATAATGCATCCCAAACAGGATATGAAGAAGGTCTTGTCTGACTCTGTATCTGTGCCTACAGCAATAATGTGTCCTTTGTTTAAAATCTAATCTGAGAAATTAAAAAGGGAAATAAATCAGGTGTGCTTTGTCTCTTTCTCTTCCTGCTGCACCATCTGTCCTCTGCTCTTGTCTTTCTACACAGATAGACAGACCAAAGTCACAGAAAATCAGCTGAGATTTCTACAGGCAGATGGAGAGGAAGAGTAAAAAAAGAGGGACATTTAGAGGGTGAGGAAGAGAGGAGGAAAGGGAGAGAAATGCACATTGGCTTGACTTGATATTGACTTGTTAACATTCTTTACTGATAATGGTGTCTTTGTGCTTTCCTGCAGGAACAACTAGAAATGGCAAGAATCTAATGATCCAGTCAACATACAGTTTGTTTGTTTTTAGCCATGCTAGTGGCAAACTATCGCTTGGATTGCCATGAAATTTTGTTCAGACATTCATTGTCCCCAGAGGATGAATCCTACGGACTTTGGAGATCCTCTGACCTCTAGTGCCACTCTGAGGTTGACATTCAAGGTTCTGAGTGAAATATCTCAACAACTATTGGATGGAATTTTCCTAGTATGCTAATACTTTAAACTAAGATGATGAACACGGTAAACAATATACCTGCTAAACATCAACATGTAAGCATTGTCATTGTGAGCATGTTAGCATGCTGATGTTAGCTTTTAGCTCAAAGCCCCACTGGGTCAAAGTAGCCTATGGCGTCACACAGCCACTAATGTGGCTGCAGACTCTTGTTTCCCTTTATTTAGCCCGACAACTCTCACACAGTATATAGACAAGATCCAGTTAAAATACATAAATAGGTATGAGTTCTATTTAGTGCTACGTCAAGATCCTTTAAAATTTACTTAAATTCATCAAGTCCATTTGTAAGTTGTTCGAAGGGAAGGGTTCAAGTTGGATTAAATGAGACTGGACACTGAACATCAAAGGCAGACTGCACAAATTCAAAGGTTTGCACAGCTGATAATGAAAAGAAATAGATAATGGTATATGTATTGATACATAATCACAAAGATTATATACTAATATGGTAGTTGTCCTAGTATAGAACCCTGATGTACGCCCTTTAATATGAAGAGAAAGGAAGAGGAGGAGCCAGCAAACTGGGTGCATTGAGTTGTTGGAAAATCAGTTTACATGAGTCTGATAACCAAGGTGGTATAGTCAACTGTGTCAAAAGCCTTGGACAAATTAATATCAAGAACTGCACAGTATTTTTTGCAATTCAGTGGCTCAATTATGTCATTCACCAATTTAAGAGCAGCAGTTGTGGTGCTGTGGTGTTGTGCAGTGAAGACAACTTTAGTGTTTCTGAACAAACTGAGGACATGTGAGCTGAATCAAGCAAAAACTCTACATGTCCGAATAAATTTGAAGCTCATTTCCATCTGCAAACACCACTCAGCATTCATGAAATTAACCCTGACCTCCTTCACTACTCTTTCGAAACACTTTGAAGATCATTGAGTTCTTGGGTTTCAAGCCCCCCGCCCAGTGTTCACCATCTGCAGAAAAAGCATGCAAGCTAGATCAATGAGAACACAACCCTCTGAAGGAAACGTTTGTTTTGTTTGCTTTGCACATGACATCTAAGCAGGCCAGAAGGAAGCAAAGGAATAGAATGGATACCTTATTTTAGAGTAGAGGTCAAATGAGATGTTTGTGAGGCAGATTTTTTCAATGTAGACAAGTTCACAATAAAACTTAAAGAAGATGTAGGGACTTGAAACAATGGCTTTTATATCACACTGAAAAACATTCAATGTCATTAGCAAGATGATGATATAAAAAATAATAGTCTGCTTACAAGGATAAAGTTACTCCTTTATGTTCTTTCTCCTCTCAGATCCAGGGGAACTCACAGCTCCACAAACAATGACTGAGGTTATTTGGCTGAGGTCACTGAGGCAGATAGCTAAAGGGGAGCTGGCTTTGAAGGAATATTTTCACTCCCTACAGATGAACAGAAAGCCTTTTAACTAAAGCAAGCAGAAGCAGAGTTTAAGTGAAAGTCAGGTGCTGAAGAGTGTGATGTGGGCACACAGGGAGCAAGCAGATGTAACACAATTTTACATCTGAAAAATGCTTCAAGTAACATGAGTATTCATCATTACCATTGTTGACTTAGTCGTGAGACCTTCATGTCATTACTTGGTATATATTGGTAGCTTCATACACATGTTAGCACAAGTTCTTCCTGCCACACAGAGGATGTAGCTTATCTCCCCTCCTCCTCCTGGAGGTAGTTTATTTTCTCTTTGGCTGAAAAGGATGCCAACATGTAGGTATCAGTTTTGTGCCCTGAAGCAATATATTACCCCAAAGACTGCTGGTCCTTTCTACTCTGATCTTATTCATTCATCACACTGATGCCAATGTATTGAAATCAATGTGTTAATATTTAATTAAAGTTGGACAGAGATTAAACAAACTGTAGGCAGAAGCTGCAGCATTGATTTCACAAGCTTCAGCAGTTTGACCTCCCAGCAGTAATAACTCTTTGACAGACAGTGACAGACTGTCAAGTCATGCCTGTTATCAGCAGAGCTCTCTGGCAGGAAGATGAATGACCTTGTGGTAGAGGGCTACCGTGAGAGGCCATCATGGTGTCCTCATCTGACAAAACAACAAGGACAGGATGTTGTTGTGATAGAAATGCTGACCTGCCCGGGTCATGTTAGGTCACAGGGCATCACTACAAATTGTTGATTTATGAGATCAGATCTGTGCTGGTCCAAGGTTAAAAAAGAGAGGACGGGGGGGTTAGGGTTAGAAGACAAAAACAACAAACTGTTGGATGACAATATTACAAGATTTGTATGAAATTTCAGTTTCTGATCATATTCTGATAAAGTGTAGTTCTCTGTACACAACAACAAATAAAACTAAATCTTGTATCGACTTGAGTACAAAGTTTTGCTCAATCTGAGAAATTGGTCAGTGTTTAAACTAATAATAAGCTATTAGAGTAGACATATTGTATTTATGGTCCCTGCACAAACTCATTTATACTCATTAGAGCTTGACAACTAAAAGTTTTTGAAGTACCAATATCTTTGTATGAAACTGCTGATTCAATTTTATGTCACTGTTCAATAGCTCATATTTTTTTCTATTGTTTTCCAAAAATTGCAGTGTTCCATCGTTATCCCCCCAATACATTTTCTTCTCAGGGTTGAAAAGCCTCAGAGGCGCATTTAAGCTATCATGAGTAACAAAACTCTCCACTGGCACAGACTATTGGAGGAAAATATCTGGCTTTCAGCTGCTAAATGCCCCACCATGTTCACCTTCTAGTTGGTGATGGGCAAGTAGCGCACAGTGGGTTTATCTGAGCTTTTTTTAGTTGAAAACAGCTGAAAATAACGATGATGAGAACGAAAACAGTAAAGTAGCAGGCCAGAAAACCAAAACAATTAGCTAAAAGATGCAAAAAAACGCCTTAGAGCTGCGGGTAACGGACAAGTTGGGTGATAATTCTCTGTGGGGTTATCACCGGGAGTGATTCCTTTCACATTACAGCTAGTCATTTTAGCCATTGTAAAAATATGTATTACTGTAGCTTTAAGTTATCATAATGAGTCATATGATCTATTGTCGGTTATATATGTTATATTCAATGTTTTTCTGGATTGTCTCTACTGTATATGCTCCTAATTCGGAATGGAGTCCAAGCAGCTTTATTTTTAGCAAAAAGGTGACTGAAAGGTTGCCAGTGCAAACTCTTAGATCAGCTTGGAAAATCCGAAGATGACACAGTCACTGTTTCCTCTGTATCCTGTGTTTCTCAAACTCTCTCTGTTCCTCTAACTACCCCTGCAGTTTCTGAGTCAACAGCAGGCAGGATTCAGATCTTCATCTTCTAATTAAAAAACTTTCCAGTGGGTGGTATGAAGGGTAGCGCTGGTGTTTTTTACAACACTACAATATGTGAAAGCAATCTGTCTGGTTAGTTGTGCTTTGACAGCTCACATCCAACAAATATTACAAGTTTACAGATTGGGAAAATCATTTTAAAGCTGAATATTGATGACAGATGACACATCTGTCAATTACTGAGAGGACTGCTGCTAAGAGAGGACATATAAATCTTCTCCTCAGTCAACCATTGCTGCCAGCTGTCTGCTGCTGCGTCTCTGAAGCCTCTGCCTTGATGGAAAGCTTCGGATGCTTATCACATTTCTGAAAATGCCCACAGCCACAGGTGAGACCGACCAGCCAGACACACAATGTGACATTTTTTCAAAATGTCTTCAGCTTGAGTTATTTTACTCACATACAAAAACAATCACTTCTCATTATAGATGAGAAAACTGAGAGTGGAAACTACGTGATCAGTTTTTATTCCCTATAACTACAAGCCTGTGGAAGTCACAGTAAGGAAAGGCCACAGTGATTGACTGCTGAGTGATTATTATTCACCTACCAGCTGATGTGCCAGGCGAGGCGAACAGAAATGAATTCAGAAACTTTGTGAAGCAAACTGAACAGAGACATCATTCTGAAGTTGGAAAAGGTGCAAAGAAGGTAATCCTGGAGGGTGAATGTTGCATTAAAGTATTTCATTCTTATGGTTTAGTGCATGTAGCCACTGATTCTCTTTCAATTCAAAACTGGCATTTCACAGATAAAATTAAACCACAATGAAGAAGAGTTTCACTTCTTTGCTTGCAATGCCCAGGAGGACTTTCCCTTCTCTCAGGCCTGAGTGCAAGTGTCCAGTCCTCCATGTGGGGGGATCTAGGGGTCAAGGAGGAGGGAGAGGAAGGGGAGACTGGAGAATGACACAGATGTGCAAGACAGAGGGGAACTCTGGGTGCTTGGCAAACAAAAGCAGGAAGAGGGGGAGGAGAAGAGGTGGAGTACTGGATGACCATGTCGGAGACAGACAGAAATAAAATGCCAGTGGCAGAGAAGAGTGAATCCATAACAGGAGACTTTTTTTAACTACACTGTGTGTATGTAAGAAAAGTATCATGGCTTGTTTGAGGGAGCACTGGAGCTGCTGCCCTCAGTATCTCATGTCTGTGGTGGAGCATCTAAATGAAATAGTGTCATTAAAAATGTTTTTTAGCATTTGTTTTTGCAAAGAAGTGTATTCATATGAGCATAAACAGTTGCGCTCTCACACAGATGTACCATGCAGGCTGTCGGTGATAGATAAGGGGCCCGGATGTGATTATGACACAGTGAATTGGCAGAATCAGCCCACTTGATGAATTCCCAATCGTTCTTCGTTAGCAAAGATAATCAACTGGAAAAGCAGCATTAGAGAGGCAACACAATTCAGGCTTTCATCAGTATTCCCCCATGCACTCTTCAACTTGAAGTGTTTAATTCTGAAACATAAAAGCCAAAAATGGCCCAAAGCCACTCTGCTTCATCCCCTCTTTGACAAACCACAAAAACGGGCTCCCATGGAACACTTGCATCCAACTAAATGCAAACATTTGTTGTTTAGAATAACATCATGACAGGCATCAATTATCCACTTTATGTAGGCTTTTAGAAAAACACCAAATGCTTCTGATAGGAGTAACATTTGCATGGCTACACAGAAAAAGACAAAGCTACAAATTTAGAGGTTCAACTGAATGGGTCACTTTTTCTTCTCAGATAAATAAGCTGTCTATATTCAGACTTGACTCAATGACAAGTGCAGGACACCTGGCACCATGATACAAGTTCTCAACAAGCATTCACTCTGCAGTGGGTGTTCTTTCTGCCTGATCATTCCCAATTTCCCGCCTCCTTTAGTCACAATGACAGATACAATTGATGCACTTTTCCTTTAAATGTCTGAACTTGTTGAAACACAGCAGCAGTAAACACTGTGAGTGATGCGGTCCCCCACACAGCCGAACAGTAATAAATATGTCAACTTGTCCTTGCCATTATCTTGTGTGAGAAAAGCCAGAGCACAACAGAGGAATGCCACTCACTCAGAATTACTGTTATTACAACTTTGGCCACAATCTCATCAAGGATGTGACGGATATACAAATAGATAAATACTGTAGATAGACCACTGAAGTGTGATATAAAACATATACAAGGTTGGTCAAATCCTTCACATCTAATTACCCCAATCAATCAGTGCAATTTAGAAAATGCAGTGACGCAGTGGTGAGATGTATCAACCTCACAGTTTCTGTCAAAATCCTTTCAGTATCTCATCACACAAATAAAGGAAGACCAATATATAACCCTTTTCCTCTTGCACCAAAAAAAGAAAAGAAAGAAAGAAAAAAAGGCTTTAGTTCTGTCAGTGATTTGACCAGCAGTGCCAAAGACCTCTGCCTTGGAGGCTGTCAGGACAGCACCAACAAGCTGTTCATCTGCCTGTCTGAGAGACAAAAGGGCAAAAAAGACAGCAGAGGAGGCAAAGAGGGAAACAGACAGACACAGAGAAAGTTTGGTATGCAGAAACAAACCCAGAGACACTGTAACAAGAGTCACACTGCGTCAGAGACTCCAGAGGACAGACAGGAGTGTAACAAGGGCATTAATGATTGAAGACCTTAATTGACATCTTTGCTAGGGTCCAATACCAGAGAGAGCAGCAACGACACAGGAACACTCACTCGTTGCTTTTCACTGTATTAGTTTAAAACTAACAAAATCAACACCTGACTCTTGCTAATTTAGCTGGTCGCTCACCTTGTAATAACCAAATCATTTCTATGCATGAAAAAATACACTGTCTGACTGCTGCTGGTGTATTTCTTATAGAGCAAATTGGTGCAAAACACACAAACCATAAAAACAGTTAGGCTACTTGAAAAATGTAATCAACTACTCATCACATATTACTCATTGCAATTAAATCATTCAACCAAACTATGGATATCAACCATGTATCAAACTCTCTTTAAAGCGTTACTAAGGGACAGTACAGAAATTATTGGGATGGGGAGGGTGACTGAACATTCATTTTTTTAAAACCAAAGCCCTCCCCGGCATTATTAATATTTTCATTGAACCCTTGGACACCCTTCCCTCAATATGTTAAAGTAATATAACGCTATGGAGTTAGTACAATTGAGTTTGCCATTATTAATCAAAAGTAAAAGAAAACGAATTTGTGATGGTTTACTCTAATTGAAACCTTAAAATATTAGCAATATCATATAGCCACCAAATTAGCAATTAGCAATAGCATAAACTATGGCAAACTTAACCAAACATAAACAAATGATGCATCCTGTTTCCAAAGTATTCCAGCACTCTTGACTACCCTCCCTTGAGAAAAAAGAAAAAAATACATAGCCCACCAGCTTTTCCTAACCCCCTCTCTCCTCATAATTCCCTAAGAAATGTGTTACTGCCTAAAAACTGCCGGTCGTTCACATTCCAAAAAACTGAACACTACTGTAACATCGCAAACTCTGCCAATGAGCTTTGTGAATGATTCCCGTAATGTTATGACACATTCTTGCAGCTGTTGCAGAGGATTTCTGTGGTGAAGAAATGTTAACAAAGGGCCATCCTTAGTTACTAAAGCACTCTTAACACCTCAACATGAGACAGGATCTGTTTCTGAATGTAAAAGGCTGCTTGAGTTAATTAAATGTTAATCTCAGCATGCTAGTATCGACCAACAACTGATTCATACAGGGCGCAGTGGGACAGACTGGCAAACCAAGACAGACATGGACGTGTTGAGTATTCTCCTCATTCACTTCGTCTGACGTCATCTTAACTAACTTCAGAGGAAAATTACTTTTTTGGCCGCACAGCCGAAAATGTTTTGTCTTCTGTGAACAAAATGACTTCTAATCACTACGTGTGATCCTCTCCTGGTCTATCATCTGCCATTAATTTCAGTCTTCAGACTCAGTGCTGAGTTCCACATTCAATTCAATGCTCAGTTTAATGGTGCTCATTACCACCTATTCTGTTCTGTGATTGGAAATCTGACTGGCCTCTGGCAGAAAACCAGCTCTCTGTCAGATCTCCTATATTTTGAGAGTATATATATAAGGAGACAACTAACTACCATCATGCTCCAACTCCGCCCTCTTGCTGCTCCTCTGAGAAGTCAGTACCAGTGTATGATGTCTCCTGCAAATGAGACCGGATTATGAGTGCTTGCAGCTTCCTCAGACTATTAATGTGTTGGGGGTCATAAGAGTTTCTTACTTGTACAGTTTGCGGCGACTAATAATTATTTTGACTCTTGATTAACTTGCTGTTTATTTACTTGACTAATCAATTGATCATTTGGTCTACACATGGTCTAAAAAACTGTGAAAAATGTCAATCACGATTTCTCAGAGCCCAAGGTGGCATCTTTAAATTGTTTGTTTTGTTCCACCAACAGTCCAAACCCCAAAGATATTCAGTTTACTGTCATAGAAAACAGCAAATATTCATATCTGAGAAGCTGACACCAATGAATGTTTGCTTAAGAAAATTTTTTTAATAATCATCAAAATAGTTACCATGAATTTTATGTTGAGCAATTACTCGATTAATCGGTTAAGTTTCATCTCTAGTTTGCTGCATGAATACAATTCATATCAGAATTCAGATTCTTTGTGTACGTATTCCTCGTGCCCCCAAGTTTATTATTTTACACTTTATACAAATACAAAGTATATCTAAACTGAAGGAAGTACACTGCAGCTTCCAATACTTTTTTTTACTGAAACGTTTAAATAAGGAGTGGTCAGATGGATTTTTGGAACAGATAGGCAATGAGCTAATCTATGGCACATCTATTAAGTGTAAAACGCCTGTTGGCCATATGGTGCTCAGTCTACAACACACTCTGTGACTTGGAGTCAGCAAAACCTCAGCATTAGACTTTGATATGAGTGGAATGAGCAAAGAGACAAAGTTCAAGCCCCTCCTGGTGCATGAATCTTTAACAGGCACCTGAAAGATTAATAATGCTCTTAACGTGCTTGCACTGCAGTTGAGCAATGGAGGAAGTTCAAATGTAACTATGTCTGTGAGTAAGCAACATGTTTTACCTGTATGTATAATGGTTTTAACGCTAAATGTGGACACCTGAATGCTTAACAAGTCTTGCATTCACAGATAATCTCATGATATTGACCTTTTTCTTCATGTGTTTGTAAGTATAGTGAACACCAAAGACCTCACAAGGTACTTTTAATGGAATGTAGTTATAGATAGATTAACATATGTGAAGAATGCAATATATAAAAAGTTACTTAAATAGGTATAAATAGTGAATTTGTTGCGGATTATTTTCAGTGGCAGATTTATTTACAGCAGCGGTGAATGTGGGATTGAGTCAAAAATAAACTACAGTGTGTGTGCTCATGGTGATAAAGGAACATGTCGCCCAGTGTAACTGTGGCTCATTGATGTGTTTTTAATAGTTTTTGAAGAACAATGGAGCTCTAACGCACAGAGGAATCAGATATGTCAGGCTTTGGATACACACACTATATTTGTTTGTATGATGAATTCATTGTTGGATTTGGTCTTTTTATGGGATTTTGTGACAATAAGAAACATACCAGACTTATCCTTTAGGCTGAACAAATCAAAATATGAAAATACAAATGTAAACTTTTCAACTGGTCACATTGTTAATGGAAGTTGCACTGGCAAAACCAGAATTTGTGTGAAGACACAATCAGCCCCTTTCCTGACGTCTGGCTGACATTTTTTTCACTTCACAAACGATTCGCCTTGATTACTAAACTTGAAAGCATTTCATTCCTGGAATGTGCAGGTGATAAACACCACCGTGTATAACGACATCCATGTGTAAAGCCGTCAGCCACGTGCACTGAAATGAGCTCAACAGGCTGAAACCTCTCCACGGGTCTTTGGATTGCATTTTACAAAAGGAACTTGAAAAAAAATATTTTTTCACAACAATGTTTTTTTTTTTCAGATGGCAGTGGAACAGAAGAAGCCCAAGGCATTTTCCCTCGCTGTGAGAGTGCGTGAATAGCTGTTTATGGGGGTAAACAGATGCTTCAGTCAGTGGGAATTGCAGATGGGGACCTTATACTGCATCCACCACACTGAACTGAGACTGAAGTAACGAATCAGAATGACTCAGTTTGAGTAAAGTTCTGGTTTTCTTTGAAGGCACTGCATCTGGCTTTCCAATTTTCCTCTTCCCAATGGGGATCTTGATGGGAAACTCTTTCAGTCCACACAAGAGCTATCACAGGAAACCACTGCTGTATGTTTTTACAGCATGGGGATATAACCTCTCATCGCTTTGATCGCAGCGGCTGCAGTGAAATCACACCATTTGTCATTTGGACACTCAAAACATGGATGAGAGTTTGATCACACGTGAATCTTTTTTTTTCTCCTGTTTTCCATCACACTAGAATCAGCATTTTGAGAGACTGAGCATAAAACATGCTTTAAGTCAGAAAAGGACCATCTTAGCTAGTTTTCTGCTTGGCCGTTCATAGCTGTAGGACCACAGCTGTTACGTGGCAAAGATCCAGGGGGAGTCCAGGCTGAAGGTCTTGGGCGGACACAGACCACATCCTCCTGTCTACTATACGCACAACTCTTAGGACTTCCCAAAGCGTGTTGGATCCACGCTTTCATCCTTTATCTACCTTCAGGTTTACCCCTCCAGAGGCACTGGGTAAACAGCAAACTCCTCTAGATAAGAGCCCGAGTTTGAAGTCTTTCTGAACCACACAGACCTTGAAATTGAAATCCTGTATCACCTGGCTCACATGTCCATGTGGGAGTAAGCCAGGTAATTTCAATCAGCGTCTGCACAAATGTCACAACTGCTCTCTTAAGAGTACTCAGCCTGCTTAACCAGCTCCTGGAAAGAGTCACTATGCTGCAAACCAGCTCAATATCTGAACTCCTCTTCATCACTGAGTCACAGTGCCGCTTCTACTCTGCTGATACTACTGTAGTCACAGGACATGATAAGGCTTCCAATAACAACAAGCAACAGCAGATTGTCTAAATTCATGTTTTGGCCCATCTCAATCAATGCCCAGCATCACTCTGGCATTGCTGTGGAGCAGGACATATCCAGAGCATCAATACAAACATTTAAACCATGACAACTGTTAAACTACTGTGTGTGTGTGTTTCAGCGGGTGGATTCATCAGTCACAACCTTGCACCACATGAAACATCATTTCATACATGATTTCATCCTTGTAGCACCGGTTAATGAGCCAGATCCAGAAATTCCCATTGGCCACGATATAGGTCAGGTCTGTCCACTGGGGCGTAATGCCATGGTACTGCACTGTATATTCCCCATTCAAACCATGTGCTATGAGATGTGATTGATGTGCCTGATACTTCTTAGCAATCCTAATTATGTGCACTTTGCAGCCAGACACGCTCAGGCAGTGCTGACGGGCATATAATGTGATAGATAGATAGATAGATAGAAACATGACATGCAGTTTGCAGCTGGAAATGTACAGTAATACACTGGAGCACTTACAGAATAGCATGAGATGGTTTGCTGTATTGTGGCTGTAGTAGGAAAGTGGGCAAAAACTGCTACAACATCAAGGTTTGAATGTGATGACATTTCAACCTATTGATGGAGTTTGGTGTTGTGGGAGCAGGTTTCAGTCGTTCTGCAAATAAAAAGGAAAGAAATCAATCATACTCACCCAAAATCCCAACAACAAAAAGTTTCAGTACTGCGAACTCATTTGTATCCATCACGCTGTGAGAATCCAGTCGGACTTTGAACGAAACCTCAGCTGCAGCTCCGTGGAAATGTGGTACATTTGAAGCGAACCATTATTGAAATTATCCCACACGTGCAAGTCCGAGATCCGTCATGCTTGTCGCGCGAGTCAGAAGAAATCTGTGGAGGAATTTGGAGGGAACAGGCAGAGGGGAGAAAAACACTAAATGTAAAAGAAAATCGGATCCCCAGAGCGTGATTTCTGGCTGCCCTCGTGATGATCGCGGCCACTTCGTCTGTGGCGCGCAGGAGTCAGAGCTCAGGACCACTCGCTCTGTCCTGCATCCTCTGTGGGAGGAGGAGGAGGGGGGAGGAGGATGATAGGATTTCTCTAAAGCACTGGGACTGGATTATATTTACTGAATAACTGCGCAGACTGAACCCCTTTTATTCTCTGCATGAATTGGAGACATTTAGATATGAAACTATAGTGGATATATAAAGACCAGCCAATAAGAATTCAGCAACAACGCAAATAAACAGGGTTTTTTCTTTCTTTCTTTCTTGTCCTTATTATAATAAACACATGCGCACATGCATACACAACTAAAACCAGTGAAATTGTCATGTGAGATTTTGCCTACAGCCATTTCATTGTGAATTATAGGCTACTGTAATAACAAATAATATGGCATAATTATAATGTAATTATTACGCAATTATGATCATGGAGATTCAATTGCCGAGGTGCATCATCCAAATGTTTTTTTTTTTTTTTTTTCTGTAAAGCAACACTGACCTCGCCTGGTTTCCTTGTAAATTGCACCAGGATCAGACAGCAGAGGAGCTCTGGATTCAGCACAGAGAGGAATGATTCAAGCCTTCAGTGTTACATCAACAACAGCATCAGGTGATTAAATAAAACGTCAGGGTTCCGTTTGAATTTATAGGCCTCTTTTTATCCATCCAAATGATACCAATTTATCTCTCCAATGTCTTTTACCTTGTAACAATTAGACTCTCATTAAGTGTCAGTATTTGTAAGTCACAATAATGAAACATGTAGGTTAATATCTGGTGATTTGTGGAATAGCCTGAGAGGATAACTGACATTTCATTGCTCAAACTCCAGGTGAATTAATTCACTCAAGGACATGGTCACTATTTTAAGTCTGTCTGAAAGCAATAGTCAGGTGCCATATGAACATTCAGAGAGTTATTGGTCACTGGAATTATTTCTCCTGTTCATTCCTCTCCCATTGTGCTTTCAATGTAAGTCAATGGGGGACAAAAATCTACAGTCCTCGCTCTGAGCAAAAAAAGTGTATTCCAAAGTGTATCTGAAGCTAATGTGGGGCTAATATGAACAGGAGGAATGTGAACATACAGTATGAGCATGTGAGTACTGTTTTAAGACAGACTGGAACTATTCTATGGAAAAGTCCCTCTTGTTGTCTACTGATTGGATCAATGTATGGCAACTCATTTAGTCATTCTGGATTATTTAGATGAATTTTTAGTATTTTTCAAGACATCCAAGTTTTTTTTTAGAATTAATAATTTAGTTATTTTTAATATGAATATTGGCTTTGCCCTGTAGACTTGTTGTTTTATACAGTCAGGTTTAGCCTACATTTCCATCCAGTGTAGGTGTGTTATTGAGAGACACAAAGACTAACAGCAAGATACCAAAACAGGAGATTGTTGTCCAGCTCGAGCTGCCCTGTTCAGTTATTTGATGTCCTCTGCTGCAATGTGACAGCATCGAGTAGATGCAAACTGTACAATTCCTGGCTAAATTCATAGTCTTCATTTCTTGGAAGGTTATAGGCAAGGACCACATTAACTAGGCCTATTACAGATTTGCAGATACTTTCGGTTTTGCTGCTCCAATTATGTTAACATGATGTTACTATTATGTTGTTTTTTCACTTTGATTTTAGCCCTAACAAGGCTCCCTGCATTGCAGACAAGTTCAAGGAGAAAATTCCTTCTTTACAGGAGATACTTTCAGCAGAAATGAAAGTAACTGTCAGAACAGGAAGAGGGCACTGTTCTTCCTGCAGGAACTCAGCCAAAGCTGTCAAGAGTTTCTGGCTAGTGGTGGAGGGTGTGGAAGTCTGATGAACAACAAAACCTACAACATGTTTGTCCATGTTTTGTAAAGGAAAAGAGAAAATTATGAGGAACACAAACTCAAGCAGAGTTCGCTAGAATGACGCACCACTTATCAAAATCAAAATTACAAACAAATCTGTGCATAGCCTCCCTCTCTTAACCTCGAACATGTTGGCACTGCTGACCATGGGATTATGAGGAATTGTTGGACTCAATTGAATCTGAGAGCATTTTATTTGCTTTGAGATTATGATTGGTGTATCGTGATCAATGTTGATAGTCATTGTAGTTTTGTATGACATGTTTGTATCAAGGTTTTGTACAAAACAAATCTGCAAAAACATGTAGGCCCTCTCTCTCTCTCTCTCTCTCTCTCTCTCTCTCTCTCTCTCTCCTGCATTTCCTGTCTCTCTCCAGCTTTCATAATCACAATAAAGCAGAAATGCCACTCAAAAAAAAGGTCTGGGAGTTTGTCTTGTGTCCTGAGAAGGCAATGACCGAGGGGGAAACTTGACTGGAAAGGGACGCAGCCAGTAGTAACTGCATGGTTGCACTTGTCCCGCCGCTCATCTGTCTGACAGGAGGTGTTGAACTTTCACCTCCACCGTGACACTGACATCAGCGGATGCTTGTCCTGTTCACAGGTCCGTTGCTGTGAATTCCACACCACATTTTTTAAGATGCATTGTCTCGTCAGCCTGAATACTGAAGGTTTACTGAACCGGTTAAAATAGGATGTCAACAAGTGACGCAGGAGAGTTGGAGCTCAGAGTTGTTGTAGGAGGAGAGACAGCTACGCCTCTGTGCAGGACAGCACGAGCAACACGGACTACAACTGCACGGTAGGTTAAAGTGTCTTTAAAGGCCATTTCAACAACGAGTTTGTTATTATCCCGTATTTACTGTGCTTCCAAACGACCTGTTCAATGTTGATACGCACTTTTTATGTCTCTGTTTGCTTGCTGGAGACTTTCGTTTTAGCCGCGATGCGAGTCCAGCGCTCTATCTCTTGAAGAGAGAGAAACCCACGCCGAACTGTTTGTATAAATATGTATATTTAATGTTGCAACGCGTGTCTTGAAACATATATGTATCTCACAGCCAAACGAAAACGTCTCACGATTCATGACCTGATTTAAGTAAATTCGGCGCTAAACTATTCCATTAATTTAACATCGTACATTTGGTTTACAGCTCGACACTGTCCACCATACTGTATTTGACGGGTGAAGGAGGTGGGAGTAACTTTTGAAGAGAGTCGATTTTTTTACTCAACTGTGTTTTATATGCATTTATGGATAAATGTAGATGTCCTGTGGATGAAAAGCAGCCGCTAACGGTTCGTATTAAACTTGTGTTCTCCTTGGTCTTGGCTTTTGCAAATTGCCAGATTTTTGAAGAAGGTCACGCTCGTCATAAAACGTGACGTACTGGGCTCGTGTTGACTTTCCTGAGGCTGAATATAGGAAATATCCAAGCAGATTCTGAATGTAGGTTTTTGGACTTAATGCCGTAGTATTATGTTTTATGTATACATTTATTTTGTATCCAGTTTTATTCCTAACGTGCATACCTGAGCCTAAATTTGTATGGCTGTATGCATGTGTCATACACTTAACTAACACCGTAATCTGTAAACCAGCATCATCAGGTTGATGTATTTTAGAGCAGTTCAGCTTCAATGGTTTAGCAGGCGGGCTCATACATGCACATCCAGGCTCATACATGCACATCCAGGCCTGCAGATTAACAGTTCCTACCATGGACACACAGTGCTGTTGTCTGTGCATGTCCAGCACTCTACCTCTGTTCATTATCTGCACATCCTCCTGCTAATACCCTGTAAACCTATCTAATGTATACCCATCTATAGGCTCAAAGATAAACAGCTCTCCTGGAAATCTGACAGGCACTGAAGGTGTGGCAGCAAACAGAACAAGTCTCACTTTGTACTGGCCACCTTTTGTTGCCACAGATGTAGTCATTGCAAAGTCATTAAGTTCTCTTTGGATGAATCTTAAAAAGAAACTTAGGGTGTAAATCATTGGCAGTAGTTGGAACATTACATGCGTTTGTCTGTGGTGAGTACACACCCACACTTTGGTTCAGGCTGGATCCTTGTGGTTATGTAAGTGTTAGCTGGCAGATATGGGCACACACACCCACAGGGAGGCTGCCCTCAAGTGAAGAATACACCAACATACTTGTATGAGACACACTGCACATAATGGAGCTGCCCAAAGAGCCCTTTCAAAGATAACAATTAGTCATCAGCTCGCAAACCATCAAAACAAACTGGGACACATGTCACATGTTCACACAGTCCAGATAACATGCATGTTACATGGCTGCAGCGCTGACAGGAGGATGCAGGTCCTTCATGTTGTGTCAACACAGGAGAAGCCTAAGCTTGTTTTTACTATTGCAATAACATTTAAAAAACATTAAATGAAATCTAAATAATAGTGTCATTTCACCCTAGTCCACATGTAGAGTAAGGCTGCAACCAACAATTATGTTCTTTATCAATTAATCTGTTCATTCTTTTTTTCAAGTAATTGTCATGTCTATAAAATTATTGAAACTCAAGAAAAATGGCCATTATAATTTCCCAGAATTCTTTGCTTGAAAATCTTTGCTTGACTGACTCACAATCTGAAACTCAAAGACAGACAATTAACAATGATATAAAATGAAGAAAGGCACACAATCCTCACATTTGAGTATATGTGTGACATTCTTTTGTTTAATTTAAACCATTAATGGATTATCAAAATTGTTGTTGATTTATTGCCATTGTTGTTGCCATGATCAGTTGAGGATACTTGTACTGCAGAAGTTTCTTTGGCAGTTACAAGGCGGTGCCTGAAAAGATTGTGGCTACTCCACTCTCTGCTAAATGAAAAAAATGAAATTATGATTAGAAAAAATAGAGAGAGCTGAAATTATTGGTCAGTTCATTGATTAGCAGAAAATTAATTGGCAAAATCTTTGATTATCAATTAATCATTTAAGTAATTTTTTAAAGCAAAAATGCCAAAATTTACTAGTTCCAGTTTCTCCAATCTAAAAATATTTGCTGGTTTGCTTTGATTTCTGTGATGGTAAATCAAATCTCGTTGGGTTTTGGACTGTTGGTCAGACAAATGAAACAATTTGAGTATGTCAACTTGGATTCTGAGAAATTGTGGCAGGTATTTTTATAGACCAAACGATTCACTGATAATGAGAATAGTCCTTTGATGCAGCCCTAAAACTATGTAAAAACATGCACATATTTATGTTCAGGAGTAAAATCAGCACACAAATAGAAACAAGTGAAGCTGATCTTTACAATTGTCATAATAACCAGCAATCTTTCAGCTACGATAGGCTGACTGCGCAGGGCATGCATCAGTTTCCCACCAACCTGAGTTCTTTGTAACAAGTGTTGCAGTTGAAATTGTGGAAAAAGTGTTATCCAAACTTACAGAAAAATCTATAAGGATAGCTAAAAGTAAGGCTGAAACTAATAAATAAATATTTTCAATACCAATAGCTGATTATTTTCTCGATCAATAGATTTATAGATTTGGTTTATACAATTTCAGGAAATAATGATGCCCATTACAATTTCCCAGAGCCCAAGTTGACATTTAAATAGCTTGTTTTGAGAGGACATTTTTCCTTTTAAAAATTACTTTAAACAATGAATCAATTATCAAAATTGTTTCGGCCAGTCGTCTGGTCAATTAATCGAGTAATCCTTTCAGCTCTAAGTTAAGTGATAAAAGTGATAATAATAATAATGAAAACAATCGTTACTAGTTGCATCCGTACTGTCCATCAGTTCCATGAATGTCATGCGTTCTATGGAGGTCCATCACCCAAAAAACTTTCTGAACCACTGGACTACACCATTAATCAAATAATCGTCTCAGCAATACTGTAAATTTCTTGTGATTGCAGTAGGACTGCAACTAACGATTATTTTCATTATCGATTAATCTGCAGATTATTGTCACGATTCATCGATTTATCATTTAGTCTATAAAATGTCAAAAGATTGTGAAAAATGCTCATCACAACTTCCCAGAGCCCAAAGAGAGTTTCAAATTGCTTCATTTGTCCAACCAACAGTCCAAAACCCAAAGACTCTTCATTTACTAACATAAATGACAAAGAAAAGCAGCAAATCCTCACATTTAAGAAGCTGGAATTAGCAAACATTTTACATTTTTGCTTGAAAAATTACTGAAACGATTACTTGATTATCAAAATAGGTGGACAAAACGAGAGGTGAACATGTAGCTACAGGTGTATCAAATGATGTGTAGCGTGAATTATACTGTTTCAGTTTGTGTCTAAACAACAGCCCCTGATGCTCCAACATTACAGGCCTATCTCTTACCGGTTAAACTATCCAAACATGGTTTCCTACTGGTTTACAAGCACTAATATTGCTGTGATGTGACATGATTTCTTCTTTTGCCTCCGGGAGAAGTAGGATTAAAAACACTCGGTACCATCCACATGGAAGGCGTGTTGGCTTTGGCACCGAAGTAGCCGTTGAAGCGCATGAAGATCTCACTCCCTCCTCATATTTCTCTTTCATGTCGTGTCATGTCAGGCTTTTATAATGGCTTGGAGATTAACCTCTAATGAGGCCAGCGAGGCTCCCCTGAAGGCAAGGTGGATAGGGAGAGGTAGAGATGGTCCATGTTATTAAAAAAGGTTGAGAAAAAAATCAAAGTGCTTCACTTTGTGATCACATGAAGCACTGCATGTTACATCAAGACTCTGGATTCTAAGTAGGGATTTCCATTAACTTATAAACTGCTGAATCTGATTAAAAAGGGAGAATGTCCTGTGACAGATAATTTCTGTCATTTAATTGTTTATGTTTAACGAACAAAGGTTGCAGTGGCACGGTACGTTAATATTCAGATCAACGCCTCATCTTTGTTCTTGTGTCATCATCGTGCTTGGCAGTTGGCAGTCACTAGCGTGGGTTCAGCGTTGGGTTGCAGCAGCAAATGTGCATATGCATGTTTTAGTGACTGTGTGAGTGGGTGTGTTAGCTCTGTGCTCTGGTTGTAAGAGAAAGTGTGGAGTGAGCAGAGTCGAATTGTTATATAACCACTGCTTATCAGTCCAGCGCTGCTGATCTGATCAGATGAGGGAAGCATGGCTGTTTGGTTTTCCTTCAATAAACCTCGAGCACGAATTTTAATTTTTTATGAATTAGATAACAAGAGAAAGGGAATAGTGTACGCAATTCAGCATAAAAGGTTAAGAGATGCTTGCGACTAGAGATTAAATGATTCATTGGTAACTTTCACTGGTTCCAGCTTTTCAAATCTGAGGTTGAAATTTGATGCTTTTCTTTGTAATATAAATAAAAGTAAATATCAGTAAACTGAATGTCGAATGTCACCTTGGGCTCTAGCAATATATAATGGGAATTTTTCACTATTTATGACATTCTATAGAAAAAAGATAGTGTTACTGTGCAGAATTTAATTGAGGCACGATACAGCCCGATCATGGCTGGAACCAGCAAATCTTTTACATTTTTGCATGAGTAAAAGGATTGTTTTTACTTTTTGTAGAGAACAGCGGGATGAAACATTCGGTGAAAGGTTCAAGCAGGAGAATCATCATGATGATGAAACCCCAACTGGACAGCAGTCTCACCAACCAGCCGTCCGACAGGAAGAAACACGCAAAGGTGACATGCAGACACACATCAGACACATTTGCGCACAACATTTAAGATCCAAGAATTAGGTTAGTACACTTCAATAATCTATATAGCCTCAATTATTTGAATTTACAGCAGTGACAAATAAAATAATCCCCTATTCTGAATCCATTACAGCACTAGAGAGTGCTCATTGTGGTGATTCAAAGGTCCAGACCCAGAAGCCAAACGGACCCAGATTCACCTCCTGCCTCTTCCTCAGAATCTCCGATAATCTAGGCTTTAACAACCCAGAGCTAAGACTCAAGAAGAATTTAGACCCCTGTCTACACAGGTAAGCAAGGAAAGGAATACATTTACCCTGAGACAAGTATTAATGAAATTCGGTGCTGATCACAGACTCATTAATATATTCTGCCTCCTGGTCTATAGTTTGCGGAATAACAGAGTAGCCCTGTGTAAGGTCTTCAGAACAACTTAAAATCATTGAGACATGGGTTTAGAGAAGTGCTTACATTCAACAGGGACTTTGGGTCATACAAGCTCAATAGCATCATGCTGCTCCTGCACCGTCCCATTTAACTTCATCTGTCAAGTATTCTTGTAACCATGTTGAGAAGATATTTAAGGCCATAAGGGGAAGCATGGCATGGTCCATGACAATGTTTTGTGCCAATATCACATTGACATGATATGTACTTGGTTCAAAGAGACCTAATGTGCCATTAAAACTTTAATTTAATTACACATAGTCATTCTATACTGTTGACACATTATAGTGCAGCAGAATTCATTTCATTTTCATTCTTTATCAGCTCTGGCAGTTTTTTCATCTATTGGTCCAGTTTGCTTTTCATGTACAGTATCCACTGTAGATCATTAGCTCATTTTGTTGTAAGCAAACAGGATTAGAAGCTATCACTGTCTTCTTCTCTGTTGTTTTTGTCAGTCCTCTTCAAGGTTTGACCAGTTGTGTCTCCCGAGGTATCCTTCTGTGCATCACTGCTAACCTGATTTGTGATTTACATTATGTTTTCATCAGCTGCTTGTTAACTTGAATGGCATTCCCTAAACTAAACAACAATGGGGTGTTTTCTCTTTATGTCTGTCTTCATCATAATTGGCAAATACAAGTCCCAGGAGCTGTTTCTGAGGTCCGAACTAGGTACATCTGGCACTAATTGTTGAAACATGATCAGAGTCACTGAAATCACAAGCCGTCTCCAACATTTAGTCAAACAGTAACTGAATCACTGAACCCTGTCTGCATGCATAAGCCTGTGATGTACTATCAGGAAGAGTCAGCTCGTTATATACACAAGGAAGTGCACCAAATTATGTGACCCCAGAGAGTAGGTTAGACATTATTGTGTTTGTGTGTCGATGAGTTAACAGTATATACATATTTGTTTGCATTTTAATGTAACAGTGCATGTCATGGTATCCAGCATAGGAAGATAAGAAGCTCTTACCGCCCTTTCAGGAAGCCTGACTTTATCGTCCTTACCTTCCTCATCACAAATCATCTACCTGTCGGTTAGTTTTTGTGAGACAGCACTTTCTCAAGTCAGCAATTCAAGAAAATTAGAGGTCATTTTAGGTTAGACTTAATATTTAACTATATTTAACTCTTTCTTTGTTACAGTAATTGCTTTCTAGCTTGTGTGTGGTGGATGTGGTTTGTATAAGTATGTGCTGCATATTTTCCTTGAGCATATTTGCATGCCTATGTGTGATGCAATTTGTGCCAGAGATTACAATAGCCTTGTCAATAGAGGTCATTGATCTCACTGGCTTTATTGGTTCAAGAGAGAACACACCCCTTTAACTGTCTGTCCGCCACCTGCCGTCTTTTCATACCATCCAACATGACCTTATATAGACATTTTGTACTGAGTGTATGATCTTGTGTGTGTACAGTACACACGTGTGATCCATGTGCTACCATGTCCGATATAAAAATATCTTGTAAGTGCTTCATAAATGCTTATGAGGTGTGATTATAGTGCACATGTGACCGTGAGAAAACTGTTTATTAGAGAGGGAGAGAGAGTGACAGAAGAGAGGAATGCTGACCATCTTGTCGATCAGCATTTCTGTGGCGAATGTCAGACATCTAATCCCCAAAATATTTCACGCAAAAACATTACAGTATAGAATACAGGAAGACAGGCTGTGTCCATGTGAAGTGTGATTTCTTTTGAAAGCAAACTATATCCATCATATCAGAGATGTGTGACTTTTTTAAGGGAATTCAGCAGCTGCCCAGTGTGCCAGAAAACTGATATACTGGTCTAACCTTAGTCAGTATTCTTCTCATATTTCATGTAGGGTAACCATAACATTTTGTGCATGCTGTACATTATGTCCAATCTACAGTTACACCTGTCTACAGCTACAGGTGCAATCCTAACTAGTATGCCTACTGGTTTTTATGTCTTCTCTCTCTCCTGTTCTGCCAGTTTAACTGAAACACAGAAGGCTGAGATTGAGAACAGCAGCTGTCGGGTAAGAATATGCCACAATCTTGATCATTAAAATCACAATGTTTTAGGACTCGTGCTGTAATCATTACAATGTAAAATACCCTCAAACAAATGTTAAATTGCACCTTTCATTCCCATTTAATTCAAAATATTCACAACCAATCAATACTTATATGATCTAATTTAAGGCAACAAGTTCAAAGCCACTAAAGGTTTTTGAAAACCACATGAAGTAGTTATCTTTGAAAACATCACAATAAATGACATTTCATACTCTTGTAAACATCTGAGAGTGATTGTTATTCTAAGTTCGAAGGGGCAGTGTGTGCGTGTGTGTGTGTGTCATTGGAAATCTCTCATGTCTTTCAAAATAACCTGTTTGTCAAGGCATGAATCTCTTAAATAGCTACACCATGGGAAGCTTTAGCAAAGCTCTGGCTTCTGCTAGCACACAATTTGCCAGAAAATTTGTGGGGGATATTGTTCGGTCATATGAATTGTTAGATAGCAAATGTGTAACTAACCCTAACATCACATTTATTTCGAAACCCACATTTCTAATGCAGATTCCAGATGTTTGGCGAATAAAAAAAAATTGTATACAATATCTGGTCACTTGGAGTAATCTTTCTTCTTTTAACAGGTTAATGAACAAACGTCACCACCAGACACCTCAATAAAGGTAACCAGTGAGACTCCATTATCTGAAAGGATACCATTTCCAGTAAAAAAGAGAGAAGAGGTTATTGCAGTTGTTTGCAATGAACTGGAGACTACCAGGGACTTGAGTATTACCCACAGTTTCTCAAATGGGGAGTCTGGCTTGCACGTACTTTCATGTGTGTCACAACCAAGGACTGGCACTAGCTCAGTTGAGGTAGAAGAAGATATAAAAGACCATACAAAACTTGAGAAACAAACTGATCTTGTGGAACTATCCAACCCTACTAGAGCCATGTTGTCTTCCACTGTGGTAACAGTTCTTGCCCCACACTGGAGTGGCAGACTAAGACGTACCAAAAGATTTGAGGGAACTGCCATTTCAGAAGCCCAGGGGAATTTACGAGATGTGACAAACACTGCAGCAAACCATACTCCTGAACGCTTTCAGGAGACTGTGGACAGGTCATTGACAGATGGATCGCAAGCCCAATTAAGAGTGCCATTTTTGGGTACCAGGAGGAATACAGTGGGCTGGTCAACTGAGAGTGGTCCTGCAAGCTTGGGCTATGAATCTAAGAGGAAAATGATTCAAACTGTCTCTTTGGATGTAAACTCTGGAAGGATGGAAAAAAGAAAAGTAGATACAGGTGCTTTAAGCCCTGTATCCACAACTGCATCTCCCATGTCACCCCTCTCTCCCATGTCACCCCTGTCTCCTGTGTCACCCCTCTCAAATGAACAAAGGCAGAATCCACAAACTGGTCATCAAGGAGGACTGTCATCTTTAAGCTCAAAACCAACAACCAGCAGTCTACTTCTGTCTTTAAGGAGATTCAACTCAAATGGCAGGAACTCTAATGCAGCCTCCACCCTCTCTGAGATAAACCCTTCGCCTCTAAGCAGTTCTCCAAGTGATCTAGATGGAAGATTTTTCACAACACACCTTTCTCAATCCTTTCACAATACTAATGAGCAAGAGAGACCAAAGCCCCTACACACTCCAACATCCATTTCTTATAGAACTGAAACTGTGCCTTTCCTTTCCCCATCATCCTCCAGTCACAGAGAAAGGAACATATTTGAAACGCGCTTCTTTTCAGCTTCACCCATAAACAAAGACACAGTGGACACACCCTTCACCCAACAACCTCAAACAATAAATAGGACCCAGCCTAGTCTTTCATGTTCCAAACAGGCATTTCTAAGTAGAGGACCATCAGAGATGCAACAGAAATTCAGGGGTTCAGACAAAAGTACAAACCTACTCTTAGAGAGCTCCATCGCTTCACCCAGACATTCCCCACATGATCACTCTGCCCTCCTGAAAACCCATTCCCTCCCTAGAAGGACCACCCTGACATCCACTTCCTGGTGGAAACAAGTTACCCAAGAAGGCAGTTCCCCTCTAATGCTCAATGATACAACAAACATCAAAGACAAGCCAAACACACCCTTAGCTCCACCCTGTAATGATAATAGTGACTTGGCCTCTCCAAGTCTGACTGACAACAAAAGATTTAGTAGCCAAATTCCCAATAACAGAGACAACACTAACACAACAGAGTCAGTTCGCAAAGGTAACATGAACCTTGTTATGAAGACACAGGGAGGAGCACACAACCTCAAACAAAGAAATATTGAGGATTTACCTGACCACGAATCAGACAGGCTTGTCAAACAACAATATGGCTCAAATTTAAACAACAGAGAACCACAAAAGCCTCATAGTTTGCCCGATGTTTTGTCCAGTTCTAAAATTAGCAGAGCTACAGTGCAAACAACACTGAGTCACCCTAAAGATCTCAGCAAGCATGATGTAAGTAATAGTTCATTTACAGCGAATGTAACTGAATTACCACCTACTTTGCTAAATCCCAAGATCTCAAATCCCACTGAGAGCAGCAGCAAATACAATAATAATCATTGTGCATCCAAAACTAACAGCACCCCTGTATCTCCTCACAACAAGGATTCTCAAAAGTTTACCAAGCCATCTCTTTCTCTTGGTACCACCAACACTCTCAATGGTCAAGCTCTTACCTCTAAAACTGCCTCTGTTCTTCCCCTAACCCCAAACACTAGTTCCTCCTTTCACTCTCATCCAGTTGCTTTACAGACCAATATTCATGCTTCATCATACACTGGCTCTTCTTCCCAAACACCCAAATTCACCAACACAGCAGATGCCACACCTCTTGGCTTTGAAAGAAGCTATGCTTCCGTTCCCAAGCCTTACCACCCTAAAACTGTGTCCAGCCTGATTCCCTCAGGCAATGCTTTCTCTAAAACAAAGTACAGTCCTGTATCCACTGCTTCAACCCAATCTTCCTCTACCACTGGCAGCCATCCTGCAGCCACAATTGCCCCCAGCCCATCATCTCCCAGCACTATCACCATTTCCTCTCTCTTAACCCCCCCTGCCACCCCTATCATTACCAGCCCCAACTACTCAGATACTTCCAGTCCTAAGGAAGGGAATACATTCTCAAGCAGCCTAGAAACAGACCCAAAGAAACTGCACCCCCATGTACAGAGAAAGACAGTGAGACGAGTAACATGGGAGGACTCAGTGGATCTGCAGCATTCTGAGCCCATCACAGTTGAGAAGCCAGAGCCATCTCAAGTCCCAACAAGCCCTCCATCTCCCTCCAGATCCCCGCGAAGCATTAAAGCTCCATCCATCTTTTCCTTTCTAAGATCAAGCAGTCCTACCACAAATACATCTTCTCTTTGCTCCCCTTCCCCTAAGAACTCCAGCATACAGGTGGTGAAAGGAGGGAAGCATCGATCCTTATCATCTGACTCTGCTGATTTAGCATCCAGAGAGCAAGAGAGATCTAAACAAAGACCTACTGATACTATGATCTTTGATCAGGTAAGACGGGACTTAACCTCTTCCAGACAGGAGAGGACACTGTCAGTGGAGTCTGGCACAGTTCAGTACCGTTCTTCTGCTCCTCTATCCCTCCCTCCTGACGTTTCAAGTGGTTATAAGCTTCGATATAGTTCCCCACCTTACTCCACTCTCATGTCTAGCAGGTCACCACATGGAGAAACTAAGACTGTAACACCCAGATCCCCCCTCTTCCAACAACCCTCACAGTCAAATTATACCCCACATCTTTCCATACATACTGACCCAGTTGCAGCCAGGACTGTACTCATGTCCAAACCCCCCCTTTCACCTATCAGCCTACCACAACCCCTGTCTTTGCCTTTCCAAAACAAAACTGCCACCCGAGATGGTTCAGTGTCTGGGTTTTCAGAAAGTGATCAAGACAACAATAACCACGGCAAGAACAGCCAAGATTACCAGAATGGCCAGATATTACTTGTCGACAACAGAGTTCATATCAGCTCACAGTCTCTTCAGGGTGATAAGGCACACAACTCCCCCTCAACATGTGTAACTGAGACTCTGGTTTACGGTATTAAATCTAAAGTTGATACAGCTACAGCTGTCCCAAAGAACACCACACCTAAAGCTTTACAACGTACCGCAAACACACTGATTTCTGTGGAGACCAACTTAAGTCAAAAGTTACACACAGTGCAAAGCAAGGAAGCCGCAGGTGGACCTTGCTGTCATTCAGATCAGAGTTCCAGTGCTAGCAGCTCAACAGAGAGTCAACCCCCTGATGATGAACGCTCTAACAGAAGAATGAAAAAGAGTGTACTGGGTAAAAGCAGATTTTTTTCAGTGGAGAGTAGCAATGAACAAAGCCCAAAGAGAAGCCGATTTGCACTGACGAAGAGTGTCAGCACACCAAACTCCAGTTTATCAAGGTCAGAGTCAGAGAGGGCCAACAAGACTAATAACAAAATGGACCAGGTCCTTAACAAACTGAGACAAACATTCAGCACTAGACGGTCTGATGATGATATATTGTTTCCATGGAAATGGAAGCGAACCTCCCAAGCACCTTCTGTTAGTGGATCAAGTGACGTCAGCAATGTTAGTGATATCACTGTTGAGAGTACCAAAACACTAGAGGAGCAAGAGCAGGAGAAAATTATGTTGCTGAAGGACAATGAAAAGGGAACAGAGGGTACGAATAGATGGACACAAAACAGATACACTCTTGTACCACCCTCATCTTCTGGGAGCGCAATGGCAGGAGATAAGTTTTGCATTTGGTCAGACCAGTCAACTCCAGAAACTGACCAAGACAAGCAAACCGCTTGTGCAGAACACATGTCTGAAAGTAAAAACCAACCTCATTTGACAATCCGTAGCCCAACAATACACCAGTTTGACTTTTACGAAGACAACAGTACCGATTATCAACCAACAAACCAGTTCTTCTCTTGTAGAGATCCCAGTCCTGGTAGGAGCCCTAACCCCTCTGCTACTCAGTTCATGAAGTCCACATCCAGCCCCAGGAGCCCCTTCTCCCCCTTCTCCTCTCTTTCCCCCCTCTCCCCATTTCCCTCACCTGATGTTACAGATGACAGTGTCTTCTACAGCCCAAAGCTACAGCGTCGCAGAGAATCCTCTTCACCATGTGAGCCAGGAGAGGGAATCAGCTTGGGTGGGTCAAGAAGAAGCCGGGCATCCACTGGTCCTCCAAGTGCAGGTCCAGGACAAGACAAGGAACGCTTGGCATCCTCCTATGCAGACTTAAAGTATGGCATTGAGCCTGGGAGGACGTTTTCTGTGAGTTCGGTACTGTCTAGTCGACCCTCAGGGCCTGGTCGCATCTCCACTGGATCCAGGTTCATGAGTGTTGGTGACCTCTCTGAATCTGCCTTGACTTGTGGAGGTACTGGCAAAGACTTTGATCAATGGTCTGTTACTCCTGACTGGACCACTGAATATGATTTCCAGCCCAGTAAGGACTGTCAAATGTCATATGTCCCCAGTGACCCTGGTAAAATGAGATCGAGATCTCTTCCTCGTTCACTGACCAAGTGCTTGGCAAATTGGAGCTCAGGAGTCTCTGCTTCTCCACCTGTAACTACCACATCCTCAAAGCCAGCCTGTCTTTGGAGCCATAACATGAACACTTGTCACTTTGCATGGGATACAGACTGTCCCCCGACCCCGCCGCCAACACCTCCCCTGTCACCAGTATCCAGACGTATGTCCAAACCTCCCAGCCTTTCCTCCCCTACCTTTCCCGGCTCATCAGGAGCACCACAGCAAGTGGACAACCAGTCCTCCAGAGGGCATTTGCCCTCCAGAGGTTATATATCCAGCCTTAGCACCTTTGAGGAGTTTTCAGACAGCAGCTCAGACACAACAACAGATGATGAATATTACTTAGAAACAGGTGAAGACGAAGAAAAAGAAACAGAATTGTAAAAGCAGAACAACTGCTTTAAGTCCTCCCTGCTTTCAAGTTGCTGTGATCCTGGACTTTATTATCTAGAAACTTCTAGAAAGGAGAGGGACATGAGAAAGAAACATCCAAGAGAAGAAATATGGGCTTAAATCTATTATGTAAGATGACCTTGTCTCCTTTTTTTTGTTTACTCTCTCATTGTCGCAAAGAGATGTGAGATCAATAGGGACAGTTGGTTGCCTGTATGATTGTTTTCTAAAGTGGTGGTTGTTGTCATGTAAAAAAGACATTAAATGAGCAAGCATGATATTATCAAGTTTAAAGATGATTATGTATGTACAGTGTACTGTATTTGACTGCAGATCTGCAATCTAGGGATATCAAACATTGTTTAACATTTATAGTTGCAGGTGCATGGCATCAGTGAGGGATGTACATCTGTGTAGTTCTTTTAATGATCAAACTACTGTGTAAGGTTATTTTAACATAAGGCTCATCTTTAGGTTTGCATTTCATCCTGCTACTTAATAAATGCTGAGGTAATGTGGATAAATGCGTTATCATGTAATATTTCATTATCTGTTTTCTGTTGTTTGAAGATTGAAATGAATTGTGGTGAATGCAAGTATAAAGCAGGTTCAAATTGTTTCCTTGCCACATTAAACAGGCAGTGTTGCTTTGAACATTTTAAAAATGTTTTGTTGAAAATGTTTTTTCTATTCTGGGATGAAATATAATCATACTGTATGTTGGAATTAACATTTGTTATCAAACATTATAAAGTACTCTATACAGTGCTTGCTCCTATTTGCACAGTGACAATCTAAAGTCTTAATATATCTTTTTTATAAATAAATGTATTATTTCCAACAAGAACTCATGTTTTTGGATTTATGTTTGTGTTAAATTAGTGTTTCCGATGAACAAGTTGGTGTCTGTGTTTCCCATCGCAGGATTTACAGTGCATCCGGAAAGTATTCACAGCGCTTCACTTTTTCCACATTTTGTTATGTTGCAGCCTTATACCAAAATGGATTAAATTCATTTTTTTCCTCAAAATTCTACACACAACACCCCATAATGACAACGTGAAAAAAGTTTTTTTGAGATTTTTGCAAATTTATTAAAAATAAAAAACCTGAGAAATCACATGTACATAAGTATTCACAGCCTTTGCTCAATACTTTGTTGATGCACCTTTGGCAGCAATTACAGCCTCAAGTCTTTTTGAATATGATGCCACAAGCTTGGCACACCTATCTTTGGGCAGTTTCACCCATTCCTCTTTGCAGCACCTCTCAAGCTCCATCAGGTTGGATGGGAAGCGTCGGTGCACAGCCATTTTCAGATCTCTCCAGAGATGTTCAATCGGATTCAAGTCTGGGCTCTGGCTGGGCCACTCAAGGACATTCACAGAGTTGTCCTGAAGCCACTCCTTTGATATCTTGGCTGTGTGCTTAGGGTCGTTGTCCTGCTGAAAGATAAACCGTCGCCCCAGTCTGAGGTCAAGAGCGCTCTGGAGCAGGTTTTCATCCAGGATGTCTCTGTACTTTGCTGCATTCATCTTTCCCTCTATCCTGACTAGTCTCCCAGTTCCTGCCGCTGAAAAACATCCCCACAGCATGATGCTGCCACCACCATGCTTCACTGTAGGGATGGTATTGGCCTGGTGATGAGCGGTGCCTGGTTTCCTCCAAACGTGACGCCTGGCATTCACACCAAAGAGTTCAATCTTTGTCTCATCAGACCAGAGAATTTTGTTTCTCATGGTCTGAGAGTCCTTCAGGTGCCTTTTGGCAAACTCCAGGTGGGCTGCTATGTGCCTTTTACTAAGGAGTGGCTTCCGTCTGGCCACTCTACCATACAGGCCTGATTGGTGGATTGCTGCAGAGATGGTTGTCCTTCTGGAAGGTTCTCCTCTCTCCACAGAGGAACTCTGGAGCTCTGACAGAGTGACCATCGGGTTCTTGGTCACCTCCCTGACTAAGGCCCTTCTCCCCCGATTACTCAGTTTAGATGGCCGGCCAGCTCTAGGAAGAGTCCTGGTGGTTCCGAACTTCTTCCACTTACGGATGATGGAGGCCACTGTGCTCATTGGGACCTTCAAAGCAGCAGAAATTTTTCTGTAACCTTCCCCAGATTTGTGCCTCGAGACAATCCTGTCTCGGAGGTCTACAGACAATTCCTTTGACTTCATGCTTGGTTTGTGCTCTGACATGCAGTCAACTGTGGGACCTTATATAGACAGGTGTGTGCCTTTCCAAATCATGTCCAATCAACTGAATTTACCACAGGTGGACTCCAATTAAGCTGCAGAAACATCTCAAGGATGATCAGTGGAAACAGGATGCACCTGAGCTCAATTTTGAGCTTCATGGCAAAGGCTGTGAATACTTATGTACATGTGATTTCTTAGTTTTTTATTTTTAATAAATTTGCAAAAATTTCAAAAAAACTTTTTTCACATTGTCATTATGGGGTGTTGTGTGTAGAATTTTGAGGAAAAAAATGAATTTAATCCATTTTGGAATAAGGGTGTAACATAACAAAATGTGGAAAAAGTGAAGCGCCGTGAATACTTTCCGGATGCACTGTACATGCCATAATAAGTGAAAAGGTAAACAGAGTATTGGCATGCCCTACAGAAGATTCTGTGCCCGAGACTACATTCCACTTTTCAATGACCATATTACACAGTGCTTTGCTGGCTGCTATCTACTTTAAATCGTGTCTGCTATAGGTGGGGCTGTTCAACAGTTTCACATTATTCAAGTGGGTGTTCCCCTTTTGTTCTTAGCTGTGGCAACACATAAACTGTTATGGTGATGGTTAGATAAAATGTCCATTAGACTGGGTGTATTGAGTTGTAAAATCGTCACTACATATGTATGTTTGCCGGTACTGTACTTTGTGTCCTTGACTTTCTCTTCTCTGTATGATTTTTACTGGAGACACATTCACACTGGGACAACACAATCTGCTTCGCATTATTAGCCATGACATCAGTTGGGAAAGGCATGGCTGCTTCACATAATGTGTCATAGTCACAGTTGAATCTGTGTATCCATCTTATGTCATCATAAGAAAAGTGCAGCACTGGTTACATCCAGAGCCCTGGGACCTCTGAGAAAAGACTTGTTAATGGCACTAAGCTGAGTCTATGGGTGGCTGATAAGAGAGATCGACACAGAGCTTATCTTGTATTCTGTACAGTAATAAAGACCAAAAGTGTCAATATTTAAGGGCTGCAATAGGCTATTCATTTGGTCTTTAGGGATGTAGCGTCAGATGTACTTGAATGTGTGTAAAGTCCACAGAAATATATATAATAATAATATATAATATATTTAAGGTATAAGAACTCCACAACCTAAATATAGCTGATGTTCATTTGCAAGCAAGAATTAATATTGTAATGTATTTAATTTGATGTAATTTAATTTAATTTAATTTAATCGTAATAAGATAGAAACCAACTGCAGCACTGGGCATGGTCATGTTGGCATCAAAGAGGGAGGTGATTGTTTTGTGTGCCTGCACATGAACGCTCGGGCTGTGCAGAGCATATAGCAGGTGCAGTTGTTCAAAGTCAAACAAGAGTAACTGCTTTGAACACTTTTAAAGCACAATTATAATGATAGTATCATACATGTCCTTATGAAATGATGTAGTAAAGCTTTTTTAAGATAAAAGCAACTTATTTGTTTTTGTGTTTTATTTTTGATAATCCTGTTAAGTTAAAGACAGAGCGGTGCTATAGTTTCAACATCACTCCCCTTCACCCTTATTCCATCCCTGAACCAAATCCTTCTAGTATTGAATTTGTTACACAGTAAGAAATCTGTTTTAAATGTAATAATTCAATTTGACTATATTTACAAAAATGTTGTTCCTTTTAACCTGTTGATGCCCATATGACTTCATGATTTAATAAGTGATGCATGTTTCATCTATTTCTTTAACAAAGTCCAATTCTGCTTAAGATATAAGTATATTATGTATGTATTATTTGTTACCATGAATCCCATAACAAATATTTACCACAGGAAATGGAACTACATTTTATTTCTATTTTATTTTTCCTTTTTCCATTATTATGGAGAAGTACATTTTTGTGAGAGGAGCTCTTTGACCATCTAGTGGTGGCTGAGTATAATTCATCTCAACAGCTTTATAATGTGTTATACTACACTACCTGGTTTACATATTGACGTTTTTTGTAGAATCATGTACAATCTACAGATCAAGGAGCAAAGATTTGAACTCTTCCGCTCTTCTCATGCCGAAACATGAAAAGCAACTCAGTTTTCATTTTGTGGTTTGGATACTGTTGTTGGGAGGTGCTGCACGATTTTTATTACAGGTACTACCGCACAGTGCAGTTCTTTGTAGTGTAGTGATTCACTTCTTAGTCTTTTTCCTCCAGGTTTGACGGTATAAAATACAGAAAACAAAGGAACAAAGTGGTGCATTCCAAACACATTTATTCTTTATTCCGCCCATGTTGCATGGAGAATAAAGAAACTAAAATACTACAACTACTATATCCTTAAAGATCCTGTTAAAGGCTTCACTCTTCATCGTGTGCTTTCTATACAAAGAAAGAAAAAATGTTAGATAATCAGAATTTCTTTATTCCTGCCAAATCAAAGTTACTTGCTGTGCATTGCATAATTCCAAGACATAATTACTAAATAAAAGTTGCATTATACTGAATGATTACTGACCTTAGCACCAGAGTCACGGCTCTTTGCTCTCAGCTTGTTGACCTGAGACTCTGCGATGTCGGCCCTCTCCTCTGCTTCCTCGAGCTCATGCTGTAACTTGCGCAACTTGCCCAGATTTGCATTGGACTGTTCCTCCTAAAAAACAAGATGAGAGTAATATTGTTAAAGTATGGCTGTAGCACAGAGCTGACTCATAAAAAGGTATAACTATATACTATATTTTCGTCAATGAAGGTGTAGCATTTTCTCGTACAGCTTCCTCTGCAGCTCGCTTGTAGGATTTAACTTTCATTTGCAGTTTATCCACCAGGTCCTGCAGACGACTCAGATTCTTTCTGTCCTCCTCCGTCTGTTAAAGTAGTACACCAGACATATTGCTTGTTAAAGCTCAACTTTTTATCTTTTGGTGGATGTTTATCACAGAGTCATTGTCTGTAGCATATACCTGGTAGGTGAGCTCTTTGATGCGCCTCTCGTACTTGCGGATGCCTTTCACTGATTCACTGCTTTTCCTTTGCTCTATATCCACCTCATTTTCCAACTCTCTTACCTTGAAAAGAACAGTTATGGATGCAGCTTTTATAAGTTTGTTGAAGCCAGAGAATCCTGTATTGTACACTAGTACTGCAAGGCTACACAGTGGAAGTTAGAGATACCTACCCTGGCCTCCAGCTTCTGGACCTGCTTCTTGCCACCTTTCATGGCTATTTGCTCAGCTTCATCCAGACGGTGCTGCAGGTCTTTGATGGTTTGTTCCATGTTTTTCTTCATACGCTCCAGGTGAGCGCTGGTGTCCTGCTCCTTCTTCAGCTCCTCTGCCATCATGGCAGCATCAGTAATGGCCTTCTTCGCCTTTTCCTCAGCATTTCTGCACTCCTGCACCGCCTCCTCCACCTCACTCTGAAGCTGGGTTGTGTCTCCCTCCAGCTTCTTCTTCTGGTTCAGCAGGCTGGTGTTCTGCACAGAATTGTTTTAAAGTAAACACTTGTAGAAACATAAATAACTTGGACAAATTGGCATATTATTATACTGTATAGTGATCACAGATTTGGACATACCTGGGAGTGTAGCAGCTGAACTCTCTCGCTGACATCGAGCAGTTCCTGCTCTGCCAGTTTACGACCTCTCTCAGTCTGCTCCACAACAGACCTCAGCTCATCAAGTTCAGCCTGCAGCAGGTTGTTACGTCTCTCCACAATGGCAATGTTCTCCTTCAGGTCATCGACGGCTCGCAGAGCATCATCCAGCTGCAGCTGCGAGTCCTGTCAAGAACAATAATAACCTTCTTTCTATAATTCAAAGGACAAAGAAAACAATCCACAAACATGCTCCCATCATTGGTAGAACTTACCTTCAGATGAGCATGGACTGCCTTGAGCTGCTTCTGGGCCTCTGCTGCCTGCCTGTTGGCCTGGCTCAGCTGGATCTCCATCTCATTGAGATCTCCCTCCATCTTCTTTTTCACCCTGAGAGCCTCGTTTCGGCTGCGAGTCTCGGCCTCCAGGGAGCTCTGCAGAGTTTCCACCACTCTCTGATGGTTACGCTTGGCCTGCTCCATCTCCTCGTCCTTCTCTGCCAGCTTCCGCTCAATGTCAGCCTTCACCTGGTTGAACTCAAGCTGAGCTCGGAGGATCTTACCCTCCTCATGCTCGAGGGTACCCTGTTAAAAACAGCAAATCACTGTGTATCTTTCAAAACATCAGAAAGGTAGGGAATCGGTGAATTGATCAATTAAAAAAATGGCGTATACATGAGACAACATTTAACATTTGTTCACCTCAGCTTCCTCCAGAGCAGATTGTATCTCAGCCTTCTCCTGCTCCAGCTGTTTACGGATCTTCTCCAGCTCGTGGATGCTCTTTCCGCTCTCACCAAGTTGCTCAGTCAGGTCAGAAATTTCCTCTGTTTTGCGCATATTTATTTATTTATTTTTGTCCCAATCTCCCCACTGTATTCAGTGTACGTTTAAAGGCAAATCATGTTTTAATTATATCTACCTACCTTGCAGATTCTTGTTTTCTCGTTTTATGGTCTCCAGATGATCCAGAGATTCTTCATAAGAGTTCTTCAGTTTGAAGAGCTCAGTGCTGAGAGAACGAGCCTCTTTCTGGGAACTTTCCAGCTCAGTCTGAGACTCCTCATACTTCTGCTTCCACTCAGCAAGGACCTGGTTAAATAACATTCAGTGTTCGATTACTTCGTATTAATGTATCCATTCACAATTACCTCAAGTGCTGTTTTTTTCTTCTCCCATTACCTTGTCAAAGTTTCTTTGTTTCTTGTCCAGAGCCGCAGCAGCAGCATTAGATCTCTCCACATCCACCATGAGATCTTCAATCTCATTCTGAAGCCTGTGTTTGGTTTTCTCCAGGGAGGAACATTTAGCATTAGCAGCTTCAACAGCTTCTTCTGCATCCTGTAAGCGTTGAGCTAGTTTTTTCCTAATAGCAGAAATGAAAGTGTCATATCATTACCTGCCAGATAAAATGGAAATGTCACAGTTTAGAGAGAGGGCAATCCTCTATTGTTCTATTATTTACTGAATCCTTACTTTGCGTCTTCCAGCTCCTCTGTTCTCTGGATGGCATCAGTTTCGTACTTGGTTCTCCACTGAGCCACCTCAGAGTTGGCCTTGGACATGCTGCGTTGGAGCTCAGCTTTGGCCTCCTGCTCCTCCTCAAACTGCTCCCTCAACAAGTCACAGTCATGGCGAGCAGACTGCACTGCATGGGCAAGTGCATTCTTGGCCTGTAAGGTGACAGTATAAGCTGTAATAAACATACTGTGAAATTAATATAATGTCTACTTGGAAACTGTATTCACAGTAATTTGCGATACCTTGACTTCCTCTTCTAGTTGTCTCTTGAGGTCTTCAATCTGCTGAGTGTAGGACTGCTTCCCTCTGGTCAGCTGGGAGACCAATGAGTCCTTCTCCTCCAGCTGCCTGGTAAGCTCACCTGAAAAATAAATGTTTGTAAGGCCCTATATCAAGCTGTAGTTGGTGTTTAGTTACAGCCTGTAATATTAGAAATGTAAAACAAATGCCCTTATTTGTCTTTTCTAAACATAATGCTGTGGTAACACCTGGGACAACATGGACTAATCTTCTAGGATGTATTGCAAAAAGGCTTCTGTCAGGAACAGTAAAACCTCCACTTAAATGTGAGTGTATGTTAAACTGATTACCATTTTCAGTTTGAAGCTTTGCTTTTTGCATTGTGAAGTCATTGATGGTACGCTGGCCTTCCTCCGATTTCGTCTTGTATTCAGTCATTTGATCCTCCAGAGTGCGGAACATTTTCTCCAGGTTGGCCTGAGTTTAATGATTTTCATATTTATATGTGAGTCATAGAAGGTATCCGACCCAACCATTATTTTCTTGACAAAGTTCAACATTTCAAGAGAGAGCTGAATGAAAACATCAATACCACTTTCATATTTGTGTGTTAACTATGGAGCTAGAGCCAGCAGGAAAACAATAAACTAGCTGGAAACAACTCACTCTGTTCAAAGTTGTTCACAGACATGAGAGTGGTGACAATCTTCTCATCTAACTCTCGGCAAGAAAGTGAATACAGTGTATTTCACAAAATGTCTAACTAGAAAAAAAAAAAAAGATCAATGACGACTAGTTTTGTTTGTCTTACTTTAACTTTGACAATGTGCTCCATGTTGGACACCACATCATCTAGCTCCAGTCTGAGCTCGCTCTTTTCTTTCTCCAGCTTCTGTTTGACTCTTTGCAGGTTGTCAATCTGCTCTCCCAGGTCAGCCACGCTGTCTGCATTCTTCTTTCTCAGTGTAGCAGCAGTGGCTTCATGCTGCAGGGTGGCCTCTTCAAGGTCTCTGCGCATCTTCTGAAACTCGGCCTCTCTCTTCTTGTTCATCTCGATCTGAGCAGCAGTGGCTCCTCCGGCCTCCTCCAGCCTCTCACTGATCTCCTCCAGCTCCCTGGCCAAGTCAGCCCTCTGCTTCTCCACCTTGGCTCGGGCAGCTCGCTCGGCCTCCAGCTCTTCCTCCAGCTCTTCAATGCGAGCCTTGATGAAATTCATTAGATGATTATACATTTTGAGTAGGAATTCACATAATGAAGAGATACTATCGCAACAGACAAAACTAGTTTGTGCAGCTACCTGTAACTCCTTCAGTTTCTTCTGGAGTTGAGCGCCCATGGCCTGTTCATCTTCAATTTTACTTAGCTGCTGGCTGATTTCAAAGTCTTTCCTAAAATTAATGACAAAATGGTTCACGTTGGTAATCAGCTGTTGTAGCACAATGGGCATTGTGTTTGTGATTGTAAAAGAGTTGTAAAGAGTGTTACTTTTTGAGTTTTTCCTCCAGCTGCTGTTTGTCATTCTCCAGATCCATCACACTTTCTTGAGATAACTTTAAGTCCCCCTCCAATTTTCTCTTGGCTCTTTCCAGATCCATCCTCACTTTCTTCTCTTGCTCCAATGATCCTTCAAGCTAACAGACCAAACAATACAAACCTTTACTCCACAAATTGTGTCTCCAGAACTTGAGATTTAGGCACATACCATTGTGTACCATTGTACTCACATCATCGACTTGCTGCTCCAGCTTGGCTTTGGCCTTGGTCAGAGAGTTGACTTTGTCCTCCTCACTCTGCAGGTCATCCAGTGTTTGCTGATGAGCCTCCTGAAGAGCTTTCTTCTCTTTGGTCAGCTTAGCAATGATTTCATCCAAAGCTGCCATCTCTTCTGTCAGGTTTTTAACCTTAGAAAAGAGTTCACCGTTGGTGTTAAGTCAGGAATACATAAAGACTCTTCATTAATACATGTAACAGGTCTTTAAACCCACAATAACTTGTTTTTTGACCACTGTCGTAAACACAACATTAACATATTACTACCTTTTAACTTCCCAATTTACACATCAAGCAGATACGGAGAAACATTAACATTAATTAAGAGCCATGTCTCTGGTCACCTGTCAAATGAAAGTCCTTTAGGTCTTCCTACTCTTAACCTGCTAAATGCTCCGTTAATTTTAACAGCTAGACGCTAACTTTGTTTGTCTGCCGTTTAGTGCTGGTCAGATAGCCTACAGTGGGTTCAGAGCTTCTTCGCCCTGCTGTGCCTGAAGGTGAAGCCATGACAGCAGTGAGAGTTGTGGGCTATAAAGCTAAAACAATGAGCTGAAAGATGCTAAAATGCTCCATGGAGCTGAGGAGAACTGCACAGCCAGGTGATAATTCTCTGTGAGTTTGGCACTATGAACAACCTCTTTCACATTACACATAAACATCTGAACAAGTGTTATTATAAAAACTATGGATTGTAGCTGCCTTCATTACCTTGTTCTCTGTGGCATGTTTTTCCTTTTCCACCTTAGCCAGAGTCAGCTCCAGATCATCAATGTCCTTCTTGAGTTCTGAACACTCGTCCTCCAGCTTCCTCTTCTTGGCAGTCAGTTCTGCATTCGTCTCCTCTTCATCTTCCAGCTTCTCTGTCAGCTCTTTGGACTTGGCCTCAAGCTGAATCTTACTCTTGATTAGACCCTCACAGCGCTCCTCAGCATCTGCAAGATTGTCTTGTTCCTGCAGACAATAGATTTAACAAATGTTGTTACTCATCACATTTGTATATATCGCTGTAAGTTTTATATAAACTAAATGACTGATCTTACAGATTGAACTTGGAGCTGCAGGTCATTCTTCTCTTGGAGAAGGGTGACCATTTTTTCCTCCAGCTCTTTCTTGCGAGCCTCAGATTTAGCATAAGCCTCTTTGAGCTTCATAAACTCCTCCTTCATATTTGCCATCTCCTTCTCAGTCTCAGCTGATTTAAGCAGAGGTTTGATTTTGAAGTACATCTTCATCCAGGGCCAATTCTTGACGCCCATGAAGGCACGCACATTCCACTGGATCACTAGTAAGGAATCCCTGCAGATAACATCAGTAAGCTAGAATACATTTTTCTGTACCTTTTCTTCTTTCGACAGTAAATGTTCAAAGTAATGAACCAACCTGCGCTCAACAATTTTCTGGAACTCAATCCTGGCAAGTAGTCCTCTGGATCTTGCTTGAATTCCAGTGATGATAAGAGCGAGACGATCATCTCTCATCTCCTCAAGAACACCCAGCAGACCTGCTTTGAAGAACACCTGAAATTGACAGAAAGTTTTTCGTAACTTCTCCCCAGCACAATTATTTATTCGAACATTAAACCCAGCTCTTTGCAATTATTGTAGAGATAGAACCAACCTTTGTGTGTCCCAGTTTATACTGCTCATGGTCAATATCCAAAGAGCCCAAAAGTTTTTCCGCTGCTTTCTTGTTGTCAATGAACTGTCCCTCAGGGATAGCATTTGGGTTCAGGATGCGATATCTGAAATGATACAAACAACATCATTTAATTATTGAATGAATGGGCATTTCATTTTTCATTTCACCTCATTTCACTTAAATACTGTAAATGTGTATATTTTGTATTTTGTATTTCTTATTTTTATATTTTTTACAAACTTTTAGTTCTAAATTATGCTACTTTCTACTCTTGAATGGGAGCACCGGTACTGTACAATTTCCCCCCGGGGATCAATAAAGTATTTCTGATTCTGATTCTGATTCTGATACATTTTAGGTACATCACGGGACGAGCAATTCCGGATTAGGTTCCTAATCTAATTGCTTTAAGATGTCCTCCCCAGTCCATCCAATCTTTTCTGCTGGGGTCTGGCAGAAACACCGGCATGCCAGGGAGGAAGAACCTTGGAGTATATCCTTTTTGTCCAGAGTTTTTGTCCAGGCACTGAGCGCAACAGC